>NC_142144.1:40227338-40535000 GCF_024610735.1 Ursus americanus
CTCAGTTTTATAGTCTTGAAATGCCATTTTCGACTAAAAGAAACCAGTGCTTCTTGGGGAATAGTCAGTCCTGAATCTGGGGAAGAACACGTACAAAGTAAGTCTGGAACATTAAGCCACATCAGATAGCAAAGAATATATCAACACCTCTAAAAATAATGTCAAAAGGACTCAGAGACTAACTTCAAGAGGCTCCCACTGCTTAAATATGGAACAACTTGAATTTTAAGATACCAAGTTAAATGTATTGAAATCTATGAAATATGTTGAAATTGATAAGTGCAGAATGATATTAAAAAGATAACCAATTGGTTACCCTCCCAGAATCACAAGGAAACAGTTCATTATCTTGTCAACTAACAACCAGAAAACAATAAGCACTTATTTTCCCCTTCCAATATTCCTATGACTTTGGGTAGCTAAATAAAGGATAGTTTCTCTTATAAAGAAAATGTCTCTTTATGAAATTATTTCAGTTAATAAATGAAAACAAAATGATAGAATTCAAAGTCACTATTTTGTACTTCCACTGAATAAATGGGTCTGCACTGAGCATCAAGGCCCATTAACATCAAGAGATGCTAACAGTCATGCAACAGGAGAGAAAATGAGGTATTAGATGCCTCCTGATAAAAGAACATGACACCATCTACAGTCTTGTCAGAGATTTAATGTAGATTAAACCTGAGTCTGATCAAGCAGGAAATATAGTGGACATAAGTGCATGTTACAGGGCTTATAATATTTTTTAAAAAATCCAGGCTGTGAGAAAATCTGCAGTTTAAATGGCCTTTCATCTTCAACAGAAACTTGGAAGAAAAAGAAAGAGGTGGAAGGGGAAACTATAGATTAAAAGAAGCCTAAAAGCTATATACAATTTCTTTAATAAGGCAGGATTAAACTAAGTGTCTAAGGATGCATACTTGGGTAATAAAAACTAGAAAGGAATTCAAGGAAGTAATTACTATAAAAGTTAGCACAATTGTTATTTTTGAAAGAGAAGGCTGTGAGTGGGATGAGGTATCTGGAGGAGCTTTAGGAGAGACTGACCTGTGGTATTTACACAACAAAATAAACAGTAGATACTATTGTCTTCTCTTTAAAGAGGATTCACTGTGACTTAATTGGCGGTCACAAACCAGGTGAAATTTAGAATTAGACCTTAGCTCTTTGATTTCCAAAGACATTCCTTCCTTCCTTTATTTCTTCTCCTCTTGTCCCCTCCCTTCCTCTCTCCTCCCCTCCCTTCCATCCCTTCCCTTCTCCTCTCCTCCCCATTTCCTCCCTGCTTCCCTCCCTCCTTCCCTTCCTCCCTCTCTCCCTCCTTCTCTCTTTCTTTTTTCTTTTCCTTCCTTCCTTTCTTTCTTTTCTTTCTTTCTTTCTTTCTTTCTTTCTTTCTTTCTTTCTTTCTCTTTCTTTCTTTCCCTTCTTTCTTTTGTTTTTTGTAACTTAGCTTTCTTTACAAATGTATTCCCATGACACTGAAATCATAATTGCTCCCTGTAATAGGGTATAATTACAAACAAGACAATTAAAACAGAAATAACTATTAAAGGACATTAAAAATATTTATGTTTTGTCTACCCCAATTTAGGAAATCTAATTTTGTTTGGTTTTCTCATTTCTCATGCTAGACTTTGGAAAGCAGGAATGCCATTCACTGACACGGTTGGGAAATAAAATAAAAAAAAAATACATTTTTCCGACTTAGAAATCCTCTCCACAAAGGTGGAGAGTAGAGAAAGAAAACAGTTTTATTAGGGAATAAGCATTAAACCAAAATATGGTGTGCATCACAAGCCATAGGCTATGAGATTGCCAAGACAGAAAGAAAGCCCACCCTTTTATGTGGTCAAGCAAATTCAACTCATTCCATATATATTTTCCAGTGAGAGGACTTGAGAGCATCATTTGCCACACGTAGTTCATCCTAACTTTACCTGGCAATAGGGGTGATCACCTGTGTTAGCTAATTGGATTTATCCAGAGGGAGGAAAATTCATTTGTTTATGACAGGAAGTACTTTTATGTAGGGCACCAATCAAAGTCAGGCTTTTACCCTTCCACAGAAGCAGAGATAGGGGTGCCAGCTCCCTTGATGTTTACATTTCAAAAAGATAGCTCTCAGGTCTTTGAGAAAAATACTTTCTGGGTTGTAAAGCTGACAAAGGGCCTATCTAGTTTTCAAAACAATTTATACATAGTTCAAAGTACTTATAGTTAGAAAATTTTCTAAAGTAAGTGCTCAAAGGAAAAGGGGAGAAGAGAAACTCTTCCCTTATTTTTCAACCGGAAGAATTAATCCTCTTAACTTTAATTTGTATTTGTCCTTACTCACATAAGAATATCACCATAAAAGAGTAAAAGGTTATTTTTCTTAAGGTTATCACAGAAAGATGCCTTGTTTTTTGAACAGATTAAGCTATGATAATATTATCTTCTTTGGACTATCAGAAGTGGAATTTATATAATTCTGAAAAAATGATTGTTGTCTTTTTGTGTCTTTTATATGTCTGTATCTGGGTTATTATTATTTTTGTTCTGCTTTGTTTTCACGTGAGAGCCCTTTTTCCTGTTACACTTGAAACTCCTCAAGGGCAGGGAACATGCTGCCGTCTGTGTTTCCACAGGGTACCTAGTGCAGTCCTTTCCTGCCTGGCCGGTGCTCCATAGCTGCTATTCAGCCAACTCCTGAGATTATTGTTACCGGTTTTGGGTGTTAGGTGCTGCTATAAATAGAGACACTTTTGCTTGAGAAATGTCTGGAACTTATTTCTCCTGTCATTTTCTTTTTCCCCTGTTAAAGTCAAATGTATCCCAGAACTCATTTATCTTCTTTTCTTTCTCCCCCAAGAATATTTCTGTGTTAAGTTTTGCTACATTAAATAGAAAATTTAATAAGCCTTTTAGGGGAGAGACAGATCACCTACAGGTTTTTGAAGTTGAGTCTCTTAATTAAAAATCTGTGTCCCTTTCTTAGACTGAGGATAGATACCTGTGAATAACCACAGTGATGGTTAATATCTGGGATGGCTTAGTTAGACCAAATATTTTCAATAATTTGTTGAACAATCTGGTGGAAAGGAGTGCACAGGAGGAGTGTTACAGTGGTTACTCTTTAAGGTAATCATTTTAAATTATTTATTGTTCAAATATTTGCTTTGCTTAAAAAAAAAATTCTGTTTGACCTTACTTATGCCCAGTATCTGTATCATGAATTAGATTCTTTCTTCCAGAAACAACAGTGTTTGTATTGGAATTTTATTACTGATCAATAACACTTACACCATTGTATTAGAACTATTTATATAGTAAGCTCCTTGACGTTACCTTACACTGTTTTATACACTTGTATAAGCTAGCACAAGACAAACTGCAAATAAATGTCTTGAATTTATCAGTGAAAGTGGTAGATAATGGTATTTATTAAACATAATAGAATAACAGTTCTTAGAATAGAACCTGACTCTATGTTTTACCCCCTCCAGTTTTTCTCCTATGTCTTTAATAATTCTGATTAGAAAAGAAGCAATGCTGGTTTCCACTGTGAGATCTAGGCAAGGCCACCAGAAAACAGCCAGGGCTCTTAACTCAGCGTCTCTTGAACCTCATGGCTCTGGGCAGTTTTTATCAGCTCCGTTTGCCTGGCTGTCCTATAAGCCACTGGATATTTTGTAAACAATATTCCCTTCAGTGATCTACACAGGGGCCCTGCTTGTCCTCCCCCTCTTCTATAAAGTTACGGAGGACAGCTTTAGCTACAGTTTCCATCTTCCTTGATACAACATCCAAGGAGCAACTGGGAGCAGAAAGATTCAAATAAGCGATCAATCACAATAATACACAGAGAGTCTCTCCTCCAGTATTAGACATTTTGTTGACATGCTATCAGAGCACTTCACACTTGACTAGTAAGCCAGGAAAACAATTACTGGGTCACTAACAGGAACTGAAAAGGAAAAAAAAAAAAAAAGAAGCAAGCAAGCAAGAAGAAAAGAGTCCTTTAAAAAAAAACACACTCAAAATGGCTAGAGCCCGGACATCCTGACATCCATGCAAGGTTGTTCCATGGTACTCATGGAAATTACACACAAAGACAAAGCTCTGTGAAGGAGGCAGATATGAGGGAGGAAAAAGAAAATCAAGGCAAACTTGATTTTGGATTATCAGAAACATTCATAAATCATTAAAGAGTTCCTTAGAATATCACTATGTTAGCAGTTAGTGAATGGATCCAGTAAGGAAGCATTATTAAAGTCAATGATATTATCTACCCTTGGTGACCATATTTTCTGGGATAGCACATAAATACAGCACTAAATTACAGGAAAACAGAGGCTTAGGGGAAAGGGGTTGTTTGCCACTGTAAGATGTACTCTGATTTCCTGAAACCATTCAGACAGTGAGCAGTTTGAAAAGCAGAGGAGAAGTGCAGGGAGCCAGGGTATCAACAAGAGAATATGCATTGTATAAAACTTTTCCCGTAATGTTGCTCAGGAGGTGGATGGAAATTGCAGACCAAGGCGAGTAAGGACAAATTCCACAATGCCACTTTGTATTGGTTAAGGAATGGTCTTTATGAGGGAAATTTGCAAACCAGGGTCAGTAAGAAGAGGCACGTGGACCCACATTCTCTCATCCTTTCATAAAGAACCCTTAGGACCTATGCGAAGTTGGTGGAGCTACAATTGGTTTACTCTCTGGAGGAAGCACCTCACCTTTTGTGGCCCTTCTGCTCTATAGGGCAAGCACAGGGGCGTTGTTATCTGGAGCCCAAGGCAAAAAGACAAGTTGGGTACCAGAAAGCTTGGGTTTGGATGACAGATTATATAGGAGTTGGTTGGGAAAGCCCATATACCTGCAAAGTTTGGAACTCTTAGGAGGTTGTAGCCTGTTAACACTTTGAGAAGGTTGCCACTGTTGTGTGCACAGCTGAGTTTAGTCGCAGCCCTCCCCATAGATGAGAGGACAAGTTTGAGGTCCTAGCTGGCTGACTGAGCTAGTTGTTGGAGCAAACTCGAATGTTACCAGAATTATCCATCTAGATAATAGCATCAAAATGGGCTAATTAGAGAGCAGCCTTATGGAGAACAGAGGCTTTCAATGAGTATACTGACAAATATTTAAAGAACTACGTATTTAGCTTTGTATTCCTTCACCTAGTTTTTATAACACTGCATTTTACAGATTGGGAAATAGATATTTTAGAGGGGTCAAGTTACCAAACCTGGGTAAGTGGCAAATCACAATTTGATTATAAAACTGATGTGTTCTACATTCACAATTGTGGCTCCCAAACCAGTATGCTTTATGATACAGAAGTTTCCTTCCGTATCTGTAAAACTGTAGGAGCTCAAAGAGATGGGGCTCTGAGAAGAACCCAGGGGAAATTGTAAAAGTGGAATTCAAAGAAATGGAACTCTGAGAAGGATCAAGATCATGCTATAAAAATGGATATCCAAGTCATAAGTGCTATGCTAGGTTTAATTTCGATTAGTCAAAAGATGGAACTATGATTTAAGTGTATATACCCGAATGGCTAGAGATTCCTAATACTTTCTCAGGAACATGGTTGGCATTTATAGGATTTATAGAGGTTTTATATAAACTGGTTAAAGCTAAAGTCACCTTTAATCAATATCCCTATCATCAGACTCATACCCTATTAATAACCATTATTATAACTAGCTACAATTGATTACTTTATGGTTTGTTTATACCTTAACTCATCTTTGGGATAGTTACACTTACCTCTTTTTTTTTTTTTTTTTGGATAAGAAAACTGAAGTTCAGATCATTTAGGTAATTTCTCCAATATACCAAGAGCTAGAATTTGAATCAAGACTTTTAGACGTCACATGTCAGCTCATTTTCAGAAATCACAAATAACTTTACTAATGGTAGCTCGTACATGCTAGGGCATGCCAGAAATGTTTTGCAAAGTCATTTTTGATATTCCAGTTATACAGTGAGTGAAGTGATTTCAGGGTCACATCACAGCTCCAAATGAGTTACATCCTTGAAAAGTTATGCTTATTATACACAATATTGTAATTTTTGCCGTGATAGTTCTCACTCTCTTCTCATTAAGACTCCATCAGAATTAAATTTGCCCTTTATGCTCCTGAGTATCAAGACATATGAAAGCCATTCTTAAAAGTACTGATTTAGAATATGATTGTCAAGGTCTATGAGGTTGTTGTTACCTCCACCAGTGTAAATGATCAGAGATACCTGAGAGCAATAGCTCTTTATTGCAGGCATATAGGAGAGACATGTAGGAACATTATGATGATGTCCTTCTCCCATTTTCCCCCATTGATGAGGATTTGTAGATCTTAAATGCTTTCTAAGTAGCTGGTTGTACAAAAGGAGAGATTTTAGTTTAGCATCACCCAGAGGCCATGATAACATCTTCAGTAAAACTGCATCATTTTTGCTTTCCTTCCCTTTTCCCCTTTCTCAGCCTTGGCAGAGAACCAGAAAACATTCATGGATTTAGATTTGGCAAAGAAGGAGCAGCTAACTTCTACTGACATCATGATTATAAAAGCCAGTCATTCTTATAACTCTGTATAAGAGGTCATTTATAAACCATTTGTCATATTTTATTTCTTTTAATCCATATATTAAGTCTGCAAAGAAAATGTTATTCCAAATATTATTTACAGGGAGCCGCTAAGATCCAGAGAGGTTAAGTGATTTGCTCAAGGCAACAGAGCAAGTAAATGGAAAAGATTGGGTACAATTTTTGTCTTCTTTTTTAAAGAAATTTTTAAAAAATTTATTCATTTGAGAGAGAGTGAGAGCACAAATTGGGGGGGGAGGGGAGGTCAGAGGGAGAGTGAGAAGCAGAACCCCTGCTGAACAGGGAGCCTGCTGAAGGCAGACACTTAACTAACTGAGCCACGCAGGTGCCCCTAATTTGTGTCTTCTGATTCCATAGGCTTTTTTCTTTATTCTGTTCTATTGTGTTTCCTAATTAATAATTTTTTTTACTTGTAGTTTAAAAAAACTTTAATAACATATTTTCTCTTTAATAGATATAAGCCTATTCAGATTATCTACCTCTTCTTGCATGAGTTTAGACAATTTTATGCACTAATCAGTGCTTAACACAAGTATAGTCACCAATTAGCCAAACAAAATTATTACAGTCGTGCTGACTCTATTCCCTATGCTGTATTTTACACCTCCATGACTTACTTATTTTGTAACTGCAAGTTGGTACCTCTTAATCCCCTTTCCCTGTTTTACCCATCCCCCTACCTACCTACCTCCCATTTTTTCACTGTATTTAGGAGTGTGGATTTTGTTTGTTTGTCTTTTTTTCTTTGTTTGTTCATTTGTTTTGTTTCTTAAATTCTATATGAGTGAAATCATATATATTTTTCTTTGTCTGACATATCGTTTGGGTCTATACCCTCTGGGCCCATCCATGTTGTTGCAAATGGCCAGATTTCATTCTTTTTTACAGCTAATAGTCCATATATATATTGATATATATATGATATATGTGAAATATATATGATACATATGTGATTTATATATCACATCTTCTTTCTCTCTTCATCTGTTTTTGGACACTGGTTGCTTCCATATCTTGGCTATTGTAAATAATGATTCAATAAACATAAGGGTACATATATCTTTTTGAATTAGAGTTTTGTATTCTTTGGGTAAATACCCAGTAGTGGAATTACTAGATCATAAGATATTTCTGTTTTTAAATTTTTGAGAAACCTACATACTGTTTTTATTCTTTCAAACAATGCATGAGCATTTCTTTTTCTCTACATACTTGCCAACATTTGTTATTTCTTGTCTTTTTTATTCTAGCCACCCTGACTGGTGTGAGGTGATATCTTTTTGTGGCTTTGATTTGCATTTCCCTGATGATTAGTGATGTTGAACATCTTTTCATGTGTCTGTTGGCCATCTGGATGTCTTCTTTGAAGAAAGGTCTTTTCATGTCTTCTGCCCATTTTTAAATCAGATTATTTGGGGGTTTTTTTGGTGTTGAATGGTATAAGTTCTTTATTTTTTTTGGATATTAACCTATTATCAGATATATTATTTACAAATATCTTCCCCTTATTTGTTAGATTGCCTTTTCATTTTGTTAATGGTTTCCTTCACTATGCAAAAGCTTTTCCAGTTGTTTATTTTTGCTTTTGTTTCACTTGCCTAAGGAGACTTATCTAGAAAAATATTTCTGTAGCTAATGTTACAGAAATAACTGCCTATGCTTTCTTCGAGAAGTTTTTTGGTTTCAAGTGTCACATTTAGGTCTTTAATCCATTAAGTTTATCTTTCTGTAGGTAAGAAAGTGGTTCAATTTCATTTTTTTTGCATGTAGCTGTTCAGTTTTCCCAAAACCATTTATTGAAAAGACTGTCTTTTCCCCATTGTATATATTTTTTTCCTTCTTTGTCATAGAGTAATTGACCCTATAGGCATGAGTTTATTTCTGGGTGCTCATTTCTGTTCCCTTGACGTTTGTGTCTCTTTTTGTGCCAGTACCGTACTGTTGTGAGTGCTTCAGCTTTGCAGTATATCTTACAATCTGAAAATGGGATATCTCCAGCTTTGTTCTTCTTTCTCAAGATTGCTTTGGCTATTAAGGGTCTGATGTGATTTCATACAAATTTTAGTATTATTTTTTCTAGCGTTGTGAAAAATGCTGTTGGTATTTTGTAGGAATTGCATTAAATCTGTAGGTTGCTTTGGGTCGTGTGGCTATTTTAACAATATTTGTTTTTCCATTCCATGAGCATGGAATATCTTTCCATTTGTTTATGTCACTTTCAACTTCTTTCATCAGTTTTTTATAGTTTTCAAAGGGCAGGTCTTTCAGCTCTTTGGTTAAGTTTATTCCTAGGTATCTTATTAATTTTGGTGCAATTGTGAGATTGTTTTCTTAATTTCTCTTTCTGCTGCTTCATTATTAGTATATAGAAATGCAATAGATTTCTGTATAATAATTCTGTATCCTGAGACTTTACTGAATTCATTTATCAGTTCTAATAATTTTAAGTTTAACATATTTAAAACATCTTAACATTCTGTGATTTATTCTATTGAAGAGTATGAAAGTCAATTTGACATGACTATATGATTTCCCTTAAATATTTTACAGTATTCATTTTGTTATTCAAATTTGGGGTTATTTCTAATGGCATATCTCCAATTTTCTTAAAAACTCAGAATTAATTTTTGTACTTTCCTAATATAGATTTAACGTTGCAGAATCTGTTCATATTGAAATAATTCTGTACTCAAACAATTGTATATTAAAAATAAACATATAGAGGTGCCTGGGGGGCTCAGTCAATTAAGTGTCTGCCTTCGGCTCATATCATGAACCTGGAGTCCTGGGATTGAGTCCCGTATGGGACTCCCTGCTCAGCGGGGAGTCTGCTTCTCCCTCTGCCCTTCACCCTGCTTGTGCTCTCTCTCGCTCTCTCAACTAAATAAATAAAATCTAAAAAAAATTATTTAAAAAATATAAATAAACATATAAAAGGCTTAGAACACTAATCTCTATGTTCTTTAATGATGTTCTCAAACTTTGCAAATGATAGAAATCATTAAACGTGTAGCTTCCCTAGGGCCCTGTCACATAGATTTGGATTTGAATGAGGCTCCAGAATTTATATTTCTAACAAATACCTTCAGGGATTCTTCTCATCATGGAAGTTTGGGAAACACTGTGCTGTATCGACTTCGGAATGATTTTTGTCCACACAAAAGTTAGAGTTTTAGCATCAGGCATATTTGTGTTCTAGCCTAAGCTCTAAAACTTACAAAATGAGTGACTTGTGGCAAGATGTTTACCTAGATGAAAAACAACTTCTTCATTTGTAAAATATGAACAATAATCTCCTCTTGGAAGAATGTGAAAATTAAATGAAAGAAGCATCTAGTATAATGTTCATTAAAGTGATATTCAGTACATACTAAATATTTGTTCCCTTTCCTTCCTCATATGTATTAGAATAGTTGAGAAATACTCTGAAGAGAAATATAGATACCTAACTTTAATAGAGGGCATTTTATTAAAATATAAAGCGTGTGCGTCTGTGTGTATATGTCTGTGTGTTTGTATTTTCATTTAATACATTTAGAGTAGGGAAAAATCAAAATTTGTGCAAAAAGCATTTGAATAAAGAAATTATTAGAATGCAACATTCTTTTTCTCTTCAATTTTACTTTCAAATATTACCAATTGCCCTTGTTCTAAGTATTTATTAAGTGCTGGATGCTTTACACACATTGTATTTTTAACTCAGATGACACCCCCACAAAAATGTTCTTTTCCTTACCTGCCTGTGTATATGCCACGGCTCAGACAGGCTAAATTACTTGCCAGGTTTACCTACTAGTGATACAGCCAGGCTTTGGTCCTTGTTTTCTCTGATTCAAAAGCATGTCCTAACCTCTAAGTTATTCTCCTCCCAGTGTCCTTTAACCTCTTCCCATTCCTGACTCCAGATTCACTTTCCTATTTAGGGTTAATTGAATAAGAAGAACAATACAGAAATGGAAAGCTCCCCCCCCACCCCCGCCCCATGGCCTCGCAGTATTCAGGTGAACGGCAGCATATTCTTGGAATTGTAAGCAGCTCAGGCTTAATTGCCATGTGAGATATTAACTGCTCTGATTTAGGACATCATCTTCTTTGAGGACTGGCTCTGGAAAGAGTAGCTGATTTTCCTCCTTGATTATGCCTTCACATTTTTAACCTTGTCATATCAATGTCCTTTTCTCAATAAGGAGGTAAGAGCTGAATGAATGGAATACCTTTCTCTGAAGATGAAAAAAAGGAGACTGTCCTATTTTAAGTCAAAGGAAGATTTTAGAGAAGCCCTGAGGTGCTAAGCAATACTGCAGCTCCAGATCAAGCTCACCTTGTTCCCTGGAGTTATTTCTCATGGGCTCGCTCTTAGAGTGCAAGTTTAGACCTGTGAGGACTTCCCTAAAACCTTCCCAAATTGTTCACCTGGGGTTCTGTGTGAGTAATCTTCTTTGGAGCCCCGGGACAAGAAAGCTTTCCAGCTGATTATACTGTGAAATATCAAGAGTCTCCAGATCACAGTCTGTCTTTTCCACTAATGTGCTTTGTGACCTGAAAGTGTTAATGATGTGTCCCATTCACTGGGTATTACTGTACGACAGGCAAAGTGACCTTTCCCGGGGAGTAGTATCATCTCCATTTTATATATAAGTAAAATGAGCCACGTAGAGGTGAAATAACTTGCCCCAGACACAGAGACAGAAAATGGGAGAGCCAGAATGTGAAATTAGGCTGTCATGCTCCCAAATCCTCACTCTTTTCCTTGTAAATCCAAACAAACCCTGGTATCTCACTGTTAAGATGAGGAGGGATGGGACCTTTGTGGAGTTAGGGACCAGACTAAAAGGTTTCCAAACTTCCTGTCAGCCTCACGAATCTCTTATGTTTAACTTGGGAAATGTGGAGAAGAGACTGTTAAATTGCTTACTTCTGAATATTTCCTAGGGGGTTTGAGAAACAACCTGGATATACTATGCAGAACACTTCACAGAGAACTTTTTATACTCAATTTCTTCTGTGGAAAAACATGCCGTTCTTTATGAACATGAAGAATACAGCACAAATGGTGTGCCTCTGTTTGTATTTCTCTTTCAGCTGTAGCATGAATGGTCAGGTGGAGTTTGTAGCACATCCCTTGTCAATTACCGGCAGGTTTCTGAATGGCTAACAGCAGTGTTATCTCACTCAGGGTATTCCACTTGATTGGCAGTTAACTGTGCTGGATCTCTAGGAGAAGGGACATAGCTGGCTTCGACTAAATTATCAAGAAAAGTTGTTCAAAGGGCCATTCTACCTGCATTTGTCACTCCTGCTAGTCTCCTACTTCCTGATTCCACCAGGAGCTCAATATATAAAATTTTCAGACTTTTTAAACCTGAGGTTGATATTACTATTTTTAAAATAAATGTAACAGTATTTCTATTTTGGCTCATTGTGGGATGATATGAAGTATGTCTGACTTTTGCTAATGCTCCAGTGTGTGTTATTTAGCCCAGATGAATAAAAGCAATACCATTTAATGATTATCTTTTCTTGAATATAACATGAGTTTTATGCTATTTAAATAAGCTTGATGGTATGGAGGACAGCTAATAAGTTCCATGGATACTGAACAAAGAAATGAGATGCCTGAGTCAGAGACAAAGGACATTATTATTCATGGCAAACAGTAGCAAGAGTATCATCAAAGATACACTGGTTCCCCAAGCCCCAAACCTCAAGGGTAATGTGGCGGCCAGGTGGAATGTGCATATACAATGGAGTCTTTTCTAGAAGAAAACAACCCTGAGCTTAGGGTATTCACCATTAAAAACATATATACATTAATGATGAAGACTTTAAAATTTGAGTTAAAATAATTACCATTTACAATAGCATCAAATGTATGAAACAGGGACAAATCTGTTAAACAATAGGCAATATTTGTTCACTGAAAATTATATAATATTGCTAAGAGAAATTAAAAGAACCCAAATTGATGGAATGATATACCATATTCATGGGTCAGATGACTAAATATTAAGATGTCAGTTCTGAAACTGATCTACAGACTCAATGTAGATCCATTCAAACAGAGGAAACACAGAGTGCAAAGTCCCTTATGCAAGGATATGCTGAGTGTGTCTGGGAAACCACTTCTAGAGCAAGCAATGAGCCAACCTCTTTGTCCTGAGGATGAGTGATGCATTACTGAAGTGCATTTTTTCACTTCTGGGTGAAAGAACGGTCATGACCTTGTGATTCTGGCACTCAGCAAGACATGTAGAAGCTCAAAATGTCCATGGCACACTGCCTCCCAACAATTATGTGCCAAACACTATAATTAACCTTGATATACATTATCTTACTTAAATTAAAACAATAACTGGATGAGGTGAAAATTATTTCCCTCACATAAAAGATGAAGAAATGAGGCTCAAAGAGGTTGACCTCCCCAAGACTATGTGACCAGTTAGACACAAATATTGTAGGACTCCGAACTTGTTTTTCTCACTATAAGTCATGGCTTTTCCAACTGGGAAAGTGACACAATAAGGAAAGAGACCAGGCTGGCAACAAGTGAAGCAGTTCTGAACATCTTCAGACCACTAAACCCAACCACAGCGACTTCAAAGTCCTTCTCAGTGGGAGCCAGAAGATAATGTGTTCTCATGCTGTTTTCCTCTTTTCCTTCCAGTCTTCTAGGCTGGGGGTTTCCCTTCCCACTGCTGTTGTTTTAGGACTCCCTGAGAGGAAAGTAGAATCTTGGCTTTACGCTATCTGATTTCTCTATCTGCAGAAGATGGGACTGGGGGAGTTGTGCTTAGAGAACAAATGAAATATGAAAGTTTATTACTCTCAGCTCCCATGACTGCCAGTTCCTCTCTTGACAAGACAGGAAAATCTGAGTTCTATAGATTCTAGAGTCGAGGAGTCTATGCCAGACAAATGAAAAAAATATTGTACTTTGAAGTTAGACAACCCAAATAGGTAAATCCATTCTCTAATCTTCAGTTGGTCCTTTAGTATGAAGAGATAGTTAAGCTCAATGATCTCTGTGTTCCTTCTAATTTTGGTTCCCATTAAAACAGCTTCCCATTTCTCCTAGTTGCTTTTCCTCCTCTTTCTTTTCAGATAATCCTAGAAATATTTAGTTTGTGTAAGAACAATACTAATGATAGTAATTTATGTGAACCCTTTAGCAATTATGACTAATCACCATGCAACACAATAATGATTATGCATATCATTAAATATGCATCAGATTAATTTGGTTGTGAGTTTTATTTGATTACAACACTAAACTCTTCAAATATTTATTCTTCAGAGTCTGTTGCTCATGGTAACATGGTCATCTGCTCACAAATTTAAAACTATTGTTGGTACTTTGCGTAGGGTCCTTTCTTCCACTGCACAACCAATGGTCTTGGACCAATCACTTACCTCCTCTGAAGTAGTTTGTTTATTTTTTTTCAAAATAAACATGTTTATGACTTGGATTTCTTGAAACACCTGCCTTGCCATAGCATTTGTCTTTGGGTTTCCTATCCCATCTTTATTTTCCCTGCTTTATTTATTTCAATGTTTTTTTGATTAAGGAACAGAATTTCATTTGAAAAGACACACTCAAAAAGTAAAACATATTTATGTTTCAAAAAAGAATAAGATGTAGACATTAATACTCATTAGGTAAAAATTTCTGTACAAATTTTGGTTAAATTCTTCAGTTAACTGGTTAAAATTTGGTAAAATAAATTTTAAAAAAATTTAACATTTAAATTTTAAAAAAAATTTGTTAAAATAAACTCAGTAAATCATGACAAATGAATGAGACTCATTCAGACAATTTAACTTATAAATAAACAAATTTACATTTTTCTATGAGTATTTACAGGGCTAGGCATCTAAATTAAGATTTCTAAAATAAAATCTCTAAAATCCCAAACTCATTATGCTGTGTATAGTTCCAGTATAGATTTCCAAGTTAAAATAAATATTGAAAAAAAAAAAAAAAACAGAGCTTGGAGGAAATTATACAGGACTAGAATACTGAAGTTGGATTTATAGATACAATATAAAGACTCAGACCTTGAGAGGAAAAGAGAACATTTCCAGAAGGAGAATGTTTTCCTCATAGATATTTGAACACAGTGATGAGTCTGATACATCTGGGAAGCAATGAGGTTAGAAACCTGATAAGAATAGGAACTCAAACTGAGGAGTGGGAAGTGAAAGCCTTAGTCTGAAGTAAGAGTAACTATGTGATATGGTAATATGGTCATCTGCTCATAAATATAAAACCATTGTTGGTACTTTGCATAGGGTTCGTACTCTGAAAGTCATGTTGGGTTTGTGATCTGAAGGTCAGAAATTAGTTTACATTATTGTCGGAAAATTTGCATTATTTCTTGCAGGTAAATTTTAGTACGTAAGCAAGAACTAGGCAAAGATGAAGCATTTCACAATTATAACCAAAATATGATTTCTTGAGAATGACTACACTTCAAAACAATTGAGTTTGTATAAAAGTTTACAACTACCATATGCTAGATAATTACATACACCTAGTTCTTTATCAATCTCTATTTTGATTTCCTGTTAATGTTGCAGTATTTTACATCTTTATTTTTGGCAGTTTTGTGTACACTTCTGCTAAATGTTTGGAGGAAGCTTTTTTTTTTTAAGAATATAATTATACTTATGTTGTCCTAATGAGTCCATAAAATTACCCAATTTTCTTTGGTATTCAGTATAAGAACAACAACAGCAACAAACCTTTTGGGAACGTCTCAAGCAAATTTGATACTATTCATAGAAAAGAAAATCTGATTAGTCTGTGAAAATCCCAGATTATTAAGAACAATATATTTAGGATAGCAATCTAGCAACAGTAAATAGTTGGACATGTTCCTCCCACCGACAAAAACAGTTATTTTAGTAATGAATTATTTTGTAACAATGGTTGGTTTTGGTATATGTCTTTATTTTTTCCTTTTTTTTTTTTTTTGCATTATCTTATTTAACATGGGCTCTTTCTTAATTAGGAGAGGTTGTTGATTGAAAAATTCTAATTGACAGAAATTATCTTAATAAAATGAACCTCTGTGGATGATTGTTTTTATCTAATTTATCTACTTTACAGAAAATGCACAGCACAAGTCAAATACAGGCTATGCTAAACACATAGAAGTGCCATCTGCAGGGAAACTGGGATTTAGCCAAAGCATATATGATTTCCAACTGTCTCCAAACATCTGCATTCTTTGTTTTCTCCTTGGAGTAGTTTTGGAGTTATTATCAAGATGTTTAGAATTAGGTGTCAAAAATGAGTCTGGAGAGCTTCAGTTGAAAGCACCCTAGTCCTCAACAAGACCCCTGGCACCACCAAGACAAAGTAGTTAATTACTCTTTTAAAATGGCAGAGAACAAGTGTTCTTTCCTTTTGTGGTATGTAACTAGCCACTAGCCAGTGGCTAATGAATGTCAAGTGTCTTTGATATTTACATCTTCCTACCTCCCAAAACAAAAGCAGCTACTGCCATGTTGTTCTTTCATGTTTATAGCTTCTAGTAAATCCCATATCAGATTGCTTTCTTCTGATGAATACTTTCTGAAGTTATCTGCAATTGTTTTATAGAATGGGGCTAAATCCAATAAAAATATAATCATAGCTGTTTTTTTTAAGGAATTACTAAATGTGAAGAACTTTAAGTACTTGACACTTAGAAATTCAATTTAATCCTCATCACAACCCTGAGGTAGATATCATGATTTTCTTGATTTTGCAAAGGGGAAAAGTTAAAGAAGTTTCCTAGGTCACAGAACTAGCAAATGATTAGACCAGGATTCAGACATAGGCTGGTGGACTTCAGAAACCACTTTCATAATGATCTCCCTAGTGCTGCCATTTATCTGTGCTTAATATATATCAGGGACTGTGCTTAGTACTTTATTTATGCTATTTCATTGATCTTATGTCAAAGAAGTGGGGTAGGTGATATTATCGTCCTTATTTTATAGACATAAAAGCTGAGGCTCATAGAGGTTCAATAACTGGCCTTGGAACACATACATAACACAAGGAAGCTGAGATTTGAATTGAAGTTTTCTTTCTCCAAAGGCTGAGTTCTTAACAGCTATATTATTATTCTACTGTATGTATTCTTTATATAATCTTGAAGAAATCAACCACTTTAAAAAACACCTTTACCAATTCAATATACATTGTCAAACTCATCTGAAAAACAGGGTTGTCTTCCCTGAATCTAAATGGACTACAGAGGAACTTCCCTTTGGCACCTTCCAGGGATAACATTTCTCAAACATTATATAGCCTGCCAAGTCAAGAGTTGTTTGAAACTAAATAGATGAACAAATAGATTTTGCCTTTTAAAGAACGGCTTTACCTCGGGAGAGTTATACGGTGAAAATAAAGAATCTTAAAATGTATTGCTTATTTCATTTAGCATGATTATTAAGTAGTAGGAAAATGTGTATGTTTAATGTGATAGGTAGATATAATCATCAAATTCCTCATTAAAATAGATAGCTAAATTCAATCCATTCACCTATAATTTACTCTCAGAAAAATTTTAGAGCAAGATTCTATTGTTGGCCATCAATAGTGTTGTCCAAAATGATATTCTGCTTTGGTTTCTTTGATAGTTTGTGTCTTCTCGACCCTATGACTACCAGAGACTGCATGAGGCAATTTTCTCTTTAGAGGCAATTCTCTATAAAGAATACTTTTATCTTAATGATGAAAAGAACTTTAGAAATTATTTAGTACAAATCCGTGGAGGAAACCGAGCTATGTAGATGTGTTCAAGGTAATAAACTGTAGGGTTGCCTGGGTAGCTCAGTCGGTTAAGCATCTGCCATTAGCTCAGGTTGTGATCTCAGGATCCTGGGATCACGTTCTGCATTAGGCTTCCTGTTCAGTGGGGAGGCTGCTTCTCCCTCTCCCTCTGCCCTTCCCCTGCTCATGCTCTCTCTCTCTCTCCCTCAAATAAATAAATAAAATCTAAAAAAAAAAAAAAAGTAATAAACTGTAGAACTGGCACTAGTGTTTCCCTGTCCAGTGTGTTCTTATTACGTAAATACAGGCAGGACTGCACCTCTGTTGTATGCAATTCCTTATTTTCATCATATCTTCATGGACATCATCATCATTTACTCTGTGGTGTGGTGAGGGGAGGAAACAGAGTAAGCATAAGGTGTAAAGCACTGTGTGTTTTGATTAAAACAAAATTACCTGAGGGAAAAAAAAAATTTTTTTTTTTTTACTTTTACACTGGAAGCTTTGAAGAGAAGTAAATCCTTTTTCCAAAAACAGTCTTTCCTTTAAAGTGCTAGGACGCTATATTATTAAGATATCTGAAGTGAGAAGTAACTAGCCTAATTGCAGACACAATTCTTGATCGCTATAATTAAACACTGCCCAGAAAAAAACACTTAGAACCCGAAGAATATATCTAAAACTCTGTGTTGGATTGGTTAATCCTCTGGAAACAAATTAAAATGTTGTTTGTGTAATGGTGTTTATTAAAAAGAAAAGGACATTTCAAACGAAATTCATAAAAGAAAATTCTAGGTACTAATATAGGGAAAAAAGTTTTTAGAAGGGCTAGGAATCTTTGGAAATCAGTGATAATCACAGAATACTTGCATCAACTAAAATCTAAGACCCAAACGGTCAGAAAAAGACTTAGCAGAACAAAAAGTTCCATGACAGAAAACCGGAAGAGATTTAATAAGGCTGGAAGTAATGTCCCTTAAGAGGGAGACCAAAACTGGATAGTAACTAAGTCTCTCTGTTGAACAGATCTGCCTGTAGAGAAAGTACATCTGTTACATCCAGGAAGGATTTCAAACCTAAAACATGTCATATTAACTAATTTATACTATCATTTATTTGTTAATAGCTAACATTTTTTGACTGCTGTCTTGAATGTAGGTTTTACAACATTTATGTCTGAATTCTTGCAACAGCCTTCTAATGTATATATTGCTTTCTCCATTGTAGAGAACAGTAATGTGAAGTTCTATAGCAAATAACTTAAAAAGTAGCAAAGCTAGGATGTGAACCCAGAACTATCTGCTCCAAAAGCCCTGCTTTTTGTAACTGGTTTGCCATTTTTATATCTTTCACTTCATAGTCTTTCCTATTTACCTACTGAACTTGATAATATCTCATAATTCATTGGGTTTCTTTCCTTCAAAGATAGGCTTTGTAAATTGGCCCTTAAATTTTGGATTTAGATTTATGAGTACCCAAAACAGTCTTTAAAAAAATCAAAGTTGGAGAACTCAACATTTCTTGATTCCAAAACCTATTACAAAATTATAGTAATCAACACAGTGTGACATTGTCATAATGTCAAAGACAACTCAGTGCGGAGGGGGGAGCGTAGTCTTTTCAGCACGTGGTACCAGGACAACTGGATATCCACAGGCAAAATAATGAAGTTGGACCTCTACCTCACATGATATACAAAAATTAACTCAAAATAAGTCACAGACCTAAAGGTAGGAAGTGATACTATGAAAAACTCAGAAGAAAACACAGGCAAAAAAAAAAAAAAAAATCCATGACTTTGGCTTAGAAATGTTAAAAGCAACATTGAAAACATGAGTAACGAAAGAAAAAAATAGATAAATTGGATTACATCAAAATTAAAAAGTTTTGTGCTGCTTATTGGTACCATTAAGAAAGTGAAAAATAGAGCTTACAGAATGGAGAAAATATATGCAAATCATATATCTGGTAAAGTATTTGTGTCCAGAATTTATAAAACTCTTAAAACAATAACTCACCTAAAAAAATGGGCAAAAGATTTTAATAGATCTTCTCTAAAGAAGAGCCATGATGGCCAATAAGCACAGGAAAAGATGCTCAATATGATTAGCTATTAGGGAAATGCAAATAAAAACTACAATGAGATATTTCATACAGCCTAAGATGTCTACAGTAAAAAAGACAATGCCAAGTATTGGCAGCGATGTGAAGAAACTGGAACTGTCATACAGTGGCTGATGGGAATGCCCAATGGTGCAGCCACTTTGGAAAACAGAAGATGTTCATACAAAACGTGCACATGAATATTTATAGCAAAATTACTCATAGTAGCCAAAAAACAGACACCCCTAGTGTCTATTAACTGAATAATAAGTAAAGTGAGCATAGACATTTAATGAAATATGATTTGGTAACAAAAAGAAATCAAGTAATAATACATGCCAGAACAATGATGAGCCTTGAAAATATTATAGTAAATGAAAGAAGTCAGTCTCCTGCATGAAAAGCCACATATTGTCTGATTCGATTGGTGCTTAATTTTTGTTTTAGGTAAATGCATAGAAGATTAGTGGTTTTTTAGGGCTGAATGTAGAAGAGGGAAGAGGGCAGAATGGAAATTGACCATGAATAAACAAGTGGTTTCTTTTAAGATGAACAAAAATGTTCTAAAATCAGATTGTACTGATGGCTGCACAATCCTGTAAATATACTGAAAACATGGAATGCACTTTAACTGGTGAATTGTGTGGAGTATGATTTTTGTGTTATTGGAGCTGTTTCTTATAAACTGTTCTTAAATATACATCTTTGTGTATTTATGATAATAATTTTATTTATTTTTTTAAGATTTTATTTATTTATTTGAGAGAGACAGTGCAGGGGGAGGAGGAGGGAGAAGCTGACCCCCCCACTGAGCAGGGAACCTGACCTGGGGCTAGATCCCAGGATGCTGGGATCAGGACCTGAGGTGAAGGCTTAACCTACTGAGCCACCTAGCTACCCCTATGATAATAATTTTAATATAAATGCCTGCAAGTAGTATTGCTGGATCAAATAATATGTATATTTTTTAAAGCTTTTGTTGCAGTTAGACATATTTGCCTTTTAGCAGTTATGCCAATTTGTCTTTTGCTAGAAATCATTGCAATTTTAACAGTATACCTATACTTCAACCAGTACTGTTTATAATCATTATTTGTATCTTTCTCAATTTGATGAGGGAAGGGAGTTCATTTTCATCTGCACTTCTCAGGATTCTACTGAGGTTGAGTCTTCTAAAATATTTTATTCACAGTTTTGATGTCTGTCTTTGTATATGTGTGTTATGCTTGTACAGCCACATATGTGGATAGATTATCTATATTCTTTGCCAATATTTCTGTTAGAATATACCTTTTCTTATTGACTCACAAATCTATTTTATGATAAAGATATTACCCTTTTTTATAATCTGTTTTATCATACAGATATTTTTCACTTTAATGGATTCTTTTTTTTTTTTAAAGATTTTATTTATTTATTTGACAGAGATAGAGACAGCCAGCGAGAGAGGGAACACAAGCAGGGGGAGTGGGAGAGGAAGAAGCAGGCTCATAGCGGAGGAGCCTGATGTGGGGCTCAATCCCATAACGCCGGGATCACGCCCTGAGCCGAAGGCAGACGCTTAACCACTGTGCCACCCAGGCGCCCCACTCTAATGGATTCTAAATTAGACTTCTTTTGATTTTCTAGATTTGCGTCTACGCTTACAAAGGCAAATCCAACCTGAAGAATAAATATTTTACTACATATTTCTCTAGTTCTTTTATTTGCTTTATCTTTTTGATTTTGAATTCCTTTGAAAATTTATCTATGTGTAGGTGTAATGCAGAGCTTTTACTTAAATTGTTCCACTCTAATTTATTAAGTCGTTCTTTTATTTTTATTCGAAGTGCCATTTTATCACATATTTAATTATTTAACATACTGAATCTATAATATGGGTATCCTAGTCTGTCTTGACTTTCCACCCTTTACTAACAAACCGTGTATCATTCTAGTTTCATAATATTTTTAAGTCTTGTAAGTCTGTAATTAAAAAAAAAAGCTGAGGAAATGTATCTCTTTTATCCTTCCCGAGGTGTTTTTATTTGTTAGTTTCCCTCAGAATTTGCATTTTGATGTTGTAGCAAATGGATAGAATGTGAGGAATGTATAGCCAGTCTTCCCATTCATAATGTTCATTTGTTATAAAACTCCCTTTGTATTCCAGATAGCTTTTTGATTGATGTTCTTATGCTTCCATTAGACAATCATGTCATGAAAAAATTGGGAAAATAATATCTGTCATTTATAATATTCCTTATTTTCCTAATTAAATCTGCTAAAATTAATAGGAAAATGTTAATAATAGTAGTAACTGGACATTATTATTTTTTCCTGAATTTAATAGAGGTATCCTTACTATGAAATTTGTTTCAACATGCTTTTTTGGAAATCTAGTGCCCAAAGTGCCTCCGTGACGAAAGGATGCAGACATCAAGTAAGAAACAATAAATTTCAGACCCACTTAAGTCTATATGCCTTTTGGGGACATCAGAAACAAATTTGATGTTAAATAATGTGAAAAGGACTCTATAAAACATCATTTGCTAAAACCACCCTTTCCATATTTATTGAAACACAGAAATTGTTGATGGCCAGGATATATTAAAATTAATGGAACATAATTTGAGAAATGGTACACTTAAGTGTGAGGTTCTCTTTTGATTTCAGAGGGCTATTATTTTTCATGTTCAGAAATTAGTTTGACTTTTAATCAACTGAAAAATTTCAAATAATGGATGTTACATTTTAGTATCAAAATAACTACTAAAAAATCTCTATTTTGTACTGAATGCAGCTGATATCAGGTGTTCTTTTTTTTTTTCACCTTTTGATGTGACATACTGTATTAATGAGTTTCTTAGTTTTAAATCTCCCCCGTATCCTGTAAATAAACCAAATTTTGTCATAGTCTATTATTTTTACAATATTTGCATAACTTGGTAATATTTTATTTATGATATTTTCTTGTGTGTTCATAAGTGAGATTAATATGCGGGGGGTTTGCTTTTGTTGTAGTGATTTTCTCTTGCCACATTTTGTTAGCAGAACTCTGGTACTCTTGTGATTTGTGATTTAGTCTCATTTTTAGTCAAAGAGTTCTGAATGCTTGAAAGTAACATAGGGCCTTACGAATAGCATGTTCTATGGAAAGTTTATATACACTAAATTATTAACTTACCTGGATGTTGAGGCTCAGTTATGAGTTGTTGATGTGTGGGATTATCATACTTTTGAAAAGCATATTTAAATGAGTGTGTGTATTAATTTGGTTTCTTTGATCGCTAGCTTTAAGAGAGAGAGTTAATTTGAGGTCATGCTCAGGGCTAAGATAGATCTCAGGATTGCAGGGAAGGTTGAAACAATTGACATAAAAGCAGACATTTTTTTTTTAAATATTTTATTTATTTATTCGACAGAGATAGAGACAGCCAGCGAGAGAGGGACCACAAGCAGGGGGAGTGGGAGAGGAAGAAGCAGGCTCATAGCAAAGGAGCCTGATGTGGGGCTCTATCTCATCACGCCGGGATCACGCCCTGAGTTGAAGGCAGACACTTAACGACTATGCCACCCAGGCACCCCAAAAGCAGACATTTTGATAGTTGGAATTGCTTCCCAGTTTCACTCACACAGGACAAGTGGAATTAATTCATGCTTGTTTTCTTGTCCTCAATCCATACCACAACCCAATTCTAGGAAGAAATACATGTTTGTCTAGGCACGAGTTAATGTTTCTTCCTCAGGTAGAGGAAGCACAAGAACTGGTGATCAGTGCCTGTACCACACATTTCCCAGTTGATGAGGGGTAATCTTAAACAGGAAATTGAGTTGTTATTGCAAAAAGAAGGGTCAAGAGATGCTGGGTAGCCAAAATCCAGTAAATATCCATTAAAATGTGTATCCATATAAACTTCCCCTACAGGATATGCCTTTTCTTTCTCATTACCAAGTTTGAAATTTATAGTATATCTATATACCTATTTATATCTATATATGTTCCATATGGCCTATTGTTTTAGTAAGCATATTTATCAGAGGAATGACCAAAACAAAACAAAACAAAACAAAAACCCAAGAAAAGAAAGAATTTGCATCAGATTCCATAAAGATATGTGAAAAGACTTGAGATCTAGGCCTGTTATCTCAGAAGAAAAGAGAGCTTACATAAACCCAGAGAGGCCTTATAAGATGGTGACTGAGTGGGTGGACTGTGAAGCCAGGCTGCCCTGGGGGATTCCTTCCTGGGGCATGCATTAGCTCTGTGATTTCAGAAAATGTGTTTGAATGATGTGTACCTCAATTTCCTCAACTGTAAAATGGGAATCATTGAGATATAAATGTAAAGTTAATTGTATTAGTAAACTGTACCAGTTAATTACTGCTGTGTAACAAGGCACCCAAAAGCTAGTAGCTTAAATCAGCAGCCAGTTACTTGGTTATATGTCTGCAGTCTGGGCTGGGCTCAGCTAGTTAACCTGTCTTTGCTTTCTGTAGTGTTTACTGGTCTCATTCACATGTTTTTTGTCAGCTGCCAATTTGACTGTGGCTAGAGTATCATGAGTCTGGTGCCGCCGTGCAGATGATTGACCCAGGCCCCCTTTTTCCTTGTGTCATTCATCCTACAGTGTTTCCCTCTCTATAAGTATGGCCTTTCTCTTCCTCAAGGAGACTAGCCAAACCTTCATTGCATGATGTCTCAGGAAAGCAAGAAATCAAAAGCAGAAGCTATAATCTTCTTAAGACCTAAACCCACAACTTTCCTGTGGTCACTTCTGTATTCTGTTAGTCAAAACAAGTCTGAAGGCCTTTGTGTGAGGAGAATACCCAAGGCCTGAATTTAGGGAGGCATGATCCCTTGGGGACCATTCTGTAGCAATTTACCACAAGCACATCACAAGCACAGGATACATGTTAGCTCTCATTGATATTCACTGAGCATCCACTAGGAGAATAACAGATTATCTTGTTTAATCACCACAGGAACCCCTTGAAGAAAGTGCTGATAAATCAGAAAACTGAGGCTCAGAGAGATTATATGATGTATTTGAACCACATGGCTACTTAAGAAAAAGATTGTGATTTCAACCTATTCTGACTCCCAAGCACATACTCTTATCTACTGTTGTCCCAGCTTCTGTCTTCACTCTGTAACAGCCTGACACAAGCTAGAGACTAGGGAATCCTGCAATAACTCACAAAATGATAAGCCATAACTTCAGCCAGGGTAACTTCACTGACCTCCTCATAGTCTCCTCTCCTCAGCTTGGAGCTGTCGCACACATTTGCACTGTGTGTCCACGACGAACACACAAGGTGGATTCTGACAGAACCATAAATCTGTTGGTTCCTACGTAATTGCTTTAGCTAGAATCATCTACTTATCCTGAGACAAACCCAGAGAATTTCTGCCTTAGTGCTTCTTATGTTATGCAGTCATGGACGAGTGATCCAACTGTTTATGTCTATTATGTCTTTCAATGATATTTTATTTTTTCACGTAATTTCCACTTCCACACAGCTCAATGAGGACAGCAGAAAATCCTATCTTTTTGTGACTATGGACAGGATATCTTAAAGTCCCTTACTATCATCTGGGTCCCTGTGCCATTGGGATGGATGTTAGATTCTATTTCTCCTTAAAATATGTGATTGCTTAATGTTTTCTAGAAATTTTTTTTACAAGTTTTTCTTTTTTAAGTAATGCAATTTTTTTCCATTTGTGGTTAAGAAAGCAAAATGTGATCATTGAAAGAATGTTGTCGCAGATCATAGATTTTCAAAGTGTGTTAAAATTATTACTCTTTTTAAAGAATTTTCAAGATATTTAAATATAGGGATATTTATTATTAGAAAATATGTATGATTAGTAAGGAATATGTATGTTTCTTAGCTGTGATTTTAGAATAATTCACAGTAATTATAAAAACTTTACTTAAGACATAATAGAAACCTGTGTGATATCACCTGGTAGACATACTCGTAATTTGAAATATTTACTAAGTATGCCTAAAGAGAAAAAAGGATTTCCAATTGGTAAAGCATCATCTAATGTGAAAATACTTTGAAAAATTGTTATATGTGGTAATCAGAGGTTTGAAACAGTGAATAAATATGTGCCAATTCAGAAATCTTAATGTAATTTTTAAAATGTATAACTAATTAAAGAAATGACTAAGTGCTAGACTTTACTTTGAGCTTCACAGTTGGGTACCACTGAGAAGCCATGCAGAGCAGAGATGATCCCTCTCTCCATCAGGCTTCCCACTCCTTACTTCCCTTGTCTTCTTCACTGGGGCTTATACCTCATTTAAAATCTGGGAAAGAAGAGTGGGAAGAAAAAAAAAGACCTGGAAAGAGTATAATGCTTGGCAAGGTACAGTAAAGATATTCGGGAAGAAGGTGAAAAAAATCAGAAAGACCAACAGCTAGAACCAGTTCAAATGTCCATCAATAGGAGAACGGCCCAACTGGTATATTCATAAAGTGTAATATGAACAGAAACATGAAACAATGTGGAAACCATCATAGCAATAATGCTAAGTGAAAGAAGTCTTATGCAAAAGAACACATGGTGTGTTATTCAATTTATATTAAATGCTAGCATAGGCAAAACGAATCTGTGTTGTAAATCACAGCCCTGGTTGTCAGTAGGGGTGGTAAGTGGGTTTACTGGGGAAAGGCAAGAGGAAACTTTGTTGTTGAAATGATGGCCATTTTCTATCTCTTAGTAGTGGTTTCAGTTACACATGTGAATGCACTTGTCAAAATTAAGTGAAGGCACATGTAAGATTTATTTATTTTGTTGTTCGTAAATTGTATGTCAAAATAAAAAGGAAAACCCTAGATTTAAAAAAAAATAGTATATAGACTTCAGACTTAAGTTTGAGTTCTGATCCTACCACAAAGCTACATATATAACACCTTGTGCTTCAGTTCTCACTGAAAAACTGAGATGGCAATTCTTACTTAAACATTCTCTGAAGATAAAGACAGATAATGTGTGGGGGCGCCTGGGTGGCTCAGTTGGTTGAGGGTCTGACTCTTGATTTTGGCTCAGGTCATGACCTTAGGATCGTGTGATCAAGGCCCGAGTGAGGCTCTGTGCTCGGCCGGAAGTCTGCTTGAGATTCTCTCCCTCCCTCCCTCCCAACCCCCCACCTTTCTCTCTCTCTAAAATAAATATGATAAATCTTTAAAAAAGAAGACAGATAATGTGTGTAAAATCCCTACTAATTTACCTAGTGATCGTGCCTTGGACATGATTGCCACACCATAAAGGTTGTTCTGCATTTCCTTTCTTGGTCAGTCATGAGCAAGGGATGTGAATGGATGTCTTCTATGTGCAGATAGTGAAAGACTGGAGCATTCGCCACAGGACAGCAGAAAGGTTTCTGGTTGAAGGCTGTGTCATGTGCAAATCTGACTGTCCTGGGAAGAGCAGAGGTTAACTTGGATAATGATAGATATCACAGAAGTGATAGAGGAGAAGGTGGGCTGATTACTACAACCCCAGTGGCACTCACAGTTTTAAGGAAGGAAAGAGAGGTCAGGCTCACAAGGTGACCTACACATAGCATGTTAGGTGAGAAGGGGTAGAGCAGATGGACATGCCCACTAGCATTTACCTCTAACCTGAAAATTACAGAAGGATGAGTAGGTGCTGGCGAAGTAACACTCATCAAATGTCCATAAGTGCACTTAATGTCACCATCAATTTTCTACAACATTTTTTGATGTGGAATTTTCCAGTAAGTGATATAACCTTTCTACAGATGAAAATATAGAGAAAGCCAATGCAGTGTTATCTCTTAAAGCCAAAGATGGCTTGTGTCTCTTTACATGTGACCTTTTTCTCCCAGATAAACTGGAGCGTAAAGGGAAGAAAATAATGCTGGGAATAGGAAATTGATTTCATAAACTTTCTTTTTTTCCCCCCAGGACACTGGTTTATGCAGAGGGTGAGCAATGGGAAAGAGTGCTTCTAATTTTCTAAGGCTGGAGCCCTGCCTGTGGATGTGCTATGTGAATAATAAAAAAGAAATATCTTATTTTAAGCAAACTAATATTATTTTAAATGTAGTAATAATAGGGTCTTTTTTTTAGAGAAAGAGAGAGTGAGGGGGGCAGAGGGAGAGAGAACCTTAAGCAGGCTCCATGCTCATCATGGAGCCCAGTGTGGGGCTCCATCTCACGATCCTGAGATCATGACCTAAGCTGAAATCAAGAGTCGATGCTTCACTGACTGAGCCATCCAGGTGCCCCAATCGTGTCTGAATATTCCTTATCTGGAGGCAAGCTTGTAATCACTATGAGGTTACACATCTCTTGACCGGCATGCCTATGGGTCTGGCAGGTCTTCCTTTGAGAAGTCCCTACTGGGTTCCAGGACTGGTCTTTCTAAAATAGTGACTGCATCAGGCCGGGATCTCCCACAAAGTGAAGTGGGTAGATTGTTCTGTCATATGGCATCCAGAGATTGACAGCTAATTGTTGTCTGTGAAGGAGTGGAACCAGTGATATCAAGGGCAAGGATAGCAATGATGGTTACAGTGTAATAGTTATTGGGCCAGACATTAAAAACAGCAAAACAAAACAAAACAAAACAAAACACCACACCAAAAAAACAAAAAACAAAACAAAACAAAAAAACATGCAGCAAAAAATTCTGAAAGGTCTGTCTCATGATGCAGGTTTCCTCTGAAGCAGAGCTTTAACCCAAAATTTGAATGCAAGAAATTTGTCAAGAGATACAAGGAACAAGTGTAGTTGCAGGAAGAAAAGCAAGGCAGCCACCAAGGTACATGCACCCTTTATGTTCAGTTCCTACCACTGACAGTTCTCCTTGGTTAGACTCTAACATACTTTACACCATAGAGAGAGAGTTTGCATAGTCAGTTTCCTTTCTCAGGTGTTATCCTGCTGTCATCAGAAAGGATTAGCACGGCTGGGGACTGGGATTTAGAGGAGTTATGGCTTGCCTAGGGTCACAAGCTGAAGAGCTTCTCACTCCAAATCTCATTAAATAACATCATGTCACCTCTAAATTAGCCCATTGTTTGCTTGTGTTTCTTAAAGATTGTATTAATTTATTAGAGAGAGAGAGAGAGCACAGGCAGAGGGATAGGCAGAGGGAAAAGCAGGCTCCTCCTGAGCAAGGAGCCTGACTCAGGGCTGGATCCCAGGACCCTGGGATCATGACCTGAACCGAAGGCAGACGCTTAACCGACTGAGCCACCCAGGAGTCCCTAGCCCATTGTTTTTTAAGAAGCACATTTCAAAAGTAAATTTTGAATTTTTTCATTTTACAGATAATGTTAATGATACAAATAATATATGCTTATTTGTATAAAAAAATAAAGACAGACAACCACAAAATAACCCTTATTTGCAACAAATTATCCACTTCTCTGCTCCGGACCTGTTAAAGTTTTTTGTGGAGGTGAAATTTTTAAAATTTTAACCCGTAGATTAAAAGATTGTTCCAAATAATCCAACTACATTTTGCCTTTCACAGAGATTATCCATTGGTCTCTGCCCAGCATGTCAGGACTGTTCTTTAATATTTTCTCGTACTTCTCATTGTATACACAGTTGACATGCTTAAGTGCATGGAACTCTCTGCTAGGGTTTTGGTTATATTAATAACTAGTATTAACACTTTCATTTTTCCATGTTCTACTTATTTCATAAAGTAATAAGGACAAAATAATGAAATACTCAAATTTACTCACAAACACTGCTGTAAAATAAAAAAATGAGGACGCTACTATCACAAACCATTTTGCCTGATAAGCAGCATCAGCTCATGAGGAATCAAAATGATTGCTCCTCATTTGATAAAGTCAACATGCAGCTTAAGCAAGATGGACGGTACATGTAGCACAAGAAACCAGTGACAAGTCAAGCTGTGCATTTCTGTGTTAGAGATGCATATGTTATATGGCACGTATATATGTATATTATATGGCATGTTATATTATTTGACAAAAAAGTTTGTGACCCTCTTAATTGGATTATACTTCCCCCCAAAACCCAAACAACAAATAAAACACAGAACAAGCTTAATTCTTTTCAGTACTTATCTTGGATTTTTGTCTTGATGAAATATCAGGGGCACGCACCCCGTTTTTTAATAGTCTAGTATTATTTTCAGAGTTTTTTTCAATTTTCTTTTCAAGTTTATTTTAACATATGCTTTTTTTATTTGGTCAAATCTAAGAAGTTTTTTCCTTTGAATAGGTGAGTTTATCACTTTTGTATTTATTGTTCTAACAGATGTGTTTGTTCTTTTGTATGTCTTCCCTTGTTTATGTGTTTCCTCAGCTTTGTAATCCAGGGTTTAATACATCTAGGTCATAGCTGGCCTTTTTTTTTTTTTTTTCTTCTGGTTTATAGTGAGCTCTTTATGCCATGGATTGAGATTTCCTTTTGATTTGAGATAGCATAACATCTTTGTGGAATTTTTCTATTATGTATGGATAGTTCTCTTTCATTTACGAACAAAAATCATATTTTGTATATCCGTTGCCTTTTATTTAATTGAATACCTTCTCTCCTACTTGTTTTTATTCAATCTGTTCCACTGTCGATTTTTTCAAGGTTGATTATATACTTTATTATTTCAAATTATTTTTAATTTTGAAAGTTTATTGTTTACTTACTTTCTTAACTTTAAGAAGTCCTTTTCATTTTTGTGTATTTTCCTTCTCTTTTGTGGATGACACCAAGATACATAAATTTGGGTATTATGTATTTTTGTTTTGTTTTGCTTTTGTGTTTGTTGAGTCTGTGTTATCTTTTGTTATTTCCTTGGATAGATAAAACAGCTGCTGTCTAAAATGGTCTTCTGCTTCATGGACTAGATCATGTAAAATGTATATGTACTTGATTTTTCTTTTCAGATATAGTTTTATTTCCTTTTCTCCCCCAGAATTTTTCTATCTCCTTTGTGTTTATTTTATCTTGAATTATGATGGGTCTATCCAAGCTACTATTTGCCCCTGAGTATTATGATGTGTGCTATCTTCAGGATCCTTTCTATTTGCCTGAGGAAGTTTGAATCCTTGCCATTGAGCTAATCAGTCTCTTGTAATTTTAGAGCCCTGTGCTAGAAAAAGCTTTCTGTCTCAAAAGGTTATCTTTCTGGATCTGGATAAACCCCAAACTTAAGATGAGTTGATTGCCTTTGTAAACATTTGAGTCAGAGGAAGGCCATGCAACAAGCTTTGTGTTTGTGAGCTTTTCCCTCCTAAAAACCTCCCATCCTTAATCCTCCCAACCCATATCAGCTGTATTTGCTGATACTGGTCTGAAGAAGAGAACATTTTTTCCAAATTGACTGATTCCTGTCTCCTTCCTGTTTCCTTCCTGTTTCGGTGGTTTCTCACTTTTGAGGGAAGGATTAGAAAGTTCCATCCAGTTCAGTCTTGGTTTACCCCAAGGGGAATGATAGGTCTATGTTAAGTTTATCAGCTCCCGAATCTTCAGGCTTATTTTACAATCCTAATTTCAAGTGCACGAGTGCAGACTTTGAAAAGGTTGCTGAATGAGTGACCTATGGAAAGCTTCTCTAGGGCAGGAACTAAATCTATTTTATCATTTTTACCCTTGGATGATAGATGCCATTTCTCTGTGCCTTCCCTTTCCTCATCTGCAAAAACAGGTGCAACATACCATGTCTTGCAGGGATATGAACAAGATTCATTATTTACTGAGGACTTCACCCAGTAGTTGGCATGATAAGTACTCCAGAAGCCATGTTGATATTAGAATGCAGTCTGACTCCTTCATTTTATAGATGGGAAGCTGAGGCCGCAGGTCACAGAGCTGGAATTAGATTTAATCTCTGACACTGAGGTCAGCACCTACTTAAAAGAATGAGATTAGTCTTAATTTATCTTCTGTGTGTGTGTGTGTGTGTGTGTGTGTGTGTGTGTGTGTGTGTATTTGTTCCTGTGTATGTCCACAGCCAAACTACAAATAGAGCATTCTATTTGTATTCAGTTGCCACTGTCGTCAGGAAAAAAGAAAACTCATCTCTTCTGTTTTAACATGGGTCTCATGATCATTTTTGCTTTAGGATGGCTCTTGATCTTTCCCTTCCTTTTTCTATATGAAGTTTTCTTTTAAGCAAACTCCTTTGTCTTATTGAATAACTTGTCTAGGAGGGATATAAAATTATTCATCAGCCTAAAAGCTAATATTTAATAGTATTTTTTTGTGTGTCCACTTCCAACTTACTTATGATACCTTCTGTCTATCATAGAGGAAATGGAGTCATGTTAAAATTGTCTTTGGGAGATCACCTGCAGAGGTTCTCCTATGACAATGAGGGATGGCATTCTCCATCTAATCCACTGAAACAACAGGGCTGCTTTGATAATAGGAATGATGTTTGAAATACTTGGGAGAAACCAGCCCTGATGGAGTTCAGCAGTTCTGTTCTTACACTAGCCCAGCTTGCCATCAGTCATTTGTAATCTTCGACTGAGAGAGAGCACCTCCACCAAGGGACAGTTTTCAAGGTAGATAGCATTTCCCTTGGACACCATGCAGCAGGAGTTTCTAATATTTAAACCAAGATTGCACAGCAGTGTTAACATCATCTTAATTTTTTTTCCAGATGTATAGATAAAACCTCAAAAAGAGAATCAGGGTCCCTTAAGGGGAGAGTCTGAGATTTAGGACTTAAAAATAACTCTGCCATAATTCTGTTAAATTTTAAAAAAGGAAGTGTAAAAAGACTTGCAGTTCAAAGTGGGGGTCTTAGACCAACAGCATCAGCATCACATGAGAGCTTTATTAGAAGTGCGGAATCTCAAGTGCTACCGCAGAATTAACTGAGTCAGAATCTGCATTATAACAATATCTCAAGGTCGTTCATATGGACTTTAAAGTTTGAGAAGCACTGGTCTAATAAAGTGTTTAATAACCCTGGGTGCATGCTTGAATCACGTGAAGAACTTTAAGGAGTGATGACCAAGCCCACCACCAGAGATTGTGGTTTGTTTGAAGTGGGGCCAAGGCATCATCAGTATTTTTTACAAGCTTCTTAGCTGACCCATGTCTATCTCCAGTTAAGAACTACAGGCTTAATCATGTGATAAGCAGCCAGTGGATGATGTCAGAGCTCCTTGGAGGTATTGGTTTTAGCCCAAAGCCGTATCAGCGTTGCCCTTACCTCCAGCCAGAATAGGTGACAGTGCTTATCGGAAGGCTGACAAACAGCAGAGTCCTATTGGGCTCCACTCTGATAGTATTGTTCTTGGCTGGGGAAGGAGATAGCAGCCAGCTGCAAAGCCTGTTTCACATGCACACAGCTCTCTTGGGGGTCCATACCGACTGCCCTTCAAAGGGCAGAAAAATAGATTGTCCAGTTCTTTGCATTCTCCATTTCAGCATCCTTTATCGTTCTGTGTTTTGACTTTGATATGCCTGATATGTCCCTTTTTTCTTTCAGCAATGACACTGTCAGAAAAGCCTACTCTTGCCAAGACTGTCTTCAGTCACATAGAAGAAAAAAAATCCCTGATTGAACTTTTTAACTGCTTTACCTCAAAATTCTTCAAAGAGCTATACAATTTTGAAATTTGTAAGAAAACAGTGTAAATTAAGCTCTTTGTAATTAAACAGTTTTGGTCTTAGATACAGATCAGCATCTTCCTTAAGGTCAAACAAAAATACCTTTATATTTGAAACCACATAGTCTAAAAAATCTTCTTAGTATCCCCAGGCAAAGGGTATTTTTCCTTCCATGAATTCCTGTGTCAAGTAAATTATTGTTTGTAGACATTTATTTGATCATTAATAATGAATAGACTTACAATATTTCTTTTGCAGGTCTTTTGGACTATTTTTAAGTTTGGTGGTTCACTTTTCACATATTTATGGCTTGTTTCTCTAAGTAGGTCATAAACTCAACAAAGGCAGGAAATATATCTCATATTTATTGGTACCCTCCCTTTGTACAAATACTCATTTTTTTCAACACATCAGAATGTAAAATTTAACATGTTTATGTTATTTGGATTTTATTGTTTCCCTTTAGGAAGATTTTCCCATTTTTCTTATATATCATTATCTATATCTCTATCATTTATCTATAGCATGATCACCTATCTATAGTATGATGCTCTCTTTCATATATTAATTGTGTAATGTTAAAAAGTGCCACACATAATGAACAAACTCTGGCTTTTTTAGTAAGCTCTCAAGGTTAGATAGACATTGATGAAAAAAATATGCCTGTCTATTTTAACAGGCAGTAGTTTACCTTCTTTGGATTCAGATGTGAGTACATCGCAAAGGCCAAGCCCTCATTCTGAGGGATGGCATCTGCGGGTCCCTCTGGATGGCTCTAAGCTGCATTCCACATAAAATGAAGACAGATTGTGTTATAAAAACCTATGCTTATTGGGACATCTGGGTGGCTCAGTCAGTTAAGTGTCTGCCTTCAGCTTAGGTCACGGTCCCGGAGTCCTGGGACTGAGCCCCATGTCGGGCTCTCTGCTCAGTGAGGAGCCTGCTTCTCCCTCTCCCTGCCCCCTGCTTGTGCTCTCTCTCACTTTCTCTATCTCAAATGAATAAATAAAATTTAAAAAAACTCCTGTGCATTTGGTTTGAAAAGGCATACAAGATAAGGCACACCACATTACACTGGAGTGACCACAAAGATTCCAATCTTTTTTATAACACTGATGCCATTATTTTAAGAATGGTAAAAAAAGATAAATAAATTTATCCTTGTAGAGTTTCTCTAGAATACATTCAGATCTCAGTCAGGTTGAATAACATTCCTCCTACATTTTTTCTTAAATTATAATTATTTGGCTGCATATATTTAGTACTCAATGTCCAGGAGTTTTTTACATGCTGGGATTCCAAGGAGTTCTAAGTGGGAGAACTAGGGAAAAGACTCATGATGGCGATATATAAATATGAATTTCACTCAAAAAATTCATAGACTGGTGGCAAGGTAAACTGATCACTCTACCACAGTGTGGTGTAAAGGGATTTATGAAGGCTTTACAGAAAAGACCTAAACACGAGACTCAAAGGTAGAGGGGAAGAGCAAAATAAGACACTTGTGCAAAGGCATGAATTCTAGAAACAGTTTTGACTGTCTGTAGATAGGACAACATTAGATATTGTGGCTGAAGCAGAGAGTGAGCCTATGACAAAGCATGAGGACGACTACGGGAAAAGATGACGTACCTGGATAGATGAAGCTAGGCCTTATGTATGTCAAATTAAATTTGCTCTTAATTGTGCAGTTATTGGTTTGGTATTAGTTGTACTTTAGTAGGAGGGTGATATGATCTAATTTGTATTTTTGAAGAAAATAAATTTAAAGACAATGTGGAAGATGGTTTGGAATGGGTAAAAAGGATTAACTCAAGATACTGCAGTAGATCAGATAAGAGATATTATGTCCTACTGATATAGACTCACTAAGATTGGTTCCTGGTAAGATGTGGAATGTTGAGGAAGTAGGAACATCAGAAAATTACTTTGAGTTCATGCAATTAACCAAATTATTTTGTCGGCTACAGAAAGAGATAAATAAGAGTAAATGACAGTTCAGATCGGGGCATGTTGAGATTCACATGGCTGGTTCCTGATGTTTAGTAAGTGGTAAAAGCTATGGACCCAAATCCTGGAGGAGGGATCCCTAAGAGATACCGAAATTTGAATTTTACATAGGGTTTTTTAAAGAAAAGGAGATGTCCCGGGAAGTGCAAAATGAAAACAAGAAGGATCAATAAGGAACAAACCTAAGAAGAGAAGTGTCAGTAACATAGGGTGAAATGAGAAGGAGTAGAGTAGGTGTGGAGTGGTTGGGGTGTTGGAACAAAGAGGGGCTATCTAAATACCACATAGAAGTCAAATAGGAGAAGGACTGAAAATCTTAGCAGATTTCGGGTGTGGATGAGTCTGGTAAGAGCAATGGCAGGAGGTTATGTGGACAGAACATGAATGAGGGGGAGGAGTGAATGGGAAGAAAGCAGTGTCTGCTGGCAACACATGTTCAAAGTGGGCAGCACAGGAAAGAGGACATTTCATTTCTTCAAGGAAGGAGGTTACTTTAGGGAGCACTTTGGTTGTGGAAGAAAGGAAGCTAAGACAAAAGAGCTGTAAGATACAAATGGGTGGGGCTCAAGGTGTGTGCTTCCAAATGAGGGGTGAAATTAACCTTGAAATACTGAGACACTCCTACTCCTCCATGACAGCAGGGAGATAATTAATCCTAGATTTAAAAGTGGGAGGAATTAAAGTTTAGGAGTTCCCACCTGATGTTCTCCATTGTTTTCTGTGAAGCGGGTGATAGATTGTCTGCTGAGAGCTGAAGGAGCAGATTCTGAATAGAAGACTGAGAGGAGGGATGAAAACTGGGACAGCTGTTTCGGGAAAGTCAATGGTAGAACTAAATGGGTACAGAACAAGACTAGAGACCCAGCAGAGGGTGGGGAATCATAAACTTATAATGACATCAATTAGATGTTAATTTTTTTTTTTTTCTCCCAGCAGCATCAGACAGTTGATGGGGTGGGGAGTAGAGAAAGAAAATGTTTGGACTGATCTGTTTGTGCATTGTCAGCAATGCTAGAGCAAAGGACAGAGGGTGAGTTAAGTATGTTGGTGACAGTGTCACTTGGACAACTAAGTAACCTCACTAGAAAAAGAAATAAAGTTAGGAGGCTCTTAGCCTAAGAAAAAATGGAGCTTCTGAGAAGCACAAGGCATTTAGTGGAAATTAGTGGAGAATTGGAAGAGTTATAATGGGGGGGAGGGATTTCAGAGGAAGACTAAGTCAGTTATGTGATAAAGGGGAAAAGAAAAGAAATCAAGAAATTAGGAGGTGAGTATGCAAAATAGGAAAGGTCCATGGGTGCAGTGTGAGTTTGTGTGGTAGATTAACAGCATTGGTTGGAGAGAAGGGTAAACACAAGCAATCCATGTAGCGTGTATTTCACACATATCTGTAATATGAATAGAGGACCTCCCCGGGGGCTCAGGCTACTTTTCCTGTCGTCTGAGAGTTGTGAGGTTTCTAGCCTTGAGCTGGGCCATCCAATATCTGAGCCCTCTGCTTACTAATTGAGGAACCACTGAGCGTATCATTCAGACTATTTATGACCTTCCCTAGAATTCACCAACCACTTTAAGTCCGATATTGTTTCATTCTATATGCCTCAATAATATAATCGTGTTCTTAACTTTCACCTTCTCCATGAAACTTTCCATAAGTTCTTTGGTGAAATTTGTCTAGTTTTCTTTCGCATTTTTTTTCTGCCCTTTGGATCCTGGCTATAATATTGATCATAATTTCCCTTATATTCTCTTTGTTTATGAAGATCACATGTTTCTTGAGGTCAGTATTTGATCTTCTATTCCCCACAGCCCTGGTATATTTTCTTGTGAAAATGGGGTGCTCAGTAAATGCTTTTTGAACTTACATGATCATTACCCTCTCATTTTTGAATTAGTTCATGGTATGTATTGACTATCATAGAGCAAAACCTGAGGATTACTGGACAGTAGGTTTGCATGACAGAAGTTGTGAATAGATGGTCCAGTACCTGAAAAAAAAAAGTCCTTTTGGGTTCTACAGAGCCAGAGTAATATAAAAACACTCAGCATTATGTACGTGGGGGAGGTGAAAGACGCAGGGAGGACAGATGCCCAAAATCTTTACCTTCTTCAGAATTTCGTGCGGGGGAAAACTGTCTGTGGTCAATTTCAACACTCATGTATGAAGTCACTGAAATTGCTCAGAGAAAAGAAGTTATGACCTTGTGTCATTTGTGCATGAGTGTGTATGAGAGAAAGACACAGTTGAGCCTCCCTAAGGCTTTTGTCCTCATTGTTTCACTGTAGATTACTTTCCAAAATCTCGTGTTACTGTAATTTTCTCTTCATTTCTCCACCCACCTCATCCCCACCTAATTTAAGCCATTGATCTTAATCCTGTACCTGGACTTTAATAATACTGACTTAAAAGCCCCACAATTTTTTTGCACATTTCAGATGAGAGTCACTTTAATCAAGTTGTGTGGAAATAAATCCTGTAATTCTCCCCTAGTTTGAGCTCGGTTAAGTGCCATGGGCCTCTTTAAGCAGCTGATGGGCACACTCCTCCAAAATAAATGACTCCTTTGATACTGGACAACGGGGTTAGAGCAGCCATTAGTCTACAGTCTTCTGAGAGCCTCTGTCTAGAAGTTAATTCCTTGGATACCTTTGTGAATTTAACAGAGCCTTCCCCTGCTTGGGGGTCACATTTTAACAAATCAAGGAGAAAGAAAATCTTTGTGATCTCATGGTAACTCCTTGATCGTTTTTCATAACATTTAATTTTCAGTATTATTGTGTCTAATTTTATACCAGATTTTACACGACAATATATGTTTACATTATGATACCTCATATCTATTAACTCTATATTTTAAAATCCATCAGGAATTTCCAGATATCATCCGTGAATCAGTAAATGGATACAGTTTACAATAGCTAGCCTAGAATTATACCCTAAGTTTCATAACATGAGTCTGTCTCATTCCTTTGACATAATTTGATGGCAAACATTTAGAGATTTAAGAACTATAGTGTGACCATCCTGAAGATGACTACTACAATCATGGATGTATGTAACTATCTACAAGATAATGGCTTTATTCTAAGTGCTCTGGACAGTGATGAGCAGAACAGGTCTGGCCCCAAAGAATGTAGTATTTAGAACCAAATCAAAGTGTACAAAATATACTATAAAATCTCTGCTTTTTCCTTTGGTTTCTATTTTAACTTTGTTTTGATAAAACTGTATTTGTGGCAGATATCTGATCCCATATTTGCTTCTTTGAGTGCAGTTCTCAGGGCCCATTCTACCAAACCCAAATCTGGGTCTGAACTATGTCAGTGTGTTAGGATAGGCCTCTTATAATATTACTTTCTCTGTGCCCTTATCATAAAATTTACTCAGTCTGAAAATATGGGACTCTCTCCCATCTAGGTTGCCTAGTGCCATTACAATTTACTATATACCACCACTTCTGTTTCCTTCAAATCCTCCACCTTAATATTTATTTTTTTTCTTTGCAAAAAGATGAATAATTTGAGAATTGATTCTAAACAGAACCTAACATGGAAAAAAGCAATTAATTTTGTTGAGAGGATTTTGTGGTCATGTTTGTTAATATTGGAAAAACTTTGAAGGCAAATTAAATGTCCAGCAATAGGGAACGGTGTATCCACTTGATATACAAGAGTATTTCTAATCCCCAGACTCATAGTGTGGGCTAGAGTAGTGCATGTAATTCATCTTTTACAGTGCCAACAGGAAGACATGATAGCACATTTTATTGTCAACCACCTACAGAACATCTCGAATTCAACTTGGCCCAAATATTTGGTTATTTATTGGAAAAATCTTCTGGATTTACATAATGTCCTTTCCCACAGACACGAGCATGGTACAGGCGAGCATCTTTTGTATAAATTAAAGCCACAGCTGCCTGCAGTTTTGTTTTGTTTGTTTGGTTTTTTTTTTCCTTTCTGTCGTCTAATTCATTCTTCAACTGCTGCCAAACATCTTTTGAAAGGATCCTTTACAGAGGAGTGCCATGACTGGATAAGTAAGTATTAATAATCATAGTGGATATTTTAAATTAAAAAAGTAGCAGAACATCTTGTTGCACAGACAAACATATGAAATGAGAAAACTGGAACATGGCCTTCTGGTTTTACTTAAAACCTATTTATTCATTCTGACAGTTCCACCACCAACTTTTTCCTGAGTCTCAGCTCACAGACAAATACTTTCTTCATTCTTCCACTGGGTCCTAAGGCCTTTGCCTCCTCTGATTCCATTAGCTTAAGCATTAAGAGACATACATTACAGGTGTATGTTGCAGAATAAATTAATCTTAGCTATGTTACCCAGAAAAACAGTGGATATAATTCAGCACTTTTCTGATAATATATATGCTCATTCTCATTTACATTTTTCAGGAAGGGATAATGGTTTATTTTCTAAGAATTTGTGATATGGATTTTTAATTCTAGCATGAAATAGATAAAGGTATTGCATTTTACAATCTACACAGGAACAGGAATTTAATGTGTGTGAACAGTCTGCTCATTTACTAGAATAATATATCCTAAATGGCTTCAATGTGTTCATAGACAGCGAACACTGGAAGCAGTAATTGGAAAAATACATCACCAGTCCAAATGTTCTTATGGTCTTAGGTTGGAGTCTGGTGATCCTCCTTAATTCTTTGTTTAGTCAGGATAGAGGATTCTAGAATTATTGACTGAGATTTACATTCTAAGCAGTTTAAGCTATAAAAATACAAAGGATGTAGATGGACCCATAGTTTAGTTATGAACTGGACAACAAATAGATTTTCTTAAATTCACACCTTTATTTGTGTATATTATTCATCTAAAAAATCTTCTGGGTGAATAATATTATAGAACCATAAGGTCAGAATTTGAATTTCTACCATAAAGTAGAATGCATACATAAAAACCATGGGATGTTTAAGCAACTATAATAAAGCACATTGTTTTAGAATTAATGGGGTATTTTTATTCTGGTGATTCTAATTTACTGAAACCATAAACATTATGAAAAAACCAACTATATTAGTTAGATAATGCTAGCAGTTGTAATAGAAAAGAACCTGAAACCCATGGCTTAACACCACGAAAGACTATATCTTGCTAAAAATAAAGACAAAGCTGTTCCTGATTGATGGTAGAAGGAATTTTGTTCTATTCAGTATTGTATGGAATCAGGCTGAAAAGGCTCTGCCATCTTCAACGTGTGTAGTGTCCCTCTGAGGCTTATAACAACAGTGTGGCCCTCAGGCTGTCTGGGAGGGAATGTGGATACACTGCATATTACAGAGCAACTGGCAGATCCAGTGACAAGTCCCTGGTTCTGACACAAACCTGAGAAGCACTTGGCAAGTTACCTAAGCCTTGATAATGATTGGGATCCTATCAAGATTGTCTAAAGTGTATGGAGGACAGTGAGACATAGAAGATGTGAATGACTATCATTGAAGATATATATATCTATCTATATCTATATCTATATCTATATCTATATCTATATCTATATCTATATCTATATCTATATCTATAATATATATATTCATCTGTGTGTGTTTTTTTTTTACTGTTGTAGATATGGCTATTTTAGTTTAGTTGTCAAAGCATAGTAAGACAATGAAATTGTGCAAGAGTTTTATGAATCAGTGACTCCTAATCCCTGCCAGGTTGAATGTGGTGAAGCTCTCTTTATTGTCTTGGCTGTTGCTCTCATCGTCTTCTAAGAAGTGCCCTTCTTTCCTATTCTTGACCTCCCACTCCAAAAAACAAAAACCAAAAAACCTCTTACCTAGCATTATTGCCCTATCCAAAACCCATCTCTTTTAATGGAAAGTACCACATACAATATAAGTGAGCAAAGAAAATAACCCTGTTGGAAAGAGTAGAGACTGGTCACAGAAATACTGACTGATCAGTCAGGAGGAAAGATCATGGAAGATCTTTAGGACCAACGTTGCCAAGAAGTATATAACACTTTTGCTCACATTCCATTTCCTAGAATAGTCACATGATCACAACTAACTGCAAAGGGAATAGAGGTCTAGTGTGAAAATAAAGAAGAACAGACAGTTTGGTAATTAGCAACCTCTGCCACACAAGCTATCAATAGAATATTAATATGTGGCAAAATTATATTTATAACTTAGTTATTCACATGCAAATATGTATATGTATACAGAAATGCTATAATTGAGACTTTTATAAGCAATAAAACAAACAAACAAATAAATAAATTCAAACCTAAGAAAAGTTATTGAGGTAGTAATATTGGGAATTGGAGTTGTAATACAATTTTTCTTTAAATTCTGTAATGTTTCTTAACCAAAATTTGACCAAAATGCATGCAATAAAAAATTCTGCTTATTTGAAATACTTAGATTGTCACTTTCTTATAGGATCCTTCATTGTACTTAAATAAGAATAAAACTTTGGAGGTAATAATAACAACTAGTATTAATTCAACTCTTCCCATGTGCTAGGCCCTATTCCAAATGCTTTAAATGTATAACTCATTTAATCCTTGCCTCAATCACATGAAATAGGTACTGTTTATTACATGCATTATATTACAGATGGGATAACAGGAAGCTCAGAGAATTAGGTAAGTTCTCTAATAAGATGTTGGATCTGAGATTCAATGTCTTTCAAATTCAAATTCTGAGTTGATAGTTAGTTTGAGGAGAAAAGACAAAATCCAAGGAACATTAAGTTTGGCTCCCTAAAATGCTTCAGAAAATCATGTTCTAGTTAATAGAGTTTCTGTATACAGATGTGATGAAACTTTGAGCCATGCAGTTCTTATTTACACACGGATTTTCAAACTCATGGTGATAATCCAAATAGGTGGAAATGCTGAATTGAAGATAAATCCTTAAAATAACAAAAAATTTATTTCCTACTTTAAGTTATTCTAAGAATATAAACTTACCACTAATAATTTGTAAAGTTAGCTTTGTAATTATTTCACAACCCTTCATCATTTCTGTCTTCAACCTCTCAGGCACTTCACTCTTCTTCACGTCATTAGCTCCTAGATATTTACTTGGCCATTTCTGTGGAATGTGAAGTAGAGCATCTCTTCAATATTTTCATTATAAATCTTTCTCTTAAATCTTTTCATCTGCTGGACTTACTGGATGCTATGCTGCTATAGTTCAATGAACATGCAGTTTTTATTATCTTTCGCATCTTATTTCCCAATGAGAAAGAGAGCACAGTCTCTAGCCCAGAGCCACTGTAAGTACAGATGGTCTTTAATGGGCTCATTCCTTCTGTATATATTGAGATAGTTTTTTATCAGTTCTTATAGTGGGCCAGGCACTGTGCTAAGTGCTTTTGATTCATTGGCTTATTTAGTCCTTATAAAAGCTCTATATTGGTATCGTTTTTATCTCCAGGAAAGGAAGTGAAAGCATAGAAGAGTTAAATAATGTGACCCGTTAGTGAAGGAGCCTGTATTTGAACCTAGAAATTTTGACTCCAAAAAAAAAAAAAACCCTTACTAACCCTGCTCTAACTCTTACCTGGGATTCCACACTTAAATCATGTGCTCTCCCATGGTCATTTCACCTTTTTAAAATGAATTTCTCTAGGATGTATGTTTAATGCATACAGCTTCTCTTTGGAATCATTGCTTACTTTACTGTTCAGTGAATGTGGTAGGGCTTAGGTGGTTAAGAGAATAGTGATCTGAGTCACGAGAAGAAAGTATTGAGCACTTACCATGTGCCAGGTTCTGGGAAAAGCACTCTATTTAAAATATAGCATATAAATTTTCAGAAACTTTGGGTAGATACTATTACCACCATTTTAGAGATGAGGAAACTGAATTTTAAAGATAATTAATAACTGCTAGATTACTCAGCTCTTCAGTGCAGGGTTATGCTACAAACTTCGGTTTGGCCCTGAAGCATAGATTATTAGCTATTAAACTAAGAATCTTCCATAAGCATTCCATAAATACTAGATTCTTTCATATAAAATACCTAATTTCATTACCATCATTGCTCAAAATAGTAGGGAAAATTAATACAGAGATAAGGGTAATTTAAATACATATACTAATAATAAATGCTAAGGCTGGTATGAAAACCCACATCTATGTATCTGCAGAGTTTAAATCTTCCCCTAATATAGTTCCTCCAGGCCCTCTCTCCAGAACCACCATTACTATATTCATTCATTCATTTATTTATTAGTGTGTTTATTCATGTGTTTATTCAATGTACCCCTTTTGTTGAGGCACATAAGGGTGCTATGCGTAGTAGGGAGTAAAACGGTTTTTGAGGCTTTTGGCCTAATGAGGGAGACAAATATTAATTCATTAATATTAATAAACTCATACAAATATATAATTGGAAATTGCAATCTAGGACTGATCTAGTTTGAAGTAGAGGGATTCATGGAAGCTATCCCAAGGGGAGCATTATTTTAGCTGGCATGTGAAAGGTTAGTGGAAGTTTACTAAATATGATTAGTAGGAGGTAGAAAGAGACTGTGCTAGGCATAGTGTAACTGTCCCAGAAAGAGTCTTCTATTATTTCCTGAACAAGTATTTGTACAAACTTTTTCATTTGCTGGTTAAACCCATTTTTTTTAGTGAAGCTTCTTGAAAAATGTCATAGTTTACTTACATAAATATCGATACAAGCATCTAATAGCTAGATGCATGACATTTTCTTATTCAGAGTTCACTTATCAAGCATCTTCAATTATCTGGAATATACTTTCCAATTAGAAAAACAGAGAAAAAACAGTAGAATTTATATCACTCATAAAGGGGTCAATAAGATTAAAAGCATAAAATATAGCCTCTAGAACTTGACAAGTGCATTCATATATTAACCATTAAATAACAGGGGCAAATGGCCCTTCACATCTCAAGAAACATTGACATATTAATCTCTAACAAAGTAATTGACATTTACTTAATAACCCTGAATCACCAACCACGCTGAATATCATGTTGAGTATATTTCTATAAGGAACTAGATAAATATATATGTCATATGTATTATAAGTATGCATATTTTGTATTTAGTACCGTGAAACAAAGTTTTGTTTATGTGCAGAATTCATGGATAATGGAGTATTATTCTAGGTAAGAGCTTTTCAGTTTATATTTGTAATATTTACTAATACTTCCTGACATTAAAAAATCCTTTACATGTATGAGTGATTCATAATCACTCACTGTGATGTTGCATTTGATTTGAAGTAAAATTCTGCAAATTCAGTTAAAGAAAACTTGGAACCTTAGATATTACAGACTTTTTCCCCAAATACATAGGAACTAAACATACAGAATATTCCTCTTTTTAAAGTTCAAAAATTAGAAAATATGCTTGTAGATATCTCGAGAAGCTATTTATTTAACACTGAGATAACAACAAACAAACTGGAATTCTTAATTTGGCATCAAAGCAGTCTGTATACAGTCAGCCTTGAAATGCCATAGAGGTATACAAAGAATGAGAAACACTAAAAAGGACAGGTATACATGGTCATGGTGATGAGGCTCTGTAAGGGTCAATTGCATGATGCAATACTCATCAGGTGGTGAACAAAGGAGCTTTTCATGTGGATCCCTGAATTAGACATGACACATATCTAACACGGATGCTTATTTTTATTTTCCAGATACTCCTGTTTTAGCCGCTTTCTGTGTTTTTCAGTGTATTAAAGAAATATCTTTTCATATTACTAGATATTAATGCCTGTGTCATAAGCCTTCAAATTATATGCTACTTTGTTACTTGTTAAGAAGAATGGCTATTCTTAGTGTCATATAATACAACTTCTGCCAATCTTTGTTTTATTCAAGGTTCCCTTTAGTGGATTTGGAAATGTGGATTTTGTTTACTTGAAACTGGGAAAGTTAAAAAAATATATATTGAGAACATTTCATTAGGTCTTTATTCCTGCCTTCCTAGTTCCATTTATTCTATTCTTCCTAACAGTGAATAACTTCAGTATGATTTGAATTGCAGCATTTTCTCCTTGAGCGTATTCTGCCAAGATCCCGTTTCTTGAATGCGTGTGTTTTAATTGGGCTTCCATGTGGTGATAGATACTGGGCTCCCTGCTAGTCCTTTTCTGGCTTCTATAATTCTTAGCACAGATGGTTTTTACTACACTACTTCTTCCTCCCACCCTTCACCGCCCCGACAATAAATACTGATACGGGCCCCTGAGGTATTCATTCATCTCGCAGGCCTCCGAACAAACTAGGCATCTCATGATTGGGAAGAGTGACAGCAGGAGGAAAGGATCATTACAAGACGCTAGAGCAGACCTAGGCACCACCCTTGGGAATTCGCAGCAGACCGTGCAAGACAAAAATGGACCAGCTCTCACTGTCCTCAGATTTTAAAGCCTACTGCTTGCTCTTTAAGGTTCATTTCAGTTTTTGTTTTGTTTTGTTTTTTAATTCCCCAGAGTAGAGAGGGAGATAGAATAGGAAAATATAAATTAACTTTGAAAGACTTAGGAATATGTGCATTTCAGGAGTGTTGATGGAGAAAATATGAAAGAAATTGTGGATTATTAGGGTAATTCATGAACATATCTAATGGTCAGCAGAGAAACACAGAGCCTGGGAAACTGTAAAGACTGATTTTGAATGCTGTGCCTCCCTTTGCTCTGATCAATATGTACCATTCCATTAGGCCTTCAGTAGGTTAATTGACTGGCACATATAATGATTTTATGAGACTCATTGACATTTATTTTATTCATTCAACAAATAATTGATTTATCACTCACTGTTTGCCAAGTGCTGAGGACACAGGGTTATAGTCATAGGCAAAAGCAGCCACCATACTTACTAATGTTTCATAGCATCATCACACTGTATGAATTCATAATTGCAAACCAAGATAAGTATTCTGAAAGAAGGGAGCCTGTTTCTGTGAGAAACTTGTGCTCAAGGATTCTAACCTAGAGTAAGGAGAGGTGATTAAGTAGGGCTTTCCTTCCTGAAATGTGAAGGTTAGGTGGAAAGGAGGAGGTGTGTCTGTTTTGGGGTAGGGGATTGGGAAAGCATTTCAGATAGGAGGAGACTTAGAGACATACTGTCTTCGAAGAGACAGATAAGGTCCTTGGGACATTTGGGTGGCTCAACAGGTTAAGCTCAGGTCATGGGATTGAGCCCTGGTTCTAGTCCTTGAGCTTCTTGCTCAGTGGGGAGCCTGCTTTTTCCTCTGCCTGCCACTCCCCCTGCTTGTGTGCTCTCTCTCTCTCTCTCTGGCATATAAATAAATAAAATCTTAAAAAGAAGAGAGAGAGAGAGAGAGAGTGAGAGACAGATAAGGTCCTGATGGATGGCCCAGGGTCAGGGCTGATAGTTTGAAGAACCTAAAGATTAAGCAAAGTGAAAGTAATTCTTATTGGTATTGCTCCAAAATCAAACTACAGTAGATATGTGATATTGAAGTGCGACGCTGCAAGGGTGGCGAGGCAAGTCACCAAGCGTCCTCTAACACATCTAGAACTTTGGAGAAGGATAAAGAATAGCATGCATATCGTGAAGAGAAGAGTCATCCCAGTTTTAAAGCTCTAAAAGTTTGACTTAAACTTTTACCAAAATGTACCCAGTAATTTTAAAAGAAGTCCCCTAATTTTGCCAGGCCAACTATTTATTCTCTGAGAAGGTAATCTTTGAAAAGCTAATTTTTAGTAACATCGATCATTTTTTAATGTGGTGTCCCATACCTTCATCCCTGAATATGAAAACTATTATCATCAGAAGAAGCTGTCTTTAAAACCATTTTTATGCTTAATAATGTCCCGGAGTACTCATCTTTTGTGAATGATTATCATTCCAGTGCCCTTGTTGTTTACATGGTCCCTAAACCTCTTCTGTTTTTCAACTCCTGGACCATTTCATGTTTTCAGAAGCACTGTTTGAAACCAACCTTGAGAAAGGCAGACAAGACAATAAAAAAAGCAGTAACCTGACACTGAGTCACTTTAGGAACAACTATTACATCTTCAAAGCCACACATATATGGATGCTTCCTAGCATGAGATTATAAATACAGACATTAATGGTACTTGGAGTATTTATGCCCTCAGTTTGTAAGTGATCTTTATTGTTTGAAAGGAGTGGAGTTTGAGTTTCCAGTGTGGCATGAAGTCACTTAGAAGAGTTCAGAAGTCGCTATTCTGTCCTAACAACAAGTAAAATTTGGAACAAACCGAAAAATTGACATCTCTTCATAGATCTGTCAGAGAAGTGAGGTCACAAGGCAAAATGCTACCTCAAAAACTGAGAAGGACAGCCTGGATACAGAGATTCACAAGTTTCTAGAACAGACGCCCATCAGCAGAAAACTGTGGGAACCAGTATTGGGGCAGGAAAACCTATCCTGTAATTGATGAATTACTGGAGGCTCAGTGGAAACAAATCTGAGAGTTAAAAACTCCAGGGGTGGGGGGTGCAGTTATATAGGAGCCCTCACATGTTTCTGAGTTTTACCTCCAGGAGCTGTATCAGATTCTCACAGTGAAGATGGAAGAAAAACCCCTTTGTGCTTCAGGCAGGGAAAACATTAAAGTAGCTATTTTGAAATAGGCCTGTCCTCAAAAGAAACTATTGTATCAGAGCCTAACCTATTGGGGTTTTGTTAGAGCCCAACTGCTCGGTCGAAAGGGAAATACCCCATCCAAGCCCACTGTAGCTATTCTGTCTCACCTAAGAGGGGTTAGGTGGGACTGAGAAGCAACTGTGAAGGTCACAGTCCAAGGTCACCACCTCACTGAAAGATTGAGGCCTAATCACAAGACTACAGACTGCTTCCCTTCCCTCCATACCTTACCACTGCATTACCATAGACCCATTTACTGCAGTTCCCTATACTTGGTACATCATGTCTGACTACGAAGAAAAACTGTAAGTCATACTGAAAGGCAAAAAACACAGCTTGAGGAAACTGAGCAAGCATTAGAACTAGAGTCAGATATAGCAAGAATATTGGAATTATCAGACCATGAATTTTAAAATCTATGATTGATATGCTAAGTGCTTTCATTGACAACGTAGACAACATGCAAAACAGATGAATAAGGTAAGCAGAGATGGAAAGTAAAGATTTTATAAAATAAGAACTTTTTTTCACAATTGATCTAACAAATGACAGGTCTTTGTGCTTTTTTTTTTTTTCCCCCAAAACAAATGTAACAAAAGTGTATTTGGTGACTATAGCTTATGCACAAGTGAAATGAATGACAGAAATGATACAGGAGAGGAATTAGGGATATTTTGTTATTATACTTATATACTTATAAGTATGTACTTATACTACCTGTGAAATATTATAGTATTATTTGAAAGTGGACTTAGCTTAGCTGTAAATACATATGGTAAACTCTGGGGCAACCCCTGGGAGGTACTACGAAAGGAGAGAAAATGGAATCATATGAAATATTCAACACCCTTCAATCAGAAGTGGACAGATCCAACAGGCAGAAAACCAGTAAGGGCATAGTCTTAACACAAAAACATCATTACTGAATTGGATATAACTGGTATCTATAGACTGCTTCATTTAACAACAGTAGAATATACTTTCTTTTTAAGCTCATGTAGAACATTCTTCAAGAAAGACCACATTCTGGGTTATAAAACATACCTTAACAAATTTAAAGGAATAGAAATCATGCAATGTATCCTCATATGCCACAATGGAATTAAACTAGAAATGAATAATGGAAAGATACGTGGGAAATCCCAATATATGTGAAAAATATTTCCTGATAGCACATGGTCAAAAGAAATCTCAAGAGAAATTAAAAATACTTTAAGTTAAGTGAAAATAATAATGCAACTTATCAAATTTTATAAGATGCAGCAAAAGTAGTGCATAGAGGGGACTTTATAGCATTGAATGCTTATGTTAAAAAAGAACAAAAATTTAAAATCAATGATCTAAGCTTAGTCTTAGGAAACTAGAAAAAGAAGAGCCAATTAAATCTAAAGTAAGCAGAAGAAAAGAAATAATAAAAATTAGAGAAAAAAAATTAAATTGGAAACAGGAAATCAAAAGAGAAAAACAACCAAACAGAAACTCCAAAAGCTGGTTCTTTAAAAAAGATCAATAAAATTGATAAGCTTCTAACCAGAGAGAAGATTCAAATTACTAATATCAGAAATGAAAGAGGATATCACTACAGATCCTATGGATATTAAAAAGTTAATAAAGGAATACTATGAACAACTCTGTGCCCACAAATTTGATATCCTAGGTGAAATGGACAAATTAGAAAACCCAATCTGCCAAACTCACACAAGAATAAAGAGATAATCTGATACTGAATCAATAGTTAATAACCTTCCAAGAAAGTGGCAGGCCCAGATGGGGGTCACTGATAAGTTCTACCATTCTACCATTTAAGGAAGGACTTACACCAATTCTCTATAATCTTCCAGAAGATAGAAGCAAAAGGAATACTTTCTGACTCATTCTATGAGACCAACGTTAACCTAATATCAAAACTATGATAATACAAGCAAATTACAGATAAATATCTCTCATGAACATAGATGCAAATATCCTTAACAAAAGCACAGCAAATTGAATCCAGCAATATATAAAAATAATTATAAACCATGACCAAGTGGGATTCATCCCAGGCATGCAAATCCAGTTCAACATTCAAAAGTCAATTAATGTAATCCATCACATCAATAGGTTGAAGAAGAAAAATCATATGATCATATCAGTAGATGCAGAAAACATTTGGAAAAAAAAATCCAGTACCCATTCATGATAAAAACCTTTAGCAAACGAGGAATAGAGGAGAACTTTTTCAACTTGATAAAGAATATCTACATAAAGCCTAAAACTATTATCATACTTAATGGTGAAAAACTTGAAGCTTTTCCACTAAGATTAGGAAAAAGGCAAAGAAAAGATATCTTCTCTTGCAACACCTTTTTATTTATTATTTATTGTTTTTTTATTTTTTAAAGATTTTATTTTTTTGAGAGAGAGAGAGAATGCACCCACACACATGGTCCTGCCCACACGGGGGGAGGGATGGAGGGAGAGGAAGAAGCAGACTCCCCACTGAGTAGGGAGTCTGACACGGGGCTTGATCCCAGGACCCTGAGACCAGGACCTGAGCCAAAGTCAGACGCTTAACTAACTGAGCCACTGAAGTGCCCCACTTAGGACACCTTTTTAATATCATACTTGAAATTTTAGTTAATGCAATAGAACATGAAGAGTAAATAAAAGGTATTCAGAATGGAAGGAAGAAATAAAATTGTCTTTGTTTACAGAAGATATGATCATCTATGTAGAAAATACTAAAGAATCAACAAAAAAAATGATTATAGCAAGTTTGCAGGGGACAAGGCTATTATGGAAAAATAATCACTTTCCTATATAAATCACTTTCCTATATACACTCAAAGAACAAGTGAAATTTGAAATTAAAAATAAGCTGCCATTTTTACTAGCAAAAACAAAATATAAGCATATATTTAACAAAATATGTATAGGATCTGATGAGGAAAACTACAAAATTCTGATAAGTGAAATCAAAGAACTAAATAAATGGAGAGATATTCCATGTTCGTGGACAGAAAGGCTCAATATCATCAAGAGGTCAATTCTTCCCAACCTGATCTATAATTTCAATGAAATTCCAGTCAAAATCTTCACAAGTTATTTTGTGAATATCAACAAATAGATTCTAAAATGTGTATGGAGAGGCAAAAGACCAGAATAGCCAAACACAGTATTGAGGGAGAAGAACAAGTTGGAGGACTGATACTACCTTATTTTAAGACTTATTATTAACCAACAGTAATCACAATAGTGTACTGGTGAAAGAATATACAAATAGATCAATAGAACAGAATAGAGAGCCCGGAAAAAGACCCACATAAATGCATTCAACTGATTATTCGATGGAAGCATATAGATAATACGATGAAGAAAAGAGTCTTTTCAATAAATGTTGCTGGAACAACTGTACATCAACATGAAAAAGAAAAAAGAAAGAAAGAAAGAAAGAAAGAAAGAAAGAAAGAAAGAAAGAAAGAAAGAAAGAAAGAAAGAAAAGAAAGAAAAGAAAGAAAAAAAGAAAGAAAGAAAAAGAAAGAGAAAAGAAAAGAATGTAGATTTAGATTTTGTATCTATCACAAAGATAAACTCAAAATGGATCATAGTAAAATGAGAAACTATAAAACTCCTAAAAGATAACAGGCAAAAATTAAATTGACCTAGGTATGGCTATTACTTTTTAGATACAACATTGAAGACATAAACCATGAAAAGAATTGGAAGTTAAATTTCATTAAAATTAAAAATCTCTGCTCTGCAAAAGATACTGTCAAGAGAATAAGAAGTCTTTGGAGGACAGTTTGGTAGTTTCTTACTAAAGTAAACATACTCCTACCATACAATCCGGCAGTCGTGCTGGTTGGCATTTACCTAATTGAGTTGAAAAGTTGTGTCCACAGAAAAATGCACACAGATATTCATAGCAGCTTTGTTTATAATTGCCAGGCCTTAGAAGCAACAAAGATGGCCTTCAGTAGGTGAATGGATAGACAAATTCTTGTACATCCAGACACTGGGATATTATTCAGCATTAAAAAGAAGTCAGTTGTTATATCATGAAAAAGTATGAAAGAACCTTAAATACATATTAATAAGTGAAATAAACTGACCTGAAAATATTACTATTGTATGAGTCAACTGTATGACATTCTGGAAAAAAAACAAACAGTTATGGAGACAGGAAAAGATCAGTGGTTATCAGGTAGGACGGGGGAAGAAGGGATGAATAGACAGAGAACAGAAGATTTTTAGGGTCATGAAACTATTTTGGGTGATACTGTAATGGTAGATACATGTCATTATATATTTGTCAAAACCCATGGAGTGTACGACATCAAGAGTGCAACTCAATGCAACATTCGGACTTTGTGTGATGATGATATGTCTGTGTAGGTTTATTGATTGTAACAGATGTGTTACTCTGGTGAACTATTTGTTAATAGGCAGACTGGGGAGTGTGGGTGGTAACAAGGGGCATATGGAATTCTCTGTATTTTCCACACAGTTTTGTTGTGAAACTTTAAGTGCTCAAAAAAAAATGAAGTCTATTTTTAAAGAAAGCGTAGGGCCTTGGGGAGTTGGTTAAAGAATTTGATCTAGAGGACTTCAATATGTGTTACTAAATATTGAGACCTAGAACTTAAAACACAACTTTGAAGGTCTTGAACTCACAGAGGTTTGGAGAGGATGTCACTGAATTAAGAACAGGCTGAACAGTGTTAAACATTTCATACTACATTACTCTTTGGGATCTCTAGTTCCATTGGAAAAGTGTAATTTTTTAAATAACAGAATCCTAATTTAGAGATGTACAAGGGACTTATGCTAGCAGCTTACTATAACACATACTTATTATAAATGTATTCATAATGAAATAAAATAACCATGATACGAATACCATTGAGCAAATTTTAATCAGGTAGGAAAAAAGCATGGAGAGCCAGAATTCACATCCTTAAATTCCAAATTTTCATGAAGCTTAACCTTCAAAAATATGTACAAGTGGTTACATATATCATGTCTTTTTGCATTGAAAATATACCAGGTTATAAGGTGCCTTTCTAAATCTAAGTAGTTCATAAATAGGGCCACCATTATGTAGACATTTCTCCAGTTACCAATTTTCAGTAGTGATTCAATCAATAAAGCCTTAATTAATTTTGACAGAATTTTCCATCCAAATTTAATGTGTATTTTTTAAGTTAAGGCTGTTAAAGCCAAGCTATGAAATGATCTAGAGGAAAAGTTTTATGCTTCTTAAGAAATAATATTGTATTTTATTTAAAGTCAGAGATCTATTACGAAGTATTGCAGCGATAAGAAGTGCCCTGGGGTTTTTTGAACTGATTAGCTTTTGTAGTTTACTTGATGATACAGATTCCACTTAACAAAAAGCTTATCAAGAGTTACAATGAGGATGAAATGTGACTCCTTAACCTATCTCACAGTAGACACGTTACCCTATTTTCCTAAATAGTATTTCTACTTCAGTTAAATATGGACACATGTGTTTCACAGGACTTTTTCCAAAATAGCAACTTGGATTTTTTTTTTTTTTCTTTAAACAAAGATCTGAACTTTTGGAAATGAAATGAACTATAGTTTGGAAAGAGATGGTACCAATTTTTAATAACTCTTAAAACTCTAGGATTCTTCAAAATAAAGTTTGAAAAAAAATATTCTAAGCAGTAGTTAGTGCTTTTTTTTTCAAAGTAGGTTTTATTGTGTAATGTAAAATTCCATTTTCAGAAGTTTATACTCAGCACCTTAACTGTCAAAAATACCTAATAGGTTTCAAGAAGATATGCTGCCCAGGAATGCTGGGGTACTGTGAAGAGTGAGTAAATAAGAAGCAGGTCTAGACAGAACACCAGGAAGAAGAGGAAAGGAGGTCAGAACTAGGGATCATTATCTTATATCAAGGTTTCTGGTTTTAAATTGAATTTCCTCTCTACTTGCCTTGTGAGTTCATGTGGAGTTCTAATCAGTCCAGGAATAAACGTCTACTTGAATAGACAGAAATAATATATTCTTCATAAAATTTTGAAAAAATATAACACCTCACTTCTGAATCCCAGGAGATTAAGTATGGAGATTATGTGGATTAGTTTTTGGATTCCATTAAGAATAAAATAAATAAGTTGATGATGATGATGATGATGATGGTGATGGTATCAGGGACTCACCAGCTAAGGAAATAATAGAAGCAAAGTCATGCTAAGGAATAAAAATTTAGATCATGTCCCTTTTATAATGCAAAATCTGTATTGTTTCTGACAGGACGAATTTCAGCCACCTTAGCTCATCTTAATTCCTTTTCAATGAAGCCTGACATTTAATTAAGTAAACAGCTTTTTCATTTGGCGTTCAGGATGTCTAACTTCCTACAACCTATCTAGCATCTTTGAATCTCACTTGCATGCAACAATAATCCCCTACTCTGAACTTCCAATAATAACTTACCTTTGCTTATATATGGACACTCTTAATCCTCTTAATTTGATTTACCTTCTATTAGAATGCAAGCTTACTGAAACCAGGTTCTATAAATATGTTATCACCCAAGTTTTCCTGATTCCTATTAAATGCTCAGAAATGAATTCATTCGTTCATTGCTGAGTAAACAAAACAGTAAATCAACTTGCGGCTGTGTTGGAGACATTTAATTCAAGAAGTTAACTACAGGTTTGGAATGAATGTAAAAGGCTCTTCTACATTTAGTAAATTTGCTTTCACTTTTGCAAATCTTATTCATGTGTAACTTTGGGTAAGCCCATTTTGTCATAATGGAGATACAGCACAATTAAATGTCATTGTCATGTTTCCATTTACTTGGAGAAAGCTTTCTCCAAACTGTGGATTTAGACCACGGGAAATGAAATGAGCAGTGGAGAATCTTGGTATGTGTATTTGTTACAATTAATTTGGTGGCAAAATATTCTTTTAATAGCCAACTGAAAGCAGAAGGATAGACAAAGATTTCGGTAGCTTAGAATAGCTTCAAGAAGTACCAGCGAAAGATAAGCTGCTATCTAAAGGAAGTTAATAGTTTATGTTATGCAAAGAAAATGAGACTGATAGGGTCACAATTAAGGAACAAAAATAGGAAAAAAAATCTCCATATTATACTTTTTATCAAGTGGAGTTTGGGTTTTTTTTTTTTTAAGGAAATCACAATACACATAACATAGAGGGAAATAAGTGGAAAGAAAATTGATCCTAATATTACTTCAAGAATACTATTATTTTTGTTTAAGTGAATCCAGTAGTTCATGCATTAAATGAAAATATTTATCTTTCAAAAAACCATTATCAGTGGTCAAGTTATACTTTTATATATGTATATATTTTTTTACTTTTCTTTTTAATTTGAGTATAGTGGATACACGATGTTACATTAGTTTCATGTGTACAACTTATTTTTATATTTGTAACTGCAAAAAATCAAATGATTCAGAAGTATATCTATTTTAAAGTAATATCCTCTCATTCTCCAGATGTTTTTGTTTTAAATTTTAAAAGATGATTTTATTAAATCAAGTCATTGCACTTGGTCATTTTATTGCTACAGCAAAACAAGGCCATTAAATTTTTAATGCTTCTCATTTCTGATTTTAACTGATTGTCTTATCCTGTTCATACGTTTCAAGTTTAAATGCAAGCATAAAATGTTTACCAACAACTCAATAGAGCACTTTTTTTTCCTCCTGTGATCACAGTAAGAGGCATAAAAAAGAGAACCCCCATTTTCTTCCTATCTTCAGACTTAAATTTCCTTTTTTTTTAAACAAATGTTTTTTATACTCTGCATATTGTTCTGCAGTTTGCTGTGTTCATTCAACAGTATTAGAGACATTATAATACTTTACTATATGGAAGTACTACAATCTACTCAATTGTCCACTTACTGACAGGCACTTAGGCTATTTCCCAAAAATACTACCATAAACCATTGAAAAATGTATTCTATCATTTGATTTTTTTGCCTTCTATCTATCCACCTACCTATAAATGCATTTATGTTGATGTTTTCCTAATATACATTCCTTGAAGTGGAATTGCTAGTTATAACCTTTTTAAAAAGTTACCAGCTATTAATAAAGTATCGTGTAAAATAGATCCTTATCTATATGGATATAGATGTGGATATGGATTTTTACCTGTAAAATAGATGTATTAATCTATGTATGGATATGGATTTTTATCAAGAGTGCATGTGAGTACTTATTTTCCCACCCCTTTGCATAAGCTGGATATTATCATTATTTAAAACATTATGCCCCTATGATGTATATATCAATTAAAGTTTCATTTATTTGACATTTAATCAAGTTGAACATTTTTCATATATTTATTGCTTAATGAAGCAGCATAGGAATGAATGTAACAATTGTTGAGAACTCAGTGACATCTGTTTATAGGGTTTGCCCTAAGTTAAGCCTGCCAGTTATAAATAGCTCTGTTCAAGACCATCATGACAAATTTGAAATGCCTTTTCCTTGTTCTGTTCTTTTATAGACATGCTGATTTTCTGTATCAGGATTTGGAGCACATAAATTGTCCTGACAGCTCAATGGGTACAGTTCACATACAATAAATTTCATAAGCTGCTTAAAGAGTAACAGGCAGGATAAAACCATGAAAACACATTTAGAGGAGATAATGGCATCTCATTTAATGGGAAATTATGATATTAAAAGTATCTATGTCAGTGACTCATTTACTTAGTCTCTGAAAGATAAGAATCCAATTTATATATAATTCACGTATGGCCTTGACTACCCTTGCCCTTCCATTCATCATCCCTAGACCCCCCAACACTATTAATATATGAAAAAATGGTTAAATATGTGGTCTCTAGAGATGGACTGCATAGGTCTGGATTCTAGTTCTTTCTGGTCATACCAGCTGTGTCATTGTGGTCAAGTTATTTAATTTCTTGTGCCTTGGATTCCTAACTTTTTAGAAATTGGGATAATAATATCTGCTCCATAGGATTGCTATGAGGACTACAGGAGTTGGTATATACATAAAGATTTTAGGTAGTATAAATTAGCATCATGTGATTGGTATAAGCATTATTTTCATCAGGAAGTTCTTTGGGTAATAGGAAAGGCCATTTGAGGTATAGCAATGAGTGTATTTACTGAAAATATGAATACAGATACAGAAAAGAAATAGTAAGGTGCTAAAAGAATAATTCATATATTCAAAAATTTACCCATAGAAAGAATTTTGTACAAGAAATTATAAGAATATTTTTTCCTTATCGTTCTTCCTTCTGAATCATATGGGACCCAGGAGACAAATACGAATCTGTGCTGTTAATACTCATCTACCGTATTTGAATTAATATAGAACAATGAAAGACTGGTCTGGGAACATAATCTGTAATCTCAATCTTTAATGGAAAAAAATGGGTTCCATATCCAAACAACTGACTTACAAAAGATCTTTTGGAAAACCATACATTCAATTAAAAATTGCTTTGTGCAGGAGTTTTTAACTGGGCTACGGAAGTTATAGCTAGAAACCATAATAATCTAGTATTTTTCACTAATTATCATCTTATATGCTCAAAATGTCAGTAAGCACATGGATATTGATATGGTTAGTGTATTATACTTGTTGGTAAGAATAAATTGGGTAAGTACCACTTCTAATAGGGTATACATAGAAAGAGTATATTTCACCCAAGTGGAAGTGCTATCACCATTGTGATGAGAAGGAGGCTTATCAAAGCATTGATTTAGAGAAATAAAAAGCATATTAAAAATTATGAGAAATAAATTTCTAAAGAAGAAATACATTTTATCCACAATCCCACCAGTCTTTTTAAGCCACAGTGTTTTTCCAAGTTCTAAAAGGTCTATTGAGATTAGACTAGCCTGACATTTCAAAACCATGCTTTGAATAAGACCTTAACTCCAAGATAGAGTTCAGAGTAAGCTTGATTAGAAGGATCTCATCAGAATCTAAGGTTAACTCTGGAGTAAGTCTAGACCTGAGCAGCTGCTTTTTTTGTGCTTCCATTTCACCTATAGGTATGTGTGGTAGAATAATTATTATATTTATACAGTCTTTTGCTAAATCTGGGTCACTACGTTGATGGCCTTTTAAGATCCCTTCATCTCAAGTACACAGTAAAGTGCCTAATCAATGGTAGGAATGCAGTAAATATTTAATGGATAAATTATTAAATGAATGAACTATCAGTTACAGAAGTAAAAGTGAGAAATGTTACCAGATTTTGGGTGTCAGAACATATTGGCTTTAAACATATGTCCTTGAGCTATGTAGTGAAGTTTGGGATTACTTTAACAGCAAAACAAAACTATGCAGTAATTTAGCATTTTTTTCCTGCTAATGATAATAATACTATTAAGACTCTTGGTGCTGAAACCTAGAAATTGATATGAAGATGTCATAGTGCAAATATCAATTACTATGAATCGTCATTCATTTAACATTTCTGTACTTTTTCCATTCTAACCCAGAATTAAGTTTTGCAGATAATGAGAGCTGAGATCAGACCCCCAACTCTGGGACTTACTGGATGTCTCTGCTTTGAAGTTTTCTCATTCATTTTAGTCTTATTTGTTAGATGGAGTTAATAACAAATTATATGTTTTCTTGGTGAATTGCAATGTATGTAGTCTGTAGCTTTGCTCTGACATAGAGTAAGAATTCAATAAATTCTAGCTCTTGATGCTACCAGGGTCATTATTTCACAATAATAATCTATTACTATGGTAGTAGCCAGATGCCTCTGTATTATTATGCAAGCTTTTAAAATCCTCTTTGCTAAAACTCCACGTGGAGACATATCACTTTCATGATATAGTATGCACATTCATTATATAAATGTTGGATACAAGTTAGCCAGGATTCCCAAGATCACTAAGATATGAGATAGATATTCTTTTAAATTTTTTAGTATATATATATGTGTTGCTTCAGTTCTGTAAGGATACAGCAGGGAGGCTAAACAAAATATTGTATCAGTGATTAAGACATAAGGTTTTGCTTGCACATGGAAGATAGAGGCTACAGGGAGAAAAAAGTCAATTTTTGATCCAATGCAGTAAAGGTCAGAGATGGCCTCAAGTGCATTTACTATAGTGTGGGAAAGAATGAAAGAGCCTAAATTTTATGAATATTTTGTTTCCACAAATCAGCTTTACCCCAGGGTCAGCAATCATGAAAATAATCAAGGTTGGTGAAATTAATACATTAGCATTATATGTAATTTGTGAATGTAAAGACTTTGAGAGTGAACTGGCATCTTGTGAATTAAATTTTTGGCAGAATGACCTGATCCCATCAAGAATGTCTGTCAGACTCTCTTGACAATCATTGAAACACGTCCTTATCAGAGAGCAATTGCTTTGCTTTAAAGCAGTAGTTTTCAAACTGTTGTACTTGGAGCCCTGTGGTTCCTAAGAGACGCTGCTGGGCTGACAGTGTGTGTGTTTACCAGAGGTTCAGCCAGCATTGCACCAGATTTGCTGCAAACCCCATCCACTTGTCCTCCCACAGTGCCATCTACATTCGACCCCACTTTCATCTGTTCTATATATTGAAAAACATTTTTTTTACCTTTATTTGCAATAATGGTTCCACTAAGAAAACTCCATGTGATGGCAATGTGTCTGTATGAGTCTTCTGTTAAAATGCAAATAGAATAAAGCTATTATGGTCTTTGAGTCAACCCTTGGGAGTGAGTTGGCATGATAGAATGTGAAGGGTTGTGAGGTATCTAAAAGGTTCATTGTCAGGAGACGTGAAGGAGGAAGATGGGGTGGAGGACCAAGGAATTTGCCTGAGAAAGTGGGAATTGGGTGGGATGGTTTGTGGTAAACCAGTGAAAGACATAGAAACATTAAAGACAAAGCATTTCTATCTTCCTGTGTATAGTTTTTTTGTGTGTGTTTTTGTTTGTTTGTTTTAGAGTGAGAGAGCATGTGTGTGCACTCAAGTTGGGGGAGGCAGAATGAGAGAGGGAGAGAGAGAATCTTAAGTAGGCTCCACACTCAGCACAGAGCCGGATGCAGGGCTCCATCTCACAACCCTGAGGTCATGACCTGAGCTGAAATCAAGAGTTGGACACTTAGCTGACTGAGCCATCCAGGTACCCCTTCCTATGTATAGTTTTGATAAGATCTCTTGAAATATTCCAACTTTGGAAAATATTTGCAAAATTACTCATGAAGGGAAAATAAAATGCTCTGGAAACAGATGCCAACATTTTTTCCAGGTGGGAAATAATGATTGCTTCTCCCAAGGCAGTAAGAGTAGGCAGGGGTCAAAGGATAAAAATAATCAAGTGACATTTCAGAGAACTAGGTTTGATGACTAATAGACTGAGGGAGGAAAGTTGGAGAAGACAATCTAGCTTGAACAATTGGGTGGATGGTGGTACTACTAGCTATGAGTGATACTATCTTATCTTAATATACACTGTATACATTTTCTGTTGCTACATGACAAATTAACACAAATTCAACAGTTAAAGGCAACACAATACACATTCTTATCTCACAGTTTCTGTGAGTCTGGAGTTCTGGGCTCAGATTAGATGGGTCCTCTGCTCAAGGGAAGATCCATGTCCAAATTAGTTGGCAGGTTCATTTTCTTGTAGTTGTAGGACCAAGGACTCTGGCTCTTTGCTGGCTGTAACTCAAGGCCAGCTTAAGCCTATACTGACTATCTTCAGCTCCTAGAAGCCTGCTCACATTTTCTAAACAATACTCACAATTCTTTGCCATTAGGGCTTCCCTAATAGAACTGTGTACTTGTCAAGGCAGCAAGGACTGGAATAGAGAAAGTGTGCTATAAGATACAGTCTTTACATAATCATGGAACAGATGTGACATCCCATCACCTTTGCCGTATGGTATCAGACTCAAATCACAAGTCCCATTCACAATCAAGGGAGGGGGATATTGTAAGGGTAAAACACCATCGGAGGAGCATCATGGGGGCCACTCTACAGTTTGTGCACCATATGCATGGAGAAATCAAAATGAGCTAAGGGGATAAAGAAAGGCAGATGAAGCGTTGTGGGAATGTATGGGCACAGATATTTGTATAATAATATTAATGAACTGACAAACAGAACCTACAATGTGGCTGTTAGTGAGTACTTGTGCAGTACCAGGAAGGTGACTCACAGTGGTTTCGTTTTCATTCTGCTCGCTTAGTAGTTTACACATATGTTATTATATCTGCCTGCCTGTACTTAGTTGTGTTGACAATAAATTAATGTGGTAATTAGTTCTCATTGTTTAAATGAGTTTATTTCTAAATGAGGAACATACCTTTTGGGCTTTTGAATGGCAGATACACCTGCATCCTTCCTCGGGCAATTTCCCTTAATGAAACCATGTCACCTGAAGCAGTGACACTTCTCCATTTAAAGGAGTGTGGTTACAGATAATGTTGACAGCATGAGATTTCAGGTCTAGAAAAAGCCTGCGGCGAATAGATTATGTTTAGGCACTGAAAAAACACAGACACGGTATTCAGTTTGTGCCCAAGCAAGCTCATTTATTTCAAACTTGTGACGCTTTGTTTTGATAACTTGTGAGGTTGTTCTTGGCTCAGTGCATGTTTGACTGAGAAGTCTTCCCTTCTAAGCGCTTCCTTTTGTCACGACACCTGCTATTTAGGGGACTAACGAGCTGAGATCATAAAGTGAATCCTTAAAGGAGTTTAATGGGGTCATTGTGATACCCTCTGCCAGAGGTAATGGATTTCTGCCTTCCAGTGTTTACTGTAGCCACAGCAACTGTGCATGCGAAGGTTCAGTTTTTGCCATATGTGTAATTATAGGAATGAGCATACAACTGTTTTAAGGGATGAGATTTTGGTTCAGAATTTCAGGAGCCTGTTCAAAGTTAACTTTTTTTTTTTTTTGCAAGATTTCAAACCTTTTACTTTTTCCCATGCTTTATGCAGCTGACACTTCTTTCTCCTTTTTTCCCATTCACTGAGTCCATGCTAATAACTAACCTGGCAGCTTTTCATTTTATGATTTTTGGCACAATCATTATATCTTACTACAATACAACTGTGTTATTGTATACCCTGTTTCGGGAAGTCAGAAAATAGAATTGGCATCAACAAAAACCATACTTTGTACATTTCCACTAAAACAAACAAACCAAAATAAACAAAGGTATACCATAATTCTATTTAGCTTGAGTCTGCATGGATTTATTGAGTGAGTATCTGCAAAGAGCATGCAAAGTTTAATGTGATAGATTGAACAACAAGCACATTGTGGAGTAAGACAGATCTGGGGGAGGGGATGCGCAGTGGTGGGGAGAGACAGGGGTGGGGTGGGGAGGATGAATGACCTACATATGTTCACTCAAATGAGTAGAGAGGAGAGCCAAATGATGGACAATTTTTTCTTTTCTTTTTTTTTTTTCAGACATATTATAGAAGAGCCTCCAGCATAGTATTCACAATAGCCTCTGTTTCTCATAATGTCTGCCCTTGGCATTTTAAAAATGATCAAGGAATTTCACTTGACTTGGCCAATTATAGATTATCATTTGAAAACTTAAACATAACATTGAAGATTAACTTGATGTCAATCTTAGTTATAGTGAAAATGAAGCCCTACCTTGTAAAAGGGAGTAGTATTAAGAGTTTCAAAAATGCTCCTTCTCTAGTACAATATCATTTCTATTTCTCCCCTATATAAAGGCTGTGCCTAGCTTTAAATATGAGCTGACATGTTGTCTAGTGTATAAATGAATCAGTGTTTCCTAACCTATATAGTTAGCCACCTTCCATGGATAGTTTGTGGGTTATAATGATTCCTTAATTAAATTTTATTTCTTCATCATTGTCCAGGTGCATATTTTTCTGTCATCTCCCTTGCTTTTCCTCCCATGAATATGGTCAATAATGTAAATACCTTGAAAAGTAGTCTAATGATTCACCTCTGTTAAGATGAATACTTATCACGAGTGCAACATGGAATTTGAAATGACGGACCTTTTAAAGGTATCTTTTTCTTACATTCATCATGAATTTCACTGTTTTAAAATTGGGTGCTCAGTGGACTATGGATGGTTAGACACTTCTATCACTGGAAATGATTATTGAAATCTGTTCTGATATAATCTAAGCCAAGAAAAACAAACAGGCTGATGTGAATATTCCAGGAAGTATAACTTATCAGACAAAAACGTTCAAATGGGTGTGAAACTGCATTTAGAGGCTTGTTATTGTCTCTAGAGAGTGGTAAAGTATAAGATTAGGTCTAGAAGTTGACTACTCATTATGGATAAAAAGCATAGTCCAAGATTAATGAGCAGGTGTTTTGCTTGCTGTTTATGTATCTATGTAGTTTGAAGACAGTCCCATGATTGTACTCTATGAAATGAAATGTTATTTCAGGACCTTTGAATATTGATACAAATTCTCCACCTGGTACTTAGCCAAACATTTGCACTATTAGTGTTCAGGCCAATTTTGAGCTATTAAAAGCCAAAAAATTTTAGTTTTCTATTTTAATGAGCTCTTTTGCACTATAGTAATTTTAAAATGTCGGTTTAATCAATAATATGCACAGTACCAGAGCCTTTGGGCATTTAAAATGTCAGTTGTTTAATTTTGAAAAATGGATATTGCCCTTACAAAATCATCTGGTCAAGCATTTGCATTATATTACACTTAGCACAGAGACTTACATTGTACTTAAAACATCTTCATCAATTATATCAAGAAGATGTAAGGCTTGGGGATCTTTACGTGTGATATCCAATTACCAGATCTTAGGGCCTGATTAATTTTACCAATTTCTTCTCCACACAGTGCAACAAAATGGCAGAAGGAAAGAAAATTAAGCTGCTGTGAAACTGTCTAAATTATACAGCTAGAACTTTTGGTTATTGATTCTCTCTTTGTACAACCCCCTCCCCCACACTCACATCACATGCATGTACACACAGATAAAACTTTACCATGCAGGCACACAACCCTCGGCTGATGTATTCTAGAATGCAGGCATAACTTTTAGTACTGACTCTACAGGGAATGGTGCAAGTAAGCGGTCCTAATAGAATTTGAGGAATGGTAAGGAAATCGGTATGTGTAGATCTATATACCTATACACACACACAAACACACGCTCACACAACATATAAAAGTAAATAGCTAGGTGATTGGTTACCAAATTTGTAAAACATCTTTGGGATCTCTGACTTAGAATATAAGTGAAGGGGAAAATACAAAATTCACTTTAAGGAATTCTAGGGAGCATCTCAAAGACAAGGGGGTCATTCTCAAAATGACTAAAACTTAGAAATAATGGAGTCTATATGAAGATCAGTTATGACAGAGATAGGATATGTGATAGCAAAACAGAAAAATCTAATAGATTTCAAATAAAAGCCTTAAAGGGAAAGTCAAAATCACAGATCTTTTTCATGTCATGTAATTTGTATAAAAGCAGAAATTTATTTTATGGCGACTAAAAATTGTTGTGGAAAGGATATCTATTTTTATGTTATTGTAATGGTAATTAAAAAGTAAAGCTATCGGTTGAGCACTTACTATTTACCAACCACTGTGCTTCGATTTTGCATAAATTAATGCCCGTTTTATAGTATAATTCCTCATCTGAATATGAAGACTTTATGACTCACCTAGATTAAGTATCTTGCCAAAATTACAGAGCCTACTAGTGGTAGAGCTGAGATTTAAACTCAGGTCTATCTGACCGTAAGAGTTATTCTCTTAACCAGTATGCCTGCTACCTACCACTCCTCCCCCAGGTGCCATAAACCCTGAAATGTCACATCAGGCATTCATGTCATTTGATTACTAGTAGCTGGTCCCCATTACAAAAAGAAAAGAAAAAAGAAAGAAGAATTACCTGGGAGGAGCACACTTACATCATTTGTGTATTCCTGTGAATTATTGTCTGAGAGTCTTGTCCCTTTTAGAATAAAAAGATAAACTTTGAAGTACCTGGGGTAGACTGAAATTAGCTATTTTTAAATTTATTCCATGCATAAGAAAGGGATGAAATAACTTAAGGGGTACAGAAATTGGTATGAAAATGTAAAGGCCACACCTGAAACTAATATGACACTGTGTATTAATTATACTGGAATTAAAATTAAAAACTTAATAAAATGAAAAAAATGGAAAGGCCAAAAAATTGAAAGGAAAGAAACAAAAGTTTAATAATCATTATGCTTGTTTAAAGAGCATGAGTATATAATAACAAACGTGTTATTTGACTGCATGCCAGAAATGGCTGCAGAGAGAGGGAAAGGAAAGAATAAAAGGAAATACATTAATGTTTGATGAGCATCTATTGTGTGCTACAGAAAGCAGAGGAGAGTTCGACATGCTTGCCCCATAGCAGATGCTGAATGAGTGAATGACAAAACTTCCTTAATAAAGCTTGATTGCATTCTACATCAGACTTTTCATTTCAGTGGTATAAATACATTATGAACAGATTATTTCATCAGCCAATAATTATTGAGCCCTGGTTATGTGGTAGGCCCTGAGACAGAAGCATAGTAAGTTACAGTTTATGATTAATATTTCAATATTCTATAAACAAATTATTACAATATAAGTGTAATAATACGCTTACATCAAATTGCTTAGGGGCATAAAGGAGGAAATGGGCGACATTCTTAATGCTAGGGGTTGGGGGACTTAGAAAACCTGACTGAAGAAAAAAGGCTTATGATCTTTCCATGAAAAAACAATGGAAGGACATTTTTAATAGTAGGTTTATAATGCAAAACCAGACAGATGTTGAAGATGTGCCCATCTAGGGATTAGTATGTACTTCACAGGGACAGGCTGGCACAAGTCATGGCTAAAATTTTAGGTAGGCTCATTTGTCTTGCTTTATTTATTTATTTTAATAATAATATTTTTGATTATATCATGTTAGTCACCATACAGTACATCCCTAGTTTTTGATGTAAAGTTCCATGATTCATTACTTGCATGTAACACCCAGTGCACCATGCAATATGTGCCCTCCTTAATACCCATCACCAGCCTATCCCATTCCCCCCCATCCCTGAAGCCCTCAGTTTGTTTCCCAGAGTCCATAGTCTCTCATGGTTCATTCCCCTTTCTGTTTACCCCCCCTTTCTTCTTCCCTTTCTTCTCCTACCGATCTTCCTACTTCTTATGTTCCATAAATGAGTGAAACCATATGATAATTGTCTTTCTCTGCTTGACTTATTTCGCTTAGCATTATCTCCTCCAGTCCCATCCATGTTGGAGCAAATGTTGAGAAATCGTTCTTTTTGATGGCTGAGTAATATTCCATTGTATATATGGACCACATCTTCTTAATCCAGTCATCTGTTGAAGGGCATCTCGCCATTTGTCTTGCTTTAGTGATGATTTCCTGAAAACTGAAGAGTGATTATGTGACTTCAGAAATTTCTTTCAGACTTTAGATTCAATGAACAGCAATATGAATGATAATAGCACACTGATTTAAAATGAAGTATGGTAAGGCAGTGGGCAAAGTTTGGGGTACAGCATTAGGACATGTATAAGTAAATGCTGTAAATACTGGAGCAAACCAGAACCTTTTTCAGATTTGTTAAGACTATAGGGGGCACCTGGGTGGCTCAGTCGGTTGAGGGGGCCAGCTCTTGATTTTAGCTCAGGTCATGATCTTAGGGTCCTGGGATGTCAGGCTCTGAGCCCAGCAGGAGTCTGCTTCAGGGTTCTTTCTCCCTCTGCCCCTCCCCTTGCTCACTCACACTCTCTCTCTCTAAAATAAATAAATAACTGAAAAAAAAAAAAGTAACACAACAGGTATTGAGAACCTTTGAATTCAATTCTGTCTACATTTTTTGGGTTTGAATAACTACTGTATCTAGGTCATTTCTGATTTCATAATTGAAAAAAGTCAAAACATAATTATCATTTACAAAAGGAAAATACCAGAAATAGATTATAGTATGTCTTGCCATGGGAATGGTTCTTTCTGTTATTATCTCAAGAAGGAGGTAGAGGGAAGACTCAAAATCATTCTTTTTAGCTGTTTTCCAGTTTTTATCACTCTACTAATTAACTGAATAATTTACATCAGAGAATATGTTTTGCTACCTTTAATTGAAAGACATCTTACTGTAGCTTTAATGAAAATTTACTTTTTAAATTCCTGTATTTTTAAAATAATAAACACTGATCTGCTTTAGAAATAGAATCAACTTTCTATAATTAAGTTTTAATATAAAAATTCTTTGTATTATTTAACTGTATAATTTCCTATTATTAAACTTATTCAAAATAATTGAAAAATTTAACAATATTTGTAATTAACATAGTTCTGTAAGTCCTTACAAATTATCCTAAATATATGGCAATGTATAGAGTATGAACAAATTTCCCTAATGTTTTATTAATTTTTAATCATATTTCTGAGAACACAAAATATTGACTCATGACTATAGAATTATATCCATATCAGTGAAACTGTCTTATAAAAGTACCTGGCAAAATGAATAATGATGTAAAGAAGAGTTTCAGGAAAGTAAATTAAAACTTCCTCAAGATCCCTAAGCAATATCCTATATTATTAAGAACTATGTAAAGAGCCTAAAAGATGACCTATGAAAATTGAATCCAGACTTTGGTGATGACTCTCATTGAGAGGTTATTTACAAGAAGAGAAAATTTAAAGCAAAGATTTGACAAGGCCACGGACCTGCCAGTAAAACATAGTCCAATGGATATGAAACAGGCTCAGGAAAGGCCAGTGCAGTTGGGTTTCCATCAGCCCCTTTCCACTCCCATTTGTCACTTCTGGGGTTGGACTGATGTTCCAGTGTTCAGGTGACTGGGCAGCATCACTGAGAGAGACTGTCATGAATTCAGGGCCATTTCTTATGAAGGGTCACACCTCTCCTTTCCTGGGCAGCAGACAGGCTTAGGGATCAGTCATTGCAGGAAAGGGCTGAATATAAACCTAACCACTGTGCTTAGGCATTGGCAGCAGTGTCCCCTGAGGGTGAAATGAGTCAGAGAACACTCATCACAGGGTCCGGAAGCCCAGGTCCTGCTCCCAGCTCTGCTCACTTTCAGTGACTCACTCAGTCCCTCTGGATCTCTACTTCCTGATGTGTTCAAATATGACTTGGGGCCAGATCATTTTATGGGTCCTTCTAGAATAAAATTATTTTATGGGTGATTGAGTCATAAACTTTCACTGAGAAGAGCTTATTTCTTACGAGTCTACACTCTCCTTCCTAATCTTTACTATAGATTTTTCTTTCAAAAGTTCTCCAGATACTACTTAGGCTAAACTATTAAAAGGAACACATTTTGGGAACAGTACTGCATATGATGTGGCACCTTCTGCAGAGATATGACTCCAGCTCAGGAGTGAATCCATCCAGTGTAGGTCTGACCCTCTATCCTTCCTGCTTTCTATTTTTCCCTTTCTCCACATCCCTTTTTTCTGTCTGTCTTCTGTAGAAGAGCTGAGGCAGTGATAAGATACAGAGACTGTGCACAGCTAGTTGGAATGTCTACTGTGAAAACACCACTGGATGGAGTTAGATTCTGCTATCTTGCCTTTTGCCCAGAAGTAGAACTTAAAGGGGCTGGTCCTTACAATCATCTGGCTACCAGCCTTCCATCCACTTTGTCAGAAAAGGCAGTGATTGTAGAGAAAAGCAGACTGAGTTCAGAACAAACCAAAAAATAAAAACAAAAACAAGAATAACTGAAACCAACCTTGAGTTTTGGATTCACAACCACAAGGTTTACACCTGGCTCTGTTCTTTATTAGCGTAATAAAGTAGGGAGATCTGCTGTTGAAGTCTGAGTTCAGGTGTCTCCTTTTCTGTAGCATGAGAATCATGACCTCGTGAGTTCATTAATAGACAAGATTAGGGTACCTGGCACACAGTTACCATGTTAGAGCGTGATAGAAATTGTCTTACATACAATTTATGTATGCAGACAATAAAGGGAGATTCCTAGTGTATCTGAAACAGCAGTTTGTGATCTGTGGTTTTTTTTTTTTTCCAGGGCAGCAGCTTGCCCTGTTTTCTTCCTCAGTCGTAGTCCCTGCCCAAGGCATTTATTCGGTAAATATATAGTGAATAAGAGAATTGTTGAACAATATTGTTCAATATATATTTTCAGTATCTTATAAAAGGAACGATATCCATGTCAAAAGAAACTAGGGTTGATCCATGATTCAAAATGACTCCAGAGGTCCAGTTCTTAAATAATATACAATAATACCTCTGCTCTGGTATTAGAGAAACAAACTGAAGGATAAACACAAACGCTGTCAAAAGTGTTTGCCAAGATGAGTTGTAAGCTATAAGATATTAAAAGATAAAATGAATATTCCTAAGAAAGCAGAAAAAAAGGACAACTCAACAGGATTTGGTATGCACACTTTTCTTTTATACTTTTGTCCCCAAATCTACATTTAAATTGAGGTTATAAGGGTTATGACTCTGAGTATCTAACATCATTTTTTTGCTATAAGAGTATTAACATAGTTTTTTGTTTGTTTGTTTGTTTGTTTGTTTGTTTTTTAAGGAGTAGGGTGGCAGTAATTTTCTAAAAAGTGTCAGCAGGACATTTTCATCGATTGTGCCTTAGGTTTAAAACAACAATTCAAAGAGATCAGAGCCAAAGTTAGAAGATGAATTATGTGGGAAACTGGGTTTTGAGATTTTCTTGGAGTAAAATCTAGTCATGAAGAACTGTATTGCAGCCTTGATAATGGTGAAGAGATTTTTTTTTTAACTCAGAAATATTTTATCAGAACTTTTTCCTGAGAGTCATCGCATTTTTTTTATCTACTAATGATCAATCAAGACAAAAATGAAAGGGGATGAAACAACTTCCCAAGAATTTTTTTCAGATGTGTTAGTCATTTCTTAAATACCTTTGAATTGAGAAATAATAGCATGGATACAATATTAAGATTTTCTTTAGATCCAGTGAACTTCCCAAACAAGTGAAACAGACTGCCATATATTATCCTAAGTCTGTGTTGTATAATTTTACAGATATCAGAGCCATGTGCCCAAAGATGGATGATCTGTATTATGTTTTTTCAAATTCTTTCTTCTGTGCATTCATAGATTCATGCATTTATTCAGCTGATTTATTCAATAAGTTTTGATTGAGCTCTTCCTAAGCTAAGCGCTGTTAGAGGCACCAAATTTGTGGTGGTAAGGATATAACCATGGTTCCTGTTCACCTTGAGTTGGCATGCTTATGAGAAAGGCAAATATAATCAATGTAATTTCAGATAAATGCAATTATAACTTATATAATTATAGATAATTATAAATATAAATATAAATAAATATAATTTCACTGAGTAATGAGAGCTCACATTTATTGGTGCTTAATGGGCCAGACACTGTTCTGAATGTTTGCATGTAACTCATTTAGTCCTTACCACCTTCCATTTGGGTAGATAGCACTGTATCTCATTTTATAAATAAGGAAACTGGAGCATAGCAAGGATAAACAACTTCTCCATTGGCATGAAGTCTAGCAAGTGGTGCATTGAAGATTCAAACTCAGTAAGTGTGGGTATAAGTCTTGTGCTCAAAACTGGTATATTATTCTGAAAGAAATGGCAGGGAAGGAAAACTTGAGAAAGCCATAATGGAATTTCAGAGGGGACTCCCATTTAAAGTAAGGTAAATATTTGGAAGTGACATTAAAGCTGAAGCCTAAGGTGGAAAGGAAATAGCTGGGCAAAGAGTGGTGAGAGGATTGTTCTAACAGAGGAACAGCCCATGTCAGGGCCTTGAAATGAGACTAAGCTTCTAGCATAGATGGAGTCTGTTGAGTGAGGGAGGAAAGGTTAGGAGGTGAGAGTGAAGAAGTCAGCTGTGGCCAAAAGGGGAGGAGAAGAGAGAGGGGATGAAGGGCAGGGGGAGAAAGAAAGAGGAAGAGGAAGGGAGAGGAAAAGAAATATAAAGTCTCTGAAGTTCAAAGGAAAGTCATTATTTATAGAGAGACATGATCTGATTGATATTTTAAGATAATTCTGGCTGGAATGTAGAAAATGGGTTGGGGGGGCAGGAGGGCAAGTAGAAAGACAGTTAGGAGACCATGAGAGTAATTTAGGGGATAGGTCATGGCTTGGATGGGATGTGGAATGAAAGACATGAAGACAGATTCAGGGTGTACCTTAGGAGATGAGAGAGTCCAAGACAACAGTAGTTTGGGCTTTTGGGTTTGGATTTCTGACGTATAGTCCTACTACCTGACGTTCTCACCATTGAGATTACTATCCTCAATTAATATATTTTCTCTCAAAAGCCTCAATTAAAATGTACTGATATTAACTGGAATCACATTGGCTTTTTTTTCATTAGTTTATTACATGAAGTTTATTAAATAGAACAAGAATTTAATGAATATGAATTAAGCAGTTGTAAATGGAACACAGGTGACTAGGGCTCAACAGACTACCCGAGAGTGTTGGAAGATTGAGTTGAAGGTGAGGGATGGGAAGTGAGAACCCAATGAAGATGTGTACTGAAGTGTAGACTAGTCTACTTGGTAAGTGTGTTTGGAGCTGGAAATTCCAGCTGGGTTTTGCAGAAATGCCCATGCTCACATAAGTTTCTCAATTTATTCATTAATTCACTTTTACAATAAATATATATTGGATATTGGTTTACTATGTGTTTGGTACTCTACCAGACATTATGAATATTTGGTAGACTAGGTAGGAATGGCCATGCCTTTAGAAAGATTTAGCTCTATCACTTTTCACTAAGCTGTTTCTGCCACCCTATATGAACTTCTATAGTTTATTTATTTATGTATTTTGATTAAGTGTGGTTAAGATGGTAATGTGCAAAATGTGCAAAAATGTACATTTTTGTGCATTACTGTTATCAGAATGCCAGTATTGTAGTCAGATATTTTTGCTATTATTGCTATTATTGCTAATAGCTCAAACTCTGGAGACATGCACCTTAATTTAATTGCCAGCTCTGTTAGTTACTTGGTTAGTCAATCTCTCTGTGCCTCAATTTTCCACCTTTCAGTTGGGATAGAAATAGTATCATCTGATTGTTGTGAGAATTAAGTGAGCAAATATATGGGAAGTACTTAGAACAGTGCCTGGCAAATGGAAAACACTTGATATATAGTTATTATTATTTTAATGTATACAAGGCACAAAAATGATCTTATATGTATGTGTGTATGTGTGATTTAGAGATAGACTTTGAAAAGATATGTTTTAAGGCCAAATGAAATACATGGTTCACTTGCAAAAATTTGTAGCTAGAGTAGAATTTCAACTTTTTAAAAGTTCAAGCACAATGAAACTTTTAACTTGATTGACCTAATAAAAAGATAGCAGTGTATTTTTTTTTCTTTTTTCTTTTCTTTTCTTTTTTTTTTTTTTTTTTACTTTTGGGTTTTGAAAGATTAAAGCAAATAAAAATACCAGTATCTGTACCATGCACATCTCTAAGAAAGTCAAGAACAAAAGGCAATATAAGTCACCAAAGCAATCCAGAGTGAACTCCTCGTCATCCTTTTGGGAGCCACCAAACAAAGCAGTTTAAAATTAGGCCACTTAAAATAGAGAAGAATCAAAATCCCTTTTATTACTGTTCTTCTCTACTGAAGAATAGCCAATGTGCATTTTATACTAAAATAGGATTTAATGTACCATACTTTCAAGATTCTCTTTTGGCATAGTCTAAGGCAACACGTTTGTAAGTGGAATCTCTATAGAGTGATTCTATCAAGTAATAATGTCATTATGCTTTTTTTTAAATTTGGAAATATGTTTACTGTCAATATTAAAAAGTTCTAGTGAATGCCAGAGTCAAAATTACTCAGTGAATTTGTTTCTATTCTCCTTCAGTAGTCCCTCTATTGCTTCAGAAAATAGTATTGCTAATTTACTATATCAGAATTATGAATTATATAGCTGAATTCTTAGTATTTGCATAGCTCTTTTGTGATATTAAATTTAAGAATTATGTAGCTACTTTTGTTAAATTAGAATTAAGATCAAACGAATGGTATATTCTACTTTTTCTATCCTAATAGAAATGTAATGTTGAATAAATTTATGATTCCAGGGAATGTCATTTATATTATGTCAATTTGTTAAGAATATCATATTATTAATTAAGCAAGTTACTAAGCAAATTGAAAATATTGGATATTATATTTTTGTATAACTCTTAATAAACATTTTTAGTATTGGTTTAGGATTTAACATTAATTAGCAAAACGGACAAAAGAAACAGAAAGTTTTTATTCAGAACTTCACTTTTATTTAATAACCCTGAAATCTTAATCCTAAAACACTTAAAACATCCAGTTCTGGTCAACTTCACTCATTACAGGTTTCAAGTTTTATTAAGCACTGTTGCATTCAATTTAACATTTGTCCTAACCAGTCCCATGACCAAAGTTATCTGTAGTTGACACTTGGAGGTAATGTTACATAATGGAAAGGTCTGTGATCTTGAGAAAATTATTGTGTCACTTTCTAAACCTCAGTTCCATGTTTGTAAAAGGACAGTACTACCTAGCTCGGATGATTTATTTTATGATGAATATATTCAGTTTCGTTTTTAAACCATCATAATTAGGCTCATAGTAGGCAGGTTGTTTCACTTCTTCCTTCTAGTTTATGACCAAAAGGAAAAAAAATTAATAATATGAAGAGGATGCAGATGTCACATAACAATTCACAACTTTTGGTCTTTTCTGTGTATAACCCTTTCCCTAAAGCAGGGTGGACCAGTTCTCTAAACCAAAATCTAGGCTCTCCAGCATGTTGATGGGATTCCAGATTAGAGGCTGTAGACCACTTGGAAGCCCCTTAGGTGGTGCTATGTTATTTGCTTTAAGGGAACATCCAAAAAATTAATTGCTCAGAACTTTTCACTGTGATAACATTGTTTTCTCTGTGTTAATGCCTTAGATGTGGTCTCCTGTGAAAGTTACAACAGTAAGAAATAGATCATTTTGGTCTATTTTCAAATGTGTATATATATATATAATTATTAAATACATCAATAATTAAGTTGTACAGAGCCCACAGACTATTTTATATAAGTATTAATAATAGTGAATAAGAAGATTGTTAAGTCAGAGATTTACTTCCCTTTTAGGAGAGGATGCCATATACTATATATTTCCTCTGAAAAAGTCTTCTCCCATTTGTCCCGGTTTGAGATAAAAAGATGGCCATCACTAGAAAATGTTCTGGGAGAGGAGACAAGAGTGGTAAAAATGTCTGCTCTTTTATTTAAAGCAAGGATTTTCAAACTCTTCCCCCTAGAAATGTAAATTCATAACTAGAGGGTATATATACCTAGAAATACTCACAGTGTAAGTATTTATTTTCCCTCTAAAATAGCATTGAAGGTCCAGGAAGACTGTTATTTTTTATTTTTTGTTTCCAAATACTCTCTAGCACACCAGCATAAACCTAAAGGGTATGCTTATCCCAGTTTGAATCAATTTAAAATATTGCTTATCCTTGGAGATTATTATACTCATCTCAAAAAGTAAATAAAACAACAATTATTCTTTTATAAATTACATTTGCATATATCTAACCTTGAAGTTAAAGTCTCTTGTATGAATCGGCATTAAATCTGCCCTGGTTGTATCTTAACCATATTAATCCCTCTGAAATTATTGCTTCAGCATGTTCATTGAGCCTCTTTAACATTTTTTTTCTTTCTTCACTATTATATCCTCCTCTGAGTAAGATGTTCTCTCATTTTGTAGACAATAATAGCAGTAGAGCTGCCCTTCAATCCCTCACTGAATTCTAGGGACTGGGGTAACTGCATTGTGCTTTATTCCCCCCCCCCCCCTGCGAATCCAGGGCTGTACTTAGAGTCATTATTGGATCAGTACTGTATTCCCGTTTGGGATTCAGCTGCAGTATATAATCATCTAATTATAGAAAGACACTAGAAATGAGGGAGACAATCTCATGCAGTGACGAGGGAATGGACTTGGAAGCCAGAAAGCCTGGAATATTGTTTTATTTCCATCAGTAATTAATCACATGATCTTGGTAGTGAGGGAAGCGAGGTAATTTTTGTAGACTTAACATAAAAAATTTTGTGTATATTTTATGAACTATTTTCAGGTTGACTCTCGCGGGTTTTTTGTTTGTTTGTTTGTTTTTGTTTTGTTTTGTTTTTAGGTACACTGCCTGCTTTAGGTGTGATTTTTATTGAATGTCCTAAGAAGGTGGGCTATTTTATTTTATACACAAATGAGCTTTCTTTTGTTTACTAAATGCTTGCAAATACACATTCATCAAGTCCTCATGTTTTGTGTTCTAGACATTATCACTTATCTCAAATTGTGTGCCTCAAACAAAATGTCGAGGGTATATTTCCTCAAATTCTTTGTTTTGAATTTTGTCCCCAGCTCAATGGAGCCATTACCACCAATTCTTATGAAACTGATTTTTTATATTCTCCTTCTTCTTTCTCTGAACAATATATTCTATTACTAATACTCTTCTGCTGTTTTCCAAATCATTGTGGTATGAAGGATCTCCCTAGATTGAAATGAGTGTCTCATGATCTGGGACCACATCTGGGCCTTCTCCTCTTATATGTTACCATTAGGTATAGGAAGTGATGCCTTGTTATTGTAATCATTGATTTCATTTTTAGGAATTATGCCTGCATTTCTTTCCTCCAATGTTCCATTAATAACTTAGCAAACTCTGAAGGAATTTCTACTTAATCAATCGTACTCCTTCGACTCCTACCCCCCTCCCCAAAGAATACCCCACAGACACATACACTTTTATGGGTTTTATCAACATATTTCCCCCACCTTCTTTCTCCATTACCTTTCCTGTCCTACCTTTATTTTCTTCTATTTAGCAAAACAGTCTCTCTCTGATCCTTATATCTAGTGGCTTCTTTTGCATTCATACCATTTACTTTACCTTGTTTTTCCTCTCCCTCAAACAGTATTTGTTCTTAATTAAAATTATCTTCTTCCAGAAAAATTAGGGAATTCCAGTGTGTGGGTTGAAAAGATAATACACATTCCTTCTTCCTTAAAGATGTCATAATTTAATCTTTGAATATAATCATAAGCAAAAGGACTTGTGAGGTTCTAGGATCATCCCCCCACTCCACTGGAATTCTAAAAGGCAAGTTTCAGGTAACTAGATAGTGGATTTCTTTTGGTAATTTTCATAATTCATATACATTTTAATTATTCAATAAATACTGAAGACATTAAAAATTTTTTAAGATTCAGAACTTAAAATTTATAATTATTTGGATGGGCGCCTGGGTGGCTCAGTCAGTTGAGTGTCAGACTCTTGTTATTGGCTCAGGTCATGATCTCAGGGTCATGAGTTTGAACCCCATATGAGGCTCCTCACTCAGCGGGGAGTCTGCTTGAGATTCCCTCGCTCCCATTGCCCTTCCGGCTACTCCTGCTTACTCTCTCTCTCTCTCTCAAATACGTAAATAAATCTTAAAAAAATTATAATTAGTTGGAAAGAGCACATTATTTTATGGAACAAGCAAGTTCTGACTTAGGATTTTTATGCCGAGGCATATCATGTATAAGACAATGGCTACTCTCTGCAAAGTGTGACACTGTATATGTCTTGTTGATTAAATGAGATGGACATACGAAAGCACCTATAATGGCACTTGTCACAATGAGCCTTCAACAAAAGTTTAGGGTGGTTGACTGTAGAATTATAAATAACAAAATAAAAACAAGGCAAACAGTGTGAATACAGAGTTAGAAGATGATGAGGTATTGGATTCGTTGATGTGTTCTCTGGAAAGTAGAATAGTTGTGCAAAATGTCTAGGAATTGGTAATTGTGATTCCTGGTATTTCATTATTTTTCTGGCTAGTATCCCACTATTCTGAACTTTAGAATACTCTCTTTCCTGCCAAAAGTGGTCAACACTTTCCTTCACAGTTTGTTTCTCCCTAATGTAAATGTAGCTTCCAATGTCTTTCTAGAATTTAATGGGACATACTATTCACTGTACAGAATTTATTTGGCTGGAAAAATACCTTTTCTTCAAAGTGAGCTCTAATTACCGATAACTGACAAAAGACACAGAGAGGCACATAATGAGGTATCTACTTTATCTCTCTGTCCTTTTTATCTCTTCACCTATCTACCCATCTCTGTTAAATAGAAATATGTATTTATGTAAATATATAAATATTTAATATCTATAGATATTATATATTATATCTATAGATTTTGAATATGTATATCTAGTTTCCAATAGTAGCCTTTAGGAAAATTGAGTTGGTAATGTAATTTGCATGAATTCAGCCCTTAATTAACAGTTCTTTTGAGGGACGTTTGGGTAGCGCAGTTGTTAGGCGTCTGCCTTCGGCTCAGGGCGTGATCCCATCGTCCCGGATCGAGTCCCACATCAGGCTCCTCCGCTGGGAGCCTGCTTCTTCCTCTCCCACTCCCCCTGCTTGTGTTCCCTCTCTCGCTGGCTCTCTCTGGCAAATGAATAAATAAAAAATCTTTAAAAAAAATAATAATAATTAAAAAAAACAGTTCTTTTGAATCACTCTTGCAATGGATTAAGAAGTTGCTCATTTTTTTCTGTTCTAACCTGCTACAGGTACCTTGACAAAATTATACTTCTCAGTGAGGAGCACCATTTTCCCACCACCTGTGTTCCTACCCTGGTATTCTTTGTCACCTACGGGATTACAGATTTTAAGAAAGAGTTTGGAGGGTAAAGGGCAGATGTCCATGGTGCTGATTCATCAACAGTACATGCGTGAGGCTCATTGTGAGGGAGATGTAGGAGAGGAATGTAATACAGTTCCTGCTGTACCCAAATAGTATGTGTTTGTGTATGGCAAAATGGAGAAGTAACACTGGACAGCAGCAAAGTGCCTATATATATTTGCCTATCACTTTATTTCTCTTTTAGCAAGTAGATGGGTGAAAATATGATTAAAAACTTCCATCTACAAATAATTGAGACAGGTTGTGAAAGTTTGAGTTATTATTTTTTTACTGTCTATAGTGTATATTATCTAGAAGCAAAATTCATTTAAATGCCTACGTATTGCTTATCAACTTATCAAATGAATGGCAGTCATTTCTCACATTCTATGAATCTTTTCCAGGAAAATTATGAAACATGAAATAAGAATACTTGCTAAAATCTAGTAAAGAAGTCAGTGGGAAACAATAAACAATGGAGCTGACACCCACTACTACTTAAAACAGTGTTATGACTAGAAAAATATTTATGTTGGTAATGTGTATATAATAAGAAAACATTTAAATTACAAATATTTTACTTTTCATAGTATACAGCCTCTCCCAGTAAAATAGCATGCAATTGAGTGGTTTTATTTTATTTTTTTTGTGTGTGGTGTATTATGATCTGGTGTCTATTTTTGTGTCTTAGAAGTTCCAGATGACATAATTTTCATCACTATATTGTGCATTTAAGGCTATAATAACAGATATATGTAGGGAGGTACTTTTTAAAGGCATTGTAGAGTGATTATAAACATTTCATAGTTGATCAGTATCATTTAACTAAGACATATATTGCTCTAAATGCACTCTTTCACCTTCCTTGTATTTATAGAAATTGAAGAGTACCACAGGAAGGCTGTATCGCTGTATCATGTGCTGCTTTTGCTTCTAAAGTGTCCGGTGGATTTTTAATCATATGAGGTAAATACTAAATTTATTTTAATTATATTTTCAGGATGAAATGAAATACCATTTTGTGTTTTCAGACTTATTTTCTTTATAACAAGAAGGAAATTAATTTTCTTTTATTTAATCATGCATTTAATTAAGTAGTTCCCCTGGTTTGTGAGCCCCAAAGTGACTGGGGGAAGTAATGGCATATTAAAAATCCACTGTTAGACTTACACATTTTTCTTTGTAAAACTATTGTCTATGTTATATGTGATATGTTTCCAATAGTCTGTATGCCATTTTTATTTGCTTAAAGTAATTTTTGTCCTTTTAAACACTATGGTAGCAGAGTTCAATGTTCTAGTTCAAATTTATACATGAAGCATAATGTTTAGACATTTTATTAGTACTATGACATGGGTAACAATATTGGAGGTATATCACTATTAATTTGAAGTGGAAAGTGAGTTACTTCTGGGCTTTTTTTTTTTTTCTTTAGTTTTGGCAGGCATAACATTGAATTCTGTATTAAAAAAAAATACACGTAAAAGAATAGAAACTGCCTCATAGCCTTTTAGGGGCCTTTTTTTCCTTTGAAAAGACTTACCAGTTCTTCTGTCTCCTCTTTCTCTGCTGCTGGTCATTGATTGAGCAAACATCACAACAGGTTTTTTATTTTTTATTTTTAATTTTTTTGTTTTAGTTATCAGAGAGTAAATTGAGACATTGGCAATCTCTGCTTTCTGTTCACCACCTGACATTACAGAGAGCAGAATAGGAATTGAGGGATGCCCAGAAAGATAAGTCTTGCCTCGTGTATGTTAAGAAAGCCCTCATTTAATGCAACTACAGGGAGACATATGGGGCTGCTTGCATATGCCCTCATGAAGACCAAAAGTGGAGCAAAGAACATTTTCTTCTGAAAAACAGGTGTCCTATAAAAGAAGTAGGCCTGCTTCCAGCACTTCTTCACAAGTCTATCAGACAAACAATAATGGCAAGGAAAGAATGCCTTTGTTTGTGAAAAGTCTACCCAGGTATTAATGGTGGACACGCACATACACACACACATCTGGGGTGCTGTTTTGGGGTCCATAGGAAACTGACACTTTCTATGCACAGAAATACAGATTTAAATGAAAAAAAGAAGTATATTTCAAGGAGCAATAGAAGAAAAATTGAACAGACACAAAATATACTGAATTGGTGAGATTTTTCTTTTAAACAATATAGGCATCATTGATCAAATTTAAATCATGAACTGCATGATGAGGCATATGGCTCACATTTTGTGAGGATCTCAATTATGTTGACTTAGATGAGGTAATAGGGAAGGAACGGACAGTAATATAAAGAGAATTAGGGGAAACTGCTCATCTGCTCAGCACAGAAGTGTCTATCATTCATAGGGCTCTTCCAATCAAAAGGAACATTCAATGGTGCTTAAAATATAAATTTAACGTGATTTGAGGACACTGTGAAATATAATTGCTTCTTTGAATATTTCTTAGTATACTTTCATAGTTATTTTAGCCAGTTTAAGTAATCCTGATAAATTAACCTATATTTTCCACTTGAATTTATATGAAGTTCTACAATCTATCCCTGATTGTGAACCCAGAGAACATCAGCTGTCTACAGATGTAGCTACATAGTAGAGAGTGATTTTATTTTTATCAGCAAAAAATGTAATACACACTATTAATTTATTTTAAAACTTAATATTTTATTTGATTTTGATGGATTTTTAAGAAACATCAAAGCCATATGGAAACTTTTATTTTAACAAAAATTTAAAGTATAAAACAGAAGCAGAATGAAAGGACAGATCTTGTTTCTCTAAGTTCTTGTTCTAGCAATTAAGCTCATTTTTACTTCCATTTTCAGTCCCCCCTTACCCCCCCCAACACTGGCTCCTTCTCCTTTGTGCACAGTCAAGTCTTCATCTGAAGTGACAAAGAGATATTTTAACATTGCCCCCCCTTCCACAGGTATTGAACTATTTACCTATTCTTTATTGCTATTCTTTATTTCCTCAAAATCTTTGGTGAGGTTTTAAAATTTATTTTCTCCATTCTAAAGGCATCAGAATTTTTTTTTTTTTTTAAATCAGTGTTAGGTAAGAGCAAGGGAAATTGAGAAGGTAATGGAGACATTTTTGTTGTTCAAAAAAAGTCATAGATTCAAGTTTAGAAGTTAAGTCTGGGGCGCCTGGGTGGCACAGCGGTTGGGCGTCTGCCTTCGGCTCAGGGCGTGATCCCGGCGTTATGGGATCGAGCCCCACGTCAGGCTCTTCCGCTGTGAGCCTGCTTCTTCCTCTCCCACTCCCCCTGCTTGTGTTCCCTCTCTCGCTGGCTGTCTCTATCTCTGTCAAATAAATAAATAAAATCTTTAAAAAAAAAAAAAAAAAAAAAAAAGAAGTTAAGTGTCACCGGTGTGATGACAGTTTGTAATCAGAATGTGGATGACATAGAGAGGGAGAAAAACCATGAGACTCTTTTTTTTTTATGATTTTTTAAATTTATTTATTTATGTGACAGAGAGACAGCCAGCGAGAGAGGGAACACAGCAGGGGGAGTGGGAGAGGAAGAAGCAGTCTCCTAGTGGAGGAGCCCGATGTGGGACTCGATCCCGGTACACCGGGATCACGCCCTGAGCCGAAGGCAGACGCTTTAACGACTGCGCTACCCAGGCGCCCCCAAACCCTGAGACTCTTAACTATTGGAAACAAACTGAGAGTTGCTGGAGGGGAGGTGGGTGGGGGGATGGGGTAATTGGGTGATGGGCATTAAGGAGGACACATGATATGATGAGCACTGGATGTTATACACAACTGATAAATTATTGAACTGAACACTACATCTGAAAAAAAAAATGTGGATGACATTAACATGGGCGTATTGAACAGAGAGGGTGCCATAAACTAGGTCATCACTCTGAGTAGAACACCCCCAAAATACTGTGACCTGAGTCTGCAAGTTGAAGAAGGACATTGATGAACCTGAGGATAACTGTCCAGAGCAAGCATGATAATGAGGGAATTTGAAAATTTGAAAGAATTATGTATGCATTGTTTTGAGGAGAAAAGACTAACAAGTGTTAGAGATGATAATTTTCTGTAAATATTTGAATCAATGTCAGATGGACGGGAGGTTAGTATTTACAGCTGTGACTCTGAAGGAGGTCCTGAGATATTTGGGTCTACTGTGACCCAACATGGGAAAAATTTTAAAAATAATAATAAATGGGATTCATTTAAATAAACAAAACAAACAAACAAAAACTGTAAAAATAAAAGTAGAATTTTTCCCCAAAAAGAATGGGCTGCTGTAAGCAGGGTTAACAGTCCTGCTTCTAGAGATGTCACCTGAGGATGGCTGGCTGACCAGCTAGGGATTCATGTACTAATCAGTGTTCAAAAAAGATGACAGTTTGCATTTCTTTCATTATTCTATCATTCTTTGATGGTCTTTTATGTAGAGAAATACCCTTTACATACATCATCAGTATTTAATACTAAGTGATACTTTCTTTATGCCTTATGTTTTCTTGATTTAAGATAATTTTTATATATAAAGAACTTTTATTTAGAAAAATGCTGGAATGCTATTTTAATTCTATCACTAAGTAGGATATGGATTTGAAGTCAACAGTTTACTCTGTTTTAGTTCATCTATAAAATAAGAAAACTAAGCAAATGACCCCAAGATCCTTACTAGCTCCAAAAATCTATGAATTTTATCTATCTGACAGAAGTTGCAAATAGCGTGGCAGAATGTTTTTAGTGATTACAGTCTCAGGCACTGTGCAGTGTTCCTAGGTTCTCACTCACTGCCTCTGTCACTTTGGTAATTTACATGAGGTCTCTGGGGCTTAGTTCACTAGTCTGTAAAAAGAGAATGTGAAACTACTGCTTGTGGTGTGATATTGTCATGGACGCTCACGTACTAATGATGGTAAGAATGAATGGCTTAAAATCAGCCATTATAAACAACATGCTTTTCCAATTCACTGACCTTGAATTAGAGCCCAACAATTATGTAGTTACCTAGCAGCATTTTACAACATAAAGTTAAATATTTTATGGGTATTTTATTTATTATTGTTTGATGATTTTGGATTATGACTCGGATAAGATGTTAGCCTCTCAGTTAGACTTCTGTTCACATATTGAATAAAACCAGAGTTGTTGTTGTTTTCTGAGGAAGTTTAGACATTGGCTATAGATAATGCCTTTTGTACTTGTCTGTATAGGTATAATGTCAGCTGGTTCAGGTTTAAGTGTTCTGGTTAGGTGTCTCAGCTCCTGAGAAGATGCCAAGATAATGCATGTTTTAAAACCCATGGATATGTCCTTAATTAGTAATACCAAATGTTTGTGGTCTGTTACTTACCATACAATAGATGCATCATGATTTCTGCCAACCAATATCAATCGGCAAAGTAGTGGCAAGAAATAATATTGAGGGAAGGTTGCCCAAATGACATGAATCCTTTTCATTCATCAGTATAGCTTAAATTTTATCAATGGATTAAACAAGACTATTAAAATCTTTGTATTTACTCTGTAGAAGTGCTTTCACTGAACCACAGCTTGAATCAATGCAATTGACTTACACTGATTTGTGTTATAGATGCTAGAAACTCATCCTTGCATTTACGGCAGTAATGTCATTCATGGTGTAGTTTTCTTCATTCTTTATGAAGTTTCTCCATTAGGAAGATCATGGGACACACTTCCAGTCTAAGCACTCCAAATACAGGGCTTCTCCTGGAAAATTATTTTTAACTATGATTCCAGTAGAACATGTAATAGATTTCTTTGCAGGTGTGTATAGGGTACTAGGAAACTCAAAACCAAGTCTGTTGCACATGTCTGGCAAGTAAACAGAATCCAATGGCATATATAGTAGTGAAGCATAGCTGCAGTAGGATGAGTCTAGGCATGGATCTCATCTCTTAAATGGCTCTAGGGTAGATTTGGTCAGGTTGAGACCCCATTTTTCTTTTCAGGGTTTATATTATGGCAGTGTTGTGAATATTGACAAGAAGATAACACTTAAAATATTAACACCCATTCTTGGTAAATATTAGCTATAATCAGTACTAAAATAGAGATTCCCAAGAAAATAGTTCTTTTTCCACCACCTTACTTGACACATCAAAACACATATTCGTGCATGTATCCATTCAATAAACATTTATGGAGCACCTATTATGTTCATTTATTACTCACATGTAAATGAGTAAATAATACAGATGAGATCCTTATTGTCATTGAACTTATGTTCTAAATGGGTGGTGTGGATATAGAGTCCATTAACAATAAAAATATGTAAAAGAAGCATGCAGTAATAAGAAGGGCTAAAATCAGTTGAGAGCCTGAGGATCTACTTGGAATTGTGTTGTTAGGAAAGGCTTTAACAACGGAGGTGACATTTTAAGTAAGGACCCGAGTGATAAGAAGGAGCCACCTACCTGTGCAATATCTGCAGGAAGAGCTTTTAGAGAGGAGGAAGATTGAATTCCCAGGAAGAGGAGATAACCCACTGATTGGAGAGATTCCAGGGTGTTGTGGGATAATTATCCAATGAATATTTATGCACATAGGAACCAGTCTGTCTTCTCTTCCTTTCAAACTGAAAGGCTAAAGCCCTTCTACATGGAGGAGCTCAGCCATCTTTCTTACTAACACACTCTTCCCCTTCTTATCTTATTTCCAATGGTGAGCTGACCCAGGGCTTACCCTCTGGGTAGCTCCCTCTGACCTATATTTTCCTTGAAAACATCCAATCTGATCAATATAAATGATCAGCCCAATGATTTGGGCTCAAATTTGGAGTCAGGTAGCAGAGATCTCTTGGGCTTCTAACCCAGGTCCTGGTTCCAGCCCAGGTGACCATCGTTCTCCATATTAACATTTAGGTCCCAAAGACTATTAATAAGAAAGAGGAACTTTGCCCTCCTTTACCATTGTTTCTTGCAAGTAGCTCCCTTAGGAGTGACACAAGAGCAGTACTGTTTTCTGAGAAAGGAGTCCAACAGATCGGGATTCCCCCAGACATAAGCTACTTGATTTCAAGTAGGTACCAACCTTATCCCTGGCATTATTTTATCTGTTTGGTTTTAAAATTTTTCCTCATTTATTTTGCTCTTACACCAAAACAACTTAGTTAGCTGTCTCAAGTCCTTTTAGGAATAAAACAGGACACGATACATTCTCTTAATATAAATGTTTAATTTCTTATTCCTATTTACCAAATATCTCATATTACCTATTGATTGTCTCTTTGCATCTATGAATATCACAGTCTCATCCCTCTGAATAAGGGACTTAAATACCTCAGGCATCCTTAAGCTTACCAGTTCAGATATCTCAGATTGATTCTTCTGGGGTTACTAGTCCACTTTTTGTGCTTCTGTCAACCTTATCCTGGTCCTCATGCATTCCTTGAGCGTGGTAGTTGATCATTTCATGACTCAACAGTTACCTTCAATGCATAGCAGACAGGGGGAGGGAAAGGACCTAAAATGAAGAATAACCTTTTAAAATGTTTTATGTGTTTTTTCTATGCCCATATGTATTTTCAGTGATCACCATTTTATTCAAAGAAGTGAAAGTGTTATTAATATGTACACTGAATTGTCTTAGCATTTGCTGCATGCCATTCCCACAGGCATGAGGGATAACTAATCAAAATACAACTGCAGCTCAACATGCCTGAGCATGATCTGTTTGTCACCAGAAAGGAGGCTTGAAATGAATTTTAGTTCCTTTTCTTTTTTTTTTTCAATCTGACAGATATAATTCCTGTCCTGTGTTTAGCTCCTCATCTTCCCAGGTTATAGAAAATAATAGGAAAAAAGAGTAAAGCTGAGAACCCTCACACTTCTATCCTGTATACGTAAAGCTCTTTTAGTATTTTTGTACTTGGACTATGTGAAAGTTGCATTTTTCTGAGAAAGACCCATTTTCATTGAGAATGTTAGAAATCAAAAGCTTTGTCTACTGAGTGATCAATAGTTTCAATGGTGATGGATCTCAGTGGAAATACGATAACATTCTTTTTGTATCAACATTTTTGCAACATCTTTTATAGCACTCGTCATGCATGAGCCAAGCACTGTTTTAAGCACTTCACAGTATTTATTTAACTTCCATAATAGCCCTATGAAATGAATTTTATTATCCCCTTTCTGCAGATGAAGAAACTAGAGCTGAGGGGTTTAATAACATTCCCAGGATCACACAACTGATAAATACAATATGTTATATAACAAGATATACTTAGCAACTAAGGCCTGCAACAGAAGAATTTTTGAGAGCCTATAAGCCACGATAAAAATGACCCAGTCATTGAAGAGTGGAAAATGGTCCTCTCTGTGATCTCGCTTCAAAATCTCCTGTCACTTGATAGGTTACATGAGTAGGAATTATTTCAGAGATGGCTAAAAAGCTTATTAATATGAAGTTAAGTCTCTATCAAGAAAACTTGAGAGGAAGTGATAAAAAGACATGAATTTCTTTTGCTTGCAGCCTAAATAATTTTGCCACCCCATCTAAATTTTCCTTTCAGAAAGGGAGATGAGTAAGATTAATCTCAGCAGGTCTCTGGTAAACCTATTTGCATTGGGTCTCCCCCTGGACTCTGATTACATTTTGCCCTACTGTTGTGTGACACTTGCATCCTTGGAATCTTTTTATGACTCTGAATTCATGCTGCACATGTGATTTACAATAGCATTAAAAAAGCGCAACACCTAATTAATTCACCAATCAGCTGTCAGAGCCTGTGATCTTTTCCTGGTTCACTGTCGAGCTCCCTGTGGGAGCATCAGTATTATGAAAGTGCCATTTCCACTATGCTGTGTGTGGTGTTAGAGCAGAGGACTAAGTTATGCTGCTTGTTCATGGAAAATATGCCATCCTCATGAGTGCCTTGATGACTTTGTTAAAAATACCTTCTGCCACCCCTGTTCTCTTATTCTCATGAATAGTGTGGCTCCATAGTACCACAGGGTTTTCACAGTGGCATAAATTAAGAGAGGGGAAATCAGCATATTTCAATTTCATACCTGTGTTTTTTTCCCTTGAGTTTTTCTATTTTATCCTTAAGAAACTTTATCCATTTGCTTTTTTTAAAAAGCAAATTGAGAATCTGTCTTCTCAGATTGTATCATCTTTGAAGACTTTCTTGTCTCCAACATTCCAAAATAAGGACATTTTATACACAATAGGAATATTCATGGCTACTGAGTATTTCATGGACTTATAAAATTAGAACCACATGAACATGTTTTATGAGTACTTTCAGAGAAAAAGAAACAGGAAGGAACAATATGATGTTTGTAGAATTGTAGAATGAAGTTTACTTGTGATTCATATATACTTTAATGATTGCATGACTGAGTTTTTTTACTGAGTAATGAGCTACACCAAAATTTACTTGCTTAACACAATAATCACTTGATTATTTTTCACAGGTCTCTGGGTCAATGGGCAGTTTTGGTAATCCTAGATTTGACTGATTTCAGTTGCTGAGCTTGCTCATGCTTATGAGGTCAGCTGTGAATAGGCCAGGAGTGACAGGGGTGGCAGAAGATGTTTTTAACAAAGTCATCAAGACACTCATGAGACATATTTTCCGTGAACAAGCAGCATAACTTAGTCCTCTGACTCACTTATTTTGCAATTTTGTGACTGAGGCACCAAGAGTACTGGGCCATATGTCTCTATCATACAATTGATTAGCTTGAGCAAATTTACACAGCAGATGTCAGTTTCAAGACAAAGAATGGAAGCATTGAGGTCAATGCTTAGAATTGGCCCATGTTGGTCTTACTGCATTCTGTTGACCAAAGTAAGTCACAAGGCCACCTACATACAAGGAGTGGACAAATGGATTCTACCTCTGGATGAGAGTAGCTATGAAGTAACACTACAAAGGGACTGGACATATGAAGGACAGAGAAATTAGGGCAATTTTGCAATCTATCACATTTAACTACCTGATGAAGTTTAATGTCCTATAGACCTGTTTAGTTTTTGCAGTGTTTAGTTTTTGCGGTGTTATCTAATTATGCTGGTTCCCCAGTCAAAAACAGTACTTCTCAATTTGACAGCACAACTTAGCATCACAACAGTAGTATAATACGTTCCACATCCATTCAAAATCTTTTATTTCAAGAGTGCCTGGGTGGCTCAGTGGGTTAGGCATCTGCCTTCAGCTCAGGTCATGATCTCAGCGTCCTGAGATTGAGCCCTGCATAGGGCTCCCTGCTCAGCAGGGATCTGCTTCTCTCCCACCCCTCTGTCCCTGCTTGTGCTTTCTCTCTCAAATGAATGGATACAATCTTTGAGAAATTCAATCTTTTATTTCAGATGTTTCTTTTTTAAATTGGTTTTATTGAATAGAGATATGGGAAAATATTTAAAGTATGTATGAGTTGTAAATTAGACTACAAAATGCATAGCACTTTGCACACCATTCAGTGTAAGAAAAACATTAACTATCTTAAAGTGACCCATATATTCTTCTTTAGTCCAATCTCTTTCCTTGTCGCCTCAGAGATAACCTGTCTTCTGAATTTTGTTTATCATCCTTTTGCTTTTCATTGTAGTTTTGAGACATATTTCTACCATTGTATATTTGTTATGGGTACATATCTTATTTTTAAAAAATTCACTTACCAGAGTTAGCTACCATTTCAAATTTTGTATTTTAATTGAAGTATCTGGTCTATTTACATTGATTACGATGCTAATATATTTTCTTTAAATCTTCAACATTATCTTAAATTTGTTATTTGTCTACTCATTCTTGTGTTTCTTGATCTATTTCCTAATTATTTTGAATTGATTAGTTATTTTCATTTATCTTTCCTTCTATTAGTTTAATACTTATATTCTCTTTTCTAGTCTTTAATGATTATCTTAGAAATGTAATTATGTGCAAGAAAACTCACTAACGTGTGAAGTTCAATCTTCACTCTCCTTCTAAACAATATAAGAGCTTGGAATAACAAGTACAATCAGCTTCCTTTAATTTTATAGGAATTTTTATGCATTTTACTTCTATCGCAATATTTAACCCAAATGACAATTTTATTTTTGTCTCATATAGATAAATAAGAATATTGCTCACTGTGTTTGCTTACCATTCCTTCTTGTATCTGAGATTTGTCATCTGAGATCTTTTCCTTCTGCTTGAAGAACTACATCTAAGATATCATTTAGTAATTATCTATTGGTAGCAAATGCTTAGTTTTTCTTTGTCTCTAAATGTCTTTATTTATTCCTCATCACTGAAAGACATCTTGTGGAATATATCATTCTAGGTTGATATTTATTTTGCTTTAGCACATTCTGTCTATTATTATATTGGCCTTCTGGTGTACATTGTTGCTGTTCAGAAGTCATTTGTCTACCTAATTGCTTTCTGTGAAGATGATCAGTCTTTCTTCTCCACAGCATTTAATATTTTTTCTTTGTCTCTGCTGCCTTTGTAGTTTTACTGTGGTATGTCCAGGTATCAAATTTTTAATATTTATTTTATCTTATTTTATTTTGATCTTAGGTTATTTAATTTTTATATTGATGTCTTCCACCAATTCTGGAAAATTCTCAGTGATTATTTACCTGTCTATTACATTTACTCGTTTTTCTTTTTCCTTTCCTTCTGGAATCCAGAAGGTAAAAGTGAGCTTCCATGCTCTATTCATATTTTGGGTTCTAATGTGTTCCTAACTTTTGGTCTCTGAATTTGGTTTTCTTTAATTAGTTTAAGTTGTGACATAATTTTAGACATACAGCAAGGCCCCAAGAATAGTAATAAGGATTTTCATGTACCTTCATCCAGATTTTCCAGCTGTTAACATTTTACCACATTTCCTTTGTCATCTCTCTCTTTCTGAAACATTTAAGGATAACTTGAGTCACAATGCCTCTGAATCATGAAATACTTCTTTATATTTTTTTCTAAAAACAAGAACATAATATTTATAACCACTGTGTAATTTTAAAATCAGGATATCCATACAGATTTGATATTAGTAATTAATATACAGGAATTGTGGTTTTTACCCATTGCTGTGATTACTCCAGAGTGTAGTGGCTAGAAACAACAGATCTGTGGAGTAAAATTCTCAATCAAAAGACATGTATTGGCAAATTGGATAAAAACAAAACAAACAAAACAGGATCCTCCAACCATAATGTTGGGTACAAGAAACGCACTTTAGATATGAGGATATGCATAGATTAAAAGTCAAAGATATTCCATGCAAATAGTAACCAAAAAGGAGTAGACAAAATAGATGATGTATCAGACAAAATAGACTTTAAGTAAAAATTGTTAAGAGAGACAAAGAAGGGCATTATATAATCATAAAAAGGTCAATTCACCAAGAAATTATAATAATTTTAAAGATAATATGTAGCAAACATCAGAGCTCCTAAATATATGAAGCAAAGATTGACAGAATTGAAGTGAGAAATAGAGCTCTACAATAATTGTAGGGCACTTGAATACCCTACCTTCAATAATGGATAAAAAACAAGAGAGAAGATCAGTAAGGAAACAGAGGACTTGAATAACACTATAGTCTGATTGAATTTAATATAAATGTGCAGAACACTCCACCCAACATTAGCAAAAAACATATTTTTCACATGGGACATTCTCCAGGATAGACCATGTGTTAGGTCACAAAACAAACAATAGATTTTTAAATATTAAAATCATACAAAGTATCTTTTCCTATCCCATTGTAATGAAGCTAGATATCAATAGCAGAATGAAAGCTTGAAAACCCATAGATATGTGGACATTAAACAAAATTCTCTTAAACAACCAATGGGTCAAAAAAGAAATCACAAGGGAAATTAGAAAATATCCTGAGACAAATGAAAATTAAAATACAGCAGACCAGAACTTATTGAACACAGTGAAAACTGTGCTAAAAGTGAACTTTATAGCTATGAATACTGGCATTAAGAAAGAAGAAATACCTCAAATCAATAATCTAGCTTTATACCTAGAAAAAGAAGAAGAAACCCAAAGCTAGCAAAAGGAAGGAAGGAAATAATAAAGATGAGAGCAAATGTAAGCAAAATAGAAAAAATGAACAAAACCAAGAGTGGGTTCTTTGGAAAGATCAAGAAAATTGACAAACTTTCAGCTATACTAAGAAAAAAGGAGAGAAGATATAAAAAACTAAATTCAGAAATGAAAGAAGGGGCATTATTACCAATTTTACAGAAGTGAAAAGGACTGTATAAGAGAATACCATGAAAATTGTATGAGAAGAAATTGCACAAACTTGACGAAATAGACAAATTAGAAGCACTCGACCTACCAAGACTAAATCATAAAGAAATTTTTAAAAATCTGAATAGACCTAAAAGATTGAATCATTAATCAAACCCTCACCCCAATAAGGAAAAGTCCAGGACTAGATGGCTTTACTGGTGAATTCCAGCAAACATTTAAGAAAGGATTAACACTAAACCTTCCCAAACTCTTCCAAAAAGTTAAAGAGGAAGAAACTTCCAAATTCATTTTATAAAGTCAGAATTACCGTAATATCAAAGTCAAAGGCACTGGAGAAAAAGAAAACTAGAGACCAATATCTCTAATGGATGTTGTTGCAAAAGCCCTCAAGAAAATACCAACAAACTGAACTCAATAGTATGATTACAGGATTGTACACCATAACAATCTAGGATTTATTTCTAGAATGCAAGGATGGTTCAACATACTAAAATCAATCAATCAGTGTAATACATTAACAAAATGAAGGAAAAAAGTACATGATCATATCAACTGATGCAGAAATTTGACAAAATTCAGTACTCTTCCATGATAAAAACATTCAATAAACTAGAAATAGAAGGAAACTACCTTAGTATAATGAAGGCCAAAATGAAAAACCCATGTTACGATCCTACAATGATGAACAACTGAAAGCTTTTCCTTTAACATCAGGAACAAGACAAGATGACCACTTTTGCCAATTCTATTCAACATTATACTGTACATCCTAGCCAGTGCAATTAGGCAAGAAAAATAAGTAAAAAGTATTCAAATTGGAAAAATAAGAGTTAAATTAATTTTGTTTACAGATTGCATGATTTTATATGTAAATAGTTCTAATGATTGTGCACACATAGACACACCTGTTAGAGCTAATAAACAAATTCAGCAAAGTTGCAGGATACAATCAATGTTCAAAAATCAGTTGCATTTCTATACACTGACAATGAACAATCAGAATAGGAAATTAAAAAGCCATTTCATTTATAATATCCAAAAGTATTAAATACTCAGTCATAAACTTAATCAAGGAGACAAAGGACTTGTACACTGAAAACTAGAAGATATTGCTGAAAGAGGTTAAGTAATATACAAATAAATGGACATTTTATGTTCATGTAATGTTATATTATTTAGATATCAGTACTACTTAAGTAAATTTACAATTTCTGTGAAATACCTATCAAAATATCAACAATGTTTTTTGCAAAAATAGGAAAATATATCCTAAAATCAGTGTGGAATCCCACAGGATGTGAATAGTCAAAAGTCTTGAAAAAAAAAATTGGAAGTCTCATTCTTCCTGATTTCAAAATTTATTATAATGCTATAGCAATCAAAACAGTGTGGTATTGGTGTAAAGTAGACATCTAGACCAATAGACTAGAATAGAGAGTCCAGAAAGAAGCTCACACATATATGGTCTAATGCTTTTTGACAAGAGTACCATGACCATTCACTGGGGAAAAGACACCCTTTTCAACTAATGATCTTTGGAAAATTGGATATCCATATGCAAAAGAATGTGGTAGGATTCTTATCTTACACCATATACCAAAAAAAAAAAAAAAATTCATATGGGCCAAAGACCTAAACGTAACAGCTAAAATTATAAAAGCTAAATAGCTATAAAAGCTATATAGCTAAACTCTTAAAGAAAACATAAAAGCTTCACAACATTGGATTTGTCAGTGGTTACTTGGATATGACACCAAAAGCATAGCTAACAAATTAAAAATAGATAAGTTGACTACATAAAATTAAAGTCTTTTGTGTATCAAAGAATACTGTTAGCATAATTGAAAGTAAGGACTGAAGATAATATTTGTACAACCATGTTCATAGCAGCATTATTCACAATAGCCAAAGTAGAAGCAACCCAAGTCTCCTTCAGCAGATGTGCTAATAAACAAAATGTAGTATGTACATACAATGGGATATTATTCAGCCCTAAAATAAAAGGAAATTTTGGCATATATTACAGCATGGATGAATTTTAAAGACATTATGCCAAGTAAAATAAACCAGATATGAAAGGACATATGATTCCACTTATTAAAGAATAGTCAGAGTCATAGAGACAAAATAAAATGGTGATCGTCAGGGGCTTGGGGTGGGGGAAATGGGGAGTTACTACTTAATGGGTACAGTTTCAGTTTTGCAGATGAAAACAGTTCTGTAGATGGTGGTGATGGCAGCACAAAAATGTGAATGTACTTAATACCACTGAACTGTAAACTTAGAATGTTTTAAATGGTAATTTTTACGTTATGTATATAATACCACAATTAAACAAATTGAATATAAACCAAACCAAACCAAAACCAAAACATTTGTGGGTCAGGCATCAGTAGTGACTTGGTTGGATGGATTTGGATCGGAGTATCTATGTGGTTGCTGCCAAATAGCAGTCATTTAAAGGCTCACTTAGGCTAGGTGATCCATTTCCAAAAAATACACATGCACCTATGTTCCTCACTATGTGGACCTCACCATAGAGTTGCTTGATGTCTTTACGGTATGGTGGCTAACTTCCTCAGAGTGAGCAATCTAAGCGAGAGCAGTAGGAAGCCATGATGCCTTTTCAATCTTACAAGTGGCATCCTTCTATTTCTACCACATGCTATTTGTTAAAAGTGAGTCTGAGTATAGCCACTACTCAAGGAGAGAGGAATTAGGCTAGGGGAACATCAAAGATTTGTGAACATATCTTTAAAGCACCATAGACATTTTTCAAATTGTGTTCCTTGTCCCAGTGATTTCCTTTGTAGCAATAGTAAGTATAAGATCACATGTCCTTTTAGTATCCTTTACTCTTAGTCTTTGTCTTTCATTGACATTTTAGAAGAGTACAGCTGTTTTTCTATAGATTGTCTCTCGGTTTGGCTGTCTGATTTTTCCTTATGGTTAGATTCAGTTATGCGTTTTGGGAAGAGTATTTCAAAGGTTATATTCTCATTGCACCACACAAGGGAGCCCATTGTGTTGGCTTTTCTCATACTGGTGGTGTTAATTTTAATCATTTGGTTAAGTTGGTGACTGCTGGCTTCTCTAACATATAATTACTATAGTTTTATTTGTGATTAGTGAGATGACTTTGAAATCCTGTTTTGTTTTTTCCTTTGTAATCAGTTTGATGCTTTGAGACTACGGGAATATTGTCGTACTACTATTCATTGAACTTTAACCAACTTGCTTTAACATAAATTCTTTAAAATTTCTTGCCAGATCATTAATATATTTTTAAAATATTTCATTTTGTGTTTTAATATATTAGGTTGTCTTCAGCATGAGGGTCAGTCAGGATCTGTTCCAACAACTGCTAGGAACCAATGTATTGTTTCCTATTTTGATACCCATTTTTAATGCTAATATTAAATCCTTTTCCTGCCTCTCAAAGCTTTGGCTATTGTCACTGGGCATTCTGGTTACTACTCACTTGTTAAAAATGGGATGTACTCTCCTCTAATGATTCATACATTTTGGCTCTCCAAATTATCTTATGCACCTTATGGATGGAGTTTATAGACTACTCCGAATGTTCTCCTAATAATAACTCAGTAAGTTAGATCATTATTAAGTGATAGATTATTCACATAGCAAAAAATGCCTAATGATAACAGTAACTAATGATAATTGTGTGCTTGCTATATTTCAACATTCTAGATGCATTTTCAAGTATTAATTCATTTAATCTTCCTAACATCTTGTGAAGTGGACACCATTATTATCCCTGTTTTACTGATTAGAGAGCAAATAATGGCAAAGATGTGAGTCAAATCCAGGCCGTCTGTCTCCAGAGGTGGTGCTGTTATTGGACACTACTGCCATGAAGAGGGTTGCTTCCTGAAGAGCTATGAGATATTTGTACACTTCTAAATGAATGTGAATTCTCCACGCAAGAGACGCTGAAGTTAGAGGGGAACATAAAAAACATTCCCCTTTTCCCCAAGCTGAAGAAACTGAAGCTTGAAAAAAGTCAGCTTATAAAGATGAGGCAAAATTTAGATCTCCAGATGCGCAATCAATCCAGTTCACTTTCCATCATATCATATTGTAAATGTCTGGTAAAATGAAAATAAATACCTACACTCAACTATTTCACCAGGGGCAATGATATAACTCTACAATGTCAATTTCAAAGTTGAATTCTAAAATGAATATGCTAGATATGCTATACATTAATTAAACATGAACTGCTTTTGCTTGCTTTCTTAGAACCTAAAAGGGCTTTGGGGGAATGATTTAGATGACCCATGCATTTGTGCACAGATAATCTGGTTAGTTCAAACTTTTTCTCTTGTCCTAAGCAAATATATTTGACATAATTTCTCACTTGTTCACATGCTTAAAAGTAATCTTTGTAAAGACAACTTTTGAACATACTCTGGAAAAAGTCTTTCCTGGTTATCAAGTAAATAAAGTATGCAGCTATAAAGAGGAACCATTATGTGAACATCCATTTAGCAAAATATTTAGTTATTTATAGTATTTAGTTTTGGCATGAGAAACTGACAAATTTACAAAGTATAGTAGCAATGTTCATTGACATAACACTTGATTTACATGGATTGATTGCCATTATTTTTTGTTATAATGATGTTTATAATACATTGATTTTATTAATATAATAGACACCTCCATATCTAGAGGCTTCTCTGTGGTACTTAGAAAAGAGTGACATTCAAAATCTTAGACAAACAAATGAGCGTATCATGTACCCTTGTGAATCAGAAAGGGGAATCAACTTCTCTGAACCAGAAACAATGCCAGACAATGTATATTGGGTAAACTGGAGCTCTCACATACATTGTGAAGGTATGAAGATAAGATAATCTTACATTTTACTCTCTTGTGTTGTGTTGATATTCTTATGTTGATCTTTTCTTCTTATTATCGTATCTCCTCCTGACAGCACAAATATACTTGAAAGGGAAATACATAATAAAAACACAGATTATAGACACAGAATGGTGACAGTTGTTACAGGTTTATTGAATTTTTATATCTTGTGATGGAGGATATCTCAGTTTCCCTCTCTTTCCAGGCACTTGAGAGGAATATACATCTCCTATTCCCTTACTTTCATTTTTTAAAGATTTTATTTATTTATTTATTTATTTATTTATTTATTTATTTGAGAGAGAAAGAGTATGCGTGCACACAAGTGGAGGGAGGGGCAGATGGAGAGATCCCAAGCAGACTCCCCATTGAGCACAAAGCCCAACTTGGGGCTTGATCCCAGGACCCTGAGATTATGGCCTGAGCTGAAACCAAGAGTCAGATGCTTAACTGACTGAGCCACATAGGCACCCCTCCATTCCCTTACTTTTGGGTTGGGCCTTGTGGTTGGTAGGATCAAGGGGATATGAGGAGAAGTGATTGAATGATTCACATCCAAGCCTAAGCATTTAATTGCAAGATCCTCCAGAGTTTCCTTTCTTGCTAAGGTGACTGAAGACACCTTTTACTCCAAGTGGTTTAGCACAAGATAATGGAGCCTCCATAAGCTTGGAAATCTGAGTGATTTGTAAAGCAGTCCCACATGGAATTTCCACGTGGGACATGTAGCATTAGTGAGAAATAAACTTCCATTTTGGTAGGCCACTGAGATTTGGGGTTGGTTTGTAATGCCTTGGTGAATACGTGTTTAATAGAGTGGTTAATAAATATGTTTGTATTAAAGAATTAAACTCCTTCTTAAAATTATCTAAATAATTTTGAAGTTCATTAAAAATATAGATAATATAATAATCCTTCTAAGTTTTATCTTGACTTTTACTATATCCTTATTATCAATTCAGTTAGCACATTCCCTCCCCCTAGGATACATACTGAACGCTGATAATCCGATCTTCAGATTTGTTGTTCTCACTATGAAGCTTTTGCCCCTAATTCTAAAATACTATGGTTATTGTCTCACAAGGATTTTGTAAGTGAAGAATCAATTGTCCCTTCCTCCTCTTTCTCCATTCTTTTCCTCATAAATGGACGCCTTGAATCTGCCTGAGTAACTGCTTCTTTCCCTTTTCTCTGGACTTTCAACAACATGCTTTACTAAATTAAAATAATAATAATAAGCCAAAGTCATTGTCTGAAGAACCAGACACAATTTGTGTTTTATAGTCTGTTAGGTCTGTAAAAAGCAACAAGACATGGTTTTGAAGGAATTCTCCCCTACTCATTTGAGAATAAGAGTTCATTGCCAAGTATATAACACGATCCATAGAGATTGGAAATTCAGGGATCTGTTTCAATCCCTGTGTTAGTTCATTCCTTTGAGTCCCAGAAGCACTATGAGCCCTAAACTAGACTTGTGGAATCTGTCAGAAAGAAACAAAACAACTAAAATAATGTGGACTTCGATAGTGCCAAGCTTCATTTTTGGTAGAATTTTTGAACCTTTAGAAAATGCCAACCCAAAGGTTGGTGTTTTATAAATGAAAAAAGAGTCACAAATAATGGTCTATGAAATATATTTATTTAATGTAATTCAGTAAATTATTTTTAAGGACCTGTGTCTTAAATAATATTATCTTACCCTGCGAGGAGGAAGGTGAAATATACAAAGATAAAACATGTTATTGTGATTACAGATTAGTAAAGAAAAAGAACATATAAAGAAATTATTATTGTGTAAGAGAAGATATATTATCTTAGGAATGAAGTTCTATGATAATAAAATACAAAGAAAGTTTAATTAAAATAAAAAAAAATCAAGCTGAGGGCTAGGTGACTTTGTGTGGATCAGGTAGCCTTGGAAGACTGAACTTTTCATACACTGTAAGTAAAGCACATAAACCATAAAGGACTGGATATGGTATGGGGATGGTGAATTGTTAGAGGTTCGGGAGAATTGAATGGATGTATGTGTGTTGAAATGGATAAATCCAGAAATATAGATTGGAAGCTCATAATACATGAATTTGCTTTAAGGACAAATGGGAGAGGATCCCTTTATAAATTTTAGAGTGGAGAACTAAAATGACATAAAGGCCCTTTAATTTTTGGAAAATAAGTTTTACGAACAGATCATATATTGATATGGTTATGTAAATTCTCACTGGCCCTAAATCTCTCTACTAGGACAATTTTGCATCAGGGATTAGTGAGTGGGACCTGATGAATTGGATCAAGCCCTCAGAGAGCTATGGTGAACATGGTGGATGGCTTCCACAGAACACATTTACCATCTTTTTTTCTTACTTTTATTGCTGGTGAGCATGGTGGAGCAGGGTACAATCAACAGAGGTTCCCATAGTGGTCTCACTGGGACTCAGAGGGAAGCAGACAATCAATTCCAGGGTAGTCTGGCCATTTATTAATCATGTGACCCTGGTGGAGTCAATCTCTAAGCCTATTAAACTCCTTGCCTTGCCCTGCTCAGAAAGCACTATAACAATATATCCTGGGTGAGCAAGTTATGGCCACAGGTGACTCATCAAGACATTATGGGAAAACTGCTAAAGAACAAGTCAGAGTGGTCTTCTTTTGTACTAACCTATGATTGCCAAATAATCCCATATTAGCAGAGCCTTCAAAACAGACTGGTAAGCGCCCTCCAAAAAAAAAATTTTTTTTTAAGCTGTTATTTGCTTTCCCCAAAAGATTAGTATTAAGAGAATAATATGGTACCAGTGACTACCATGGAGAGGGAAAATATAACTCCTATTATAAAATACATGTATATGCCGTTTGGTGTGTGTGTTTGTTTTTTGAAGTCAAACAGAATGGGCTTATTGAATAGGCAAAAGCAGAGAAAAGAAAACAACCAGGGAAGTGGAAATGTCAATGAAATAGAAATTTCAGCAGAAAACAAGACCTCAGAGTCACAACAGAAGCCCAAAGAATTTGCAACATCATTGGAGAAAGCATTGATCTTTCTGCGGGGCTCTGGCTAGTAGGGTAGAGTAAGCTTTATTTAAATCTCAGATCTCAAAGGTGACCTCATGTGACAAGGGGATTTCACTCTGCCTTGGGGAGCTCACAATTGCTAGAAGATGGAAGGAGGGGATAGTCAAGCCCCAGTGCTATGCAACCAGCACTACATTTGTGAGTTTGGAGGATTAAATCTGGCACTAATTAGCAAACATTATAGCTGAGTTCTCTGAATGGCAGGCTAACAAGCAACCCAATCTACCCTCTCCGATTAGGAAAGGGAAAATAGCCCATGGGTTTGCAGAGTCTTCGAGAAAACTCTAGTCATGTCAGCTTAGAATGATTTCTGCATGTTTTGTTTTGAGAGGTGCAATCCTAGTACTCCAGGGCAATTCTGAGGGTCTCCAATTTTCTTTTTTTTTTCCTTTTTTTATTTCCTCATAATTTTCCTGTCTGTCAAGTCACTCTCTCAGACTTGTAATACAACTGGCTACTTAGTAGGAGTGTTTCCAGTAAATTCACTTCAGCCTTCAGCCACTCTGCCATGGCCACCACAGTCGGCAGGGCTCAGCCTTTACTGCTTCTTTTGACAGTTTACCCACTGACCAGACTCAGAGATAACAGGAATCTCTCGATTGTCTCCTAGGGCTGCCACAGGAGTTGCTCAGCCCGTCTGCCTTCCTCCTTTGGCCTTCCAATTTAGGTTTTTTTGTTTTTTTTTTTCTGTTTGTTTCACATTTTGTAGGACCTCCTGATCTTGGTTTGTTGGTTGGTTGGGGTTTTTCTCTTGCCTCCCATTCCCAATCCACTGATTAGTTTACAGCTTTCACAATTTCTTAGCCACTTCCTGTTTTGCAGGAATTGAGGCAGAATGGGAGAAAATTAAATTTAAATCGACTTTTACTGATTTCAGTAGTGCCATATGATATAGGAGTTTCTTGACCTATGTGTGTGATGGTTGTTGTTTTTTCCTTTTTTGGGAAAAAAAAAAAAAACATTGTCATCATTGTTAGGAGACTGCAGGTGACCCTACATTGTCACTTAGTTTGGGGCAACCGACTTTCAGGTTCTGCCATGTATTGGATGAAGTACTTACAATAAGTTAGTGAACATCTATAACTTCAGGGTTTTTTCCCATAACATCTGAATCTCAGAATTGTTCAGATATACTGAGATAATTTGGAGTGGAAGCAACCTGGCTGAGACACTCTGCCATTATTATGGCTACTCCTTGTACTCATACTACTGTAGCCATTTTACTATTTGGAGTCTATGTTACTGCTCCTTCTCAAAGGTTCCCACTTGCCGCGGGAGTGCTTTTTAGCATCCATTTGCTATTTCTTTTTTTTTTTTTAATTTTAATAATGATTTTTTATTATATTATGTTAGTCACCATACAGTACATCCCCGGTTTTCGATGCAAGGCTCGATGATTCATTAGTTGTGTATAACACCCAGTGCACCATGCAATATGTGCCCTCCTTACTACCCATCACCGGTCTATCCCATTCCCCAACCCCCTCCCCTCTGTAGCCCTCAGTTTGTTTCTCATAGTCCATAGTCTCTCATGTTTCATTCCCCCTTCTGATTACCCCCCCTTTCTTTATCCCTTTCTTCCCCTACTGATCATTCTAGTTCTTATGTTCCATAGATGAGAGAAATCATATGATAGTTGTCTTTCTCTGCTTGACTTATTTCACTAAGCATTATCTCCTCCAGTGCCGTCCATGTTGTAGCAAATGTTGAGAACTCATTCTTTCTGATTGCTGAGTAATATTCCATTGTATATATGGACCACAACTTCTTAATCCAGTCATCTGTTGCAGGGCATCTCGGCTCCTTCCACGATTTAGCTATTGTGGACATTGCTGCTATGAACATTGGGGTGCATATGGCCCTTCTCTTCACTACGTCTGTATCTTTGGGGTAAACACCCAGTAGTGCAATGGCTGGATCATAGGGTAGCTCAATTTTTAACTTTTTAAGGGACCTCCACACCCATTTGCTATTTCTTAAATATGCTGCAAAAAGAACTGTGTGCTTTGCTTTGACTGAAAAGACAGGCATACAAGTTGCAAAAGGCTAGACCTATGTGTCTTGTCCTACACATGACACAGTCTATTCGTGTCAGTGTGCTGTGGAGTAGGATGCAGTGTTCCAGGATTTGACTGCCTCCACGCTCAGAGTGTCTGGGGAGAGGGTACAGTGGCCAAAGCCCCAAGACTGGTTGCCTCTGGCCACAAGCAATGGTGTCTCTTTATTTCCCAGTTTCTGTGTCATGCTAGGACCTGAACGTTGGGAGACATTCACATAGTGAAACTCTGCCAACAGAAGATGAATTTGGTAGATTCTTTATACATAATAAGCATATGCATGCACACATGCATGCATATATTTGCGTTTTTGTTCTTATTTTTATTTTTTAGGTGAGGAATGATCTAAGGAGTAGATAGCATTGGGCTAAGGGTACCAAAGATTTGGAGGATGTAATCATTGTACTGTACTGTCAGAAAGAGGACAATTGGTTTTCTTTTAATTTGTTAAAATGTGATGGTATATGAAAACTAAAATCAAACAACATAACATTTTAGAAAAACATTATAAACTACCTGTCAGAAGAACTTAGTTGCCTCATTCATGGGTTAGTTAAGTAATTATTATTGGACGTTATGTGTAAATAATAGTATATTTCAGATTTTCATTAGGCTCATAGGTCTCTCTGGACCATATGAGGTGCTTACTAAGTGTTCCTTAAGTGAATGTCTACCTTATGAAAATGCATTGGCCATTTCTTAGAGAAATGAGACAGATGGGCAATGTGGAGGGTGTGGTTTTAAGTTTTATTAATTTAATTTTATGTCAAAATAATTAGCATGGAAAAATGCTATCCTGCCTCATAAAAGATCTCGAGCAGCGGTAGAAGTAGAATCATATGCTGAATGGATTATATATTGTGTTTTTTACAAAGTATCATCTGGACTGGATTTATAAAAAGTTTCCTTGCTTTCTCATAGAAACCAGTCTTCCTGTCTTTATATTTGAGAATTATAAATTACTGTCATCCTTCTAGTGGAATTTTGTGGATATCATTTTGTGCTTTAGACATAATCCAGGATAGTGCTTACTGTGTCTTGTCTTGTGCTCAGACATTTCACATCTACATTTCCACTATTGTAAAGCCCTCTGTTTAGAGTACATGTTTCTACATCTTGGCCTCATTTTATTTAAATACTCTGCTGTGGTTGATTAACCACAAGCTGTATAAGCAGTAAAAAAGAAAGAAATAACTTCATACAGAATTATTGTCAATAGAAGGTGACACAGGCTGAAGTAATAATAAAAGTTAAATGGAGAATATATCAAGTTAATGTATGGCATAATCCCAAACTCCATGGAAGGTTTGGTTTATTGTGATGTTGGGGTTGGAAGCAAGCAGAGCCTTGAAAGGCTAGTTATTTTTGAATTCCTGAAGGGCAAAGTAACCTTTACATAAATGCAGCCTACTGAGAGTCTAAGATGAAATTTTAGTATGTCTGTATAATTTTCTTTGTAATGATGTTATAACATTCCACATTATTTATAGTAAATACACCCAAGTATAAATTCAGGAATAAAATATGTCATTTTCTGCAATAGGGAGTTCGTAGGAAATAAAGTATATTGCAAAGCATTACTTATTAAGCCACGTCCAGAGACAGGAAGCAGTTCTAAGCTATTGACACTGATTTTGTCAGTCACTCACAAAAAACTCACCAAATATTAGAACTGGCAGTATACCAGTTAAACCTCAAAAAGGTAGTGATAGATAAATAAAAGAATATATTATTTTACTACTAGGGAGTAAACATAAGGAAGCTATTATCTTACTAGAGCAACCACAACAAGTTATTATGGGAAGTGAAAGGTATTAGGACCCATCTGCTAATATTTTGAGTGTGATAGATTGCAGGGCAACCGAGCATTCCCATAATAGATCTCCACCTACCGCTTTGGAGTGGGATGAAAAGACTGAATGCACATGGTGTTCGCAGGTTTTAGACATTGGTAATGGTGGCAGCAGCAGTGGCAGAGGCTGTCTCAGAAGCAAACCTGTGCCCGCACTGCCTTTTCTCCAATTCAGAAGTTCTCATGAGACAATCCTGAAGATAATCTAGGCCGAGCCTCGCTCGGTTGAGTCACCACATTCTGTAGTTGTGTCCCAGAAACTGTATTCTCAGTACATTCAGTGATTCACTCATACTCCTGAAACTCATGAAGACCTGGTCCATAAATCAGAAATGCTAATGAATGAATCAGAATTCTTTCCAATCATTAGAATGCTTATAAACCCTGCCAAGAGCCAACTGCTCTCTCCTAGTAACAAGCTGCCTAGGAAACTGAATTGCCCGTGAACCAGTTACTTTGATGGTATAAAGAAAAGGATAAGAATAGTTTAAAGCCAAAATTTCGTAGTAGATCATTCCCAGTTCACAATGGAGAACTGGACTCATAACTGCCCCTAAATCCTGTATCTTGTCCCTTGAACAGTACCGAATGCTGGACAAAAGGGCTCTCCTGGATATCATGGATCAATTTTTCTACCAGATCTTTTTTGTTTGCATATATCACATTTGGATAGTTAGTATCAAAATTAGTTAGAGAATGCTTTTAGTGGTCCAGAATTCACTGTTTTCTTCTACTTTCTCAATTAGCACAATTCTCTAAGTTCTTGAAGTTTTTATTGCTCAGATCTCAACTTACATAGTATTTAAGACTCCAGACTCACCCATCTCACTCACCTCACACAGTGATATGTGTGCTGTAGAATGACTGTCCCAACATCCTGGCTTTATTTCTCTAATCTCAAAAGCGATTATAGCCAATAAATATCAGAAAAAACAGAGTTCTGGACATACTGGTGGAAGGACAGACCTTTCCCTGGGCCTCTCATTTGGAGAAAAGTATGTTACCATGGAGTTTCCCTGGGAGTCCATGGGGATTTTCCTGACAAAAAATGAAAATACTAAGAGCTACCATTTATGAGGGACCTGCCATGGGCCAGTGAATAGTACTACGGAATTGCCTACAGTTTCTAATTTAATCTTGACAACAATGGAATGTTACAGACATTATTAAATCCATTTAAAAATTAAAAAACTAAAGTTCAAATAAATTAAGGTAAATAGTTAAGGTTATTGGGTTCTGTAAGTTCAGAGATCCAGTACTTAACTCAGGTCTGTCTAGGTTTAAAATCTGATATTCTAACCAATCTGCACGCTGCCTCCAAGATAGTTACTAACCAGGTCTGGAGCACGGCTTCATTCTGCACTCCTGAAATTTCCATGAGTCTGCCTTCTTTTATCCACTCTATGCCACACTCTTAACTGAGAACTTCATTATATTAAGCATTATTTTCACTAGATGCGGCTACCTAGGTCTTACGAAATACTCGTAGTGCTTAGTATGTTTTCCTCCATACCAGTTGCCATTGATTATTTTGTATTGGCAACCAATATCCTCACATTATCTGTCTAGATGACTGCCTTCTAAGAAGTCTTTGGTCCCTAATGATAGACTGTATATCGTGATCTTACTGACTTGAGCTATGTGATAACTATGATATCAGTCACAGTGAAATAACTGGTCCCCTTCCCTCCTATCAAGTTGCTACTATTAGTAGGTCCAGATATTGTACTGGCAGAAAGAAACAATTGAAGAATTGGACTTTATTTTGGTTTAGAGATTTTTTTTTTTTACATGCTGTGGACTCAACTATGAGATAAAGGCATTTCATATCTTTTCCTTTATTCTAATTTAAATTCTGAATTATGGTTATATAAAGGACCTACTCACAATCTATAATGATTGATCACTGCGGGCTCTCATAAAGAAGCGAGATGCTGATTTGTGTCCAATTCTCACTGCAGTACTCTAATGCAGTCCTTTTCTATCCCATCAACCAACCACACTAAAACACTAAATTGAAAGATAGGGTATAAACCTAGAAGCTAAGTTTTGGAACTTCCAATAAGGGAATATAAGTGTGATATTTGTTGGCAAGATTGGTACCCAGGGTTTCTTATTTATATAAATTTACTTATATAAATAAAGATCATTACTAAACTTAACTTTATTATGTGTTATAAATGTAAGCTACCTTCACACTGGTCTCTAATTTAAAATCTTCCCTTGAATGTAAACAAATTCCCATTCTTTTATAGTAAACAGCAATGATTCTTCCTTTTTAAAGATTGGGAAGCCTTTTGAAATGTTAAATATTTCCTCTCGAGATCAGTGATCTTTCATTAATTAATTTCTTGTATACATATGTATCGGTAAGTATAATTTCCAGTAGTTTTTGTTTGGGAAAGCACATCAGGACATAAAATCTGCCATTAATTCAACAATGCTTTAAATGATTTTATTCTGCTGGTCACACCGAATATTTTATATATTGTTGAAGGGTAATAGGTCACGTATCTGCCAGATAAACTTTTTTCTATACCAGTATAATAAACATATGGAGTCACAGACATTTTATCATATCTTTTTGCCCCACCTCTCTCTTCTTTAATCATGTCTAGGGTTCCCATTATGCAATGGGTTTGTGGTCTTAGAATTATAGTAAGTAGTATATCCTGACTATATTGTGAGAATATATGAGAAATCACTCAAGCCTGCTCCATGCATACATTAAATATTACCTGATTTAAACACTGTAAATAACTCTTGCACAAAGGACCTTAAAAAATAATTAGAATGTTTGTTTCAAATTCAGTTTTGTTTGTTTTCATCATTATTATCATATGACAATATTGTTGTCCTTGATCCTAGAAACGTGTGATCAGATCCAGTAGGATTGAATTTAGAAAATATTAAAGGTTATGGTGAATAGGACCAATTAGTTGGAATAAAACATGCCCAGCACAATTCTATACATTCAGTTCTTCTCAACACTATAGTAAAAATATTTTTAGTAGAATATGGATTATTGAAATTTGGGGTTTCCTGAGGATATGTTTTTCACTGTTGTAAAAGAGAAACACTTTTCTCATTTTTATAATGAACTTTACAGTAAATTGAAGACATTTAATATGTGTTCACATGTCTGGATAAATGTGTTTATATATTAAAACTTGTTTAAATGTAAGGAAAAGAGATCTACTCCAGCTAGCTCAAGAAAACGGGAGTTATTGTAAAAACACAAGGGGAACATATGGGAGAAATGATTTCACGGAGCTATTAAGTTCTAGATCTGCCAGGAATGGACACCACAGGGTCATTCTAGGATTGAGAGCAGCTCTCAAGATCACCACAGCCCAGTTAGAAAACGTTCATCTTTTTCTCTTGTGCTTCACTGTTAATATAACGCTACTAAAAAATAACATTTGCTTCTTTTCTCTCTGCTACTGACTTTGACTGACCAATGCCCATGATTTTGACTCCTTGTGAAATTTCTTACCCCAATTTATGGTATCATTTATTTTCACCTGCACCGATACTGAAAAAGTTCTGTTATATTGCCTATTTCAGATACATGTGAAATCACATCAGGTGATTGTTTAGATTTTCCTACTCAGTGCAAGTCTTTTCAAGAAGCAAACGTTAACTACTCATTCATATATTGGTTCACCTTGAGTTAGAGACCCTCGCCTTTACACAATCAGCTATAGCCCAACAGAAAATTGGGGCATGTGAGGATTTCTTTCCATGGTGACTTTCCTGAGGCCAGTTTTCTTTAGAAGGTGATATGAGTCATACATATCTATAATACCTCTAATTTAATATAATTTCAGTGCAAAGAAGGTGTCAGAAGATACTTCTATAAAGCCTCTGAAATCTCTTTGAAAAATAATAATCTAAATAGGATTGTGTTAAAGACGATATTTTGGTGCCCTTTTTTGTGGTTCTGTTACTTTTATCCTATGGAATAGCATGCTTTTGTTGTCAGAATATTTTCTGTTTTAACTTATATCATCGTGAACCCAAACTAAGCCTCCTTCAGGCAAGGTTTGTGCATTTCAAAATATGAGTTTCAGATCTTGAGGGATTCTTTCTTATTTCTATTTCCACGTTCTTATTTCCCCATCTCCTGCTCCTCCTTTCAAAATACCGGATCTAAAATGGTATTTTCCCTCTACATCCAAGTGGTTCTCTGAATACTCTGCATTTTTCTACTCTAGTACCTTTAATTTCACTCTGGCCTCTCTTAGGTTTACTGCCTGTTTGTGCATCGTGATGCTACTCATCGTGGACAAATATCAAATGCCATCTTTTTCCAGGACAACTTTCCAAACTCGCAATGAGAGTAGAACTCTGTGTCCCTTGTGTTATTGTGTTTTTTTTTTTTTTTACCAAATCACCCTTCTAATTAATCATTACATTTTTCATTTTTATTAGAGTTGATCTATTAGAAATACTCTTGTGGTTATAAGTGACAGATAATCCAGCAGGTGTAGAATCCAGCATAATTTATGCGTTAGTTATATAACCAGAAAGTTCAGTGGTGGATTAATCTAGTTTCTCAAAAATGTCACCAACAGGCTATTTCTTAGCATCTGTCCTATTCTGGTGTTCTAGTGTTGGCTCCCTCCCGGAGGCACGCTTTTCCCTCAGCACCTCCAGGCTTATATCCTCACATTCTAATTTCTCTTCTCTAGTAGTTTCAACCAGAATCCCAGAATTAATATCTCTTCTTAGTTTATCTTGCATTACATATCAAAAAATATTTTTGGGGCAAAGAAATAGATAACAGTGATTTACACAGGCTACCTGTTTGTCCTTTAAATCAAGAAGAAAGGATTAATCTCACCAACAGTACTTCATTTTGTTTTTGTTTTTAATATTTTTTTATTGCTCATTACAACACATACCCTCCCCAATGTCCATCACCCAATTGCCCCTTCTCCCAAGCCCCTCCCCTCCAGCAACCCTCAGTTTGTTTCCTAAGATTAAGAGTCTCTTATGGTTTGTCTCCCACCAACACAAATACCTTGACTGAGAGTAGAGAAAGGATGGTTCCAAAAGGAAAATCAACATTCTGTTCTTAGAAGAAGAAAAGAATGAAGAGGAAAGGATATTTGTCTATAATGAATACAAAAGGAATTGTGCTGCATGTTTTAAGCTTTTCATAGCATCAATCTCCCAACCAAGAAAGAGTTTAGATGCTCATTAAATAGATATGGAACATTTGCTCAAACAAAAGTAGTTTCATGGGGATAGAGTTGGATTTTGTTGTTGTTTGAGCGTTTGTTTTTATTAAGAGAAGGACCCTTACAATCACCATTTCCCTCTTGTTTAACTATGCATCCCTCTTTTTCTTATCCAGAGCCCTTAGTCTCCCCTTATCAAAACATGCTCCAAGAAAAGGCAGGAAATTTAATCGCAGTAAAGTATGATAACATAATAGCAGCTTAAAGTACTTCCTCTCTGTGGAGTGTGTGCCTTTTACAAAAAATAAATCAAAATTTTGAGGTAAAAAAATTCAACTATTTACATGTTCAAGAAGTATTCATTGAGCACCAGTGTGTTGCTGGCTTTGGGGATATCTGTTTTCCTGGCACCACACTCAAGAGAAATTACATCCCTGCTAATATATTAGGCTAAGTCAACAAGAGAAAAGTGTATTCTTAGTTTATTTTTGGAAGGAGTTTTACAGACTTGTGGTTCATGTGAAGATCTCCGTCCTATTTATGAGGAAGAGGGAATGGGGTGGGACTGTCACTAACAGCTCGGTCTTTCCAAATGGGTAGTTTTCTTTTTAAAGTATACATATTACAGGAAAAACATGTAAATTCTATAAGTGCAATTTGAGAACTGTTGCATCAAAATCATCTCATATCTAAAATTAATGTCTTTTCTATGCAATGTTTCTTCCTAGAATGTGGGGATTTATCAGTTGGGTTTGTTTTGTGTAGATTTCTTCAGCACATCACATATAGTTGGGCCCTACGATGTTTGCATCTCAGTTTCAACATTCACACCTAAAAGCAGTGTTCTCTTGAATAAAGATGGCTTCTCTCACCCTTTTTGAAGCCCCTCTTTCTGCTCATTCAGTAAGCATCCTCTTTATTTGTCCTCAAGTCTGGATAGAGCAAGACTAAACAGGCAGAACCTGGCAACCCTCTCTCTGACTCCAACAAGCCAATAGTTGGAGTCTCTGCACACGAGATGTGCATCTGTGTGTGGAGTTGGTCAGGACCTTTCCTCCCCACCCTTATATTTTTTTGCTCTCTCCCACTTAACATATTCCATTCTCTCCCCATTATAAATTTCTAATACTTTCTTAAATTTGCCACGGAATTAAATAAGTCAACACATTGTATGTGTTTTCTTGTTTATCTTCTTGTCTGCTTCATTCATTCTCATTCATCCTTTAAGACACCATTTACTGATTACTTCCTGTGACACCTTCTTCCTATCTGTGAATATAGCCATTGCCTTTACTCTCTCCGTAACACTGTGTGTTGACCTCTGTTTGCCACTCTGTGCTCTGATTGCACTATGTGTCTGTTTACTAAACCTATGATCTCTAGGGATGCATGGGCTCCATCCTATTACCTCTTCATCTTTAACAATCAGAAAAAAAAAATGCCTGACAGATAGTAGATATTTAACATGTTTGTTGAATGGATTAATCCCTAGGACCAAAATGTTCCATTTCATGAGGTACCTCCAGTTCATGTTAATAGTTCCCTAGAGAAGTGTCTCAGGAAGGATCATGAAACTGCATCTGAATGAAACCCCAAATTCTGTTGTCATCCACCAGTAAGGTTGCTGTGAGTGTAAGGTGGAGTATGAGAAAATGACAATATATGTGCTTCTGTTTGCCATTCTTACCTAAGGACTACTTAGAAAAAAAAAAGTATCAGTTTTCTCCCTTCCTGTTAAAGTTTCAAGTACTTCCTCTGATAATGTGTTCCTTATTTCTGAAGAACAGGATAGGTTTCCCTCCCATCTGTCTACTCAGCATCCCATATTTCCCATGAATATAGCAATCATCACAGTGTCTTGATATTTTATATATATATATATATAAAATCATAGATGATACATAGATGATGCTGATAGATTATATATATATATATCATATTTTCTTCTAGTTGTGATGTTATGGTGTTCTGGAGAGCTATATTTGATACACTAATGTATCGCCACGTTCTAGAACAGTTCCAGGCATATTGTGGTAGGTGATAATTACTCAGTAAATTTTTGCTGAATTTAGAATCAGCTTAAATTAAGGGCAAGAGGAGAATAAAGTCCTCATGGTAGAAAGAGGAGTCCTAGAGATCTAGTGTGTATATATTTATAAGTGGAACAGTAGATACAGAAGTCATAAATTATGAATAAGTAAGAATAATTGCATAGAGTGCATAAAGACTCTTTATGTGATTTTATTTGGATATCAGTTTTCTTTTTTTTTTTTTTTTTAAGATTTTATTTATTTATTTGATAGAGATAGAGACAGCCAGCGAGAGAGGGAACACAAGCAGGGGGAGTGGGAGAGGAAGAAGCAGGCTCATAGCGGAAGAGCCTGATGTGGGGCTCGATCCCATAACACCGGGATCACGCCCTGAGCCAAGGCAGACGCTTAACCGCTGTGCCACCCAGGCGCCCCTGGATATCAGTTTTCTTACTGGTAAACTGCTAGTACCCCAATCCAAAAATTAGATACTCCACATCTCAGTAGTTTTATATTTTAGTTTCATTGCTTAACCCATCAAAATAAATATGTGCACTCCACAGCAAAAGAAAAGAAAGGCACATAGTAGGGATTGAATAAATTACAACTGTTTGTGTATTCATTCCCATTTATTGTTTAGTAACATTACTCTCATAGTCTGTTTCAGTTGTTAATGGATTAAAGTTAGAATGCTATGGATTTCTGCCAAAACCCTTGTTTGAAGGGTCCCATTTCCCATATTATGGAGCATCCTTTACAGCAGAATGAAATAGAGTTTTGAAACTGACTTTGGGCACCTGGGTGGCTCAGTTGGTTAAGCCTCCAACTCTTGATTTTGGCTCATGAGACATGGGATCAAGCCCCACATCAGATGCCCCACTCAGCTTGGAATCTGGTTAAGATTCTCTCCCTCTGCTCCTCCCCCCATTCTCTCTCTCTCTAATAAGTAAATAAACAAATAATAAATAAACTGACTTTATTATAGCCATAATATGAAATGTAAGTACATCTATTCTGAATGTTGTATAATGTCTACATGCTTTGTTTTGTTTTGTTTTTTCCCCATGTTTTTCTGGTAAGTCTAAATGTTTTCTACAATTAAAATATTTAATATATAGTATTATATGTTATATTTTAGAGTATAAATATCTATTATAAAAGTAACATATAAAATTTATAAAATACTATTATGAAATATTATAGATAATAGGTTTCTATACAATCAACTGTAGCTGAGGAAGCACCATCAAAGCAGTAACTAAGAAATATACCTAATGTTGTTGGGACATACTGAAGGTGATTACCTGCAAGAAGGCAAGGAATAAAATGGTTATGTGATGATAAGAAAGCAAACACATGAGCACATGGATACACACATGCACACACAACCCCCCCCCCATGATTAAAGCTCAGAAAGATAATAACCATTTGTTTAGAAGAGTGCCAATATCCATGTGTTGGTCTTTACCAGGTATTTTAGATTTCTTAATTGTATCAGTAGAAATAATGACTTAATGGTTTCAAATAATTAGAAACTATGTCATTAGGAGGTTATGAGGCCTTTGTATACCATTTGCAACTTGGGGCTGTGACTTCTACTTTATTGTGCTTCTTTTTTTATGCCTTCTTATCTGACTTTTCCAGACACCAGGGATGAATTGTGTTCCTTCTGTTATTCAGAAAGTGTACAGTGATTGTGGAATGGTGGATATTAATATATTCTATCATACAACCATGCATTATTCATTGATCCATGCATCTATTTGTTAATTGTGATAGTGGGCTGAGCTAATGGCAGATACCCACAAGAAATTAGAAGACAGAAGGAAGGGAAAAGCCAGGGTATTTGCCCCTCGACTTCCCCTCACCCTGAGGTGGCATCTCAAGCAGCAAATGTATTTCTTCCTCACAGAGAAGATGAGGTAAAAGTATGGGTCAGTCTGGTGCCATCTGTGAAAACACAGTTTGGTGTAATTTAATATATTTTTCTCACTTATCAAAGTATTATATATAATGATTATATGCTTTTTAGAATGGTGACATGCATTGATAATTAGCTCTTCACCACCTGAAACTTGATATAACTCCCAGAAATACTCAGGAGAAACAGGCAGGAAAAGCCCCTTGAAAGCACATGGCTACAAAATTGCCAAACTTGGTAAGAGTTCCAGCCAGCCCGCCAAATCTAGAGTCTCCGTAATTCCTAGCTACAGCTGAGGATCAAGATCTAAGGTGCAAATGCAGTACGGGCATAATTGCATCTTTGAGATGTGAGTAAGAAATGAGCCAGCTCTCTGCAGGTGGTACACTGGGAACTTCATTGAGCATGATAGACCCTGGAATTTTGAAGTGAAAAATGAAGAACTCTGAGGTCATACAAGTGGCTTACCTGTCTTTAGGAGGGCACATTGTTTTTACATTCTAGCTCTGCAGGCTGGCCAGAAGCCTAGCCTTTGCCAGTCACTTTGCCCTTGCCATCGAGCGTAAACTCTTCAGAGAATAGCCCAAGCACTCTCATGAAGGAGAAAAGTAAGCAGTGTTCTTAAGATGCTGCCACAGGAATAAAGCTAGCAAGAAATAACTCTCCCCTGGGATGTGCAGTAAGCAGTTCAGATAATATACTCAACCACAGGGAATGAAAGGAATCAGTATTCTGTCCCCTACTTTCCTGCTTTCAGAAACTAGTATTTCTTTTGGATGAAAAGGTGAGGGAAGAAGAACATCACGGGGTTTTAGTTCTCTCTTAAGCACAATCTCTTTTCTTCAGTTAAATTTAGCATTGATTCTGGGAGGATCAGTAATGCATCTTTTTAACTTTTTATTTTGAAATAATTATTGATTATCAGACTGTTGCAAAATAAAACAGAGAGGTGTCTTATACCCTTCACCCAGTTTTCCCCAATGGTCCTCTCTTTTCTAACAGGAATATAGTATCAAAACCAGCCATGCATTCTAAAGAGGTGAATATTTTACACCATCCATGAAAGGCTGCTTTTTTTTTCCCCTTAATGTGCACCAAAATCTTATGAATACTGTTTTGGTTCTGAGGGTTACTGTAAGTGGCCTGTACACTGTCAGCATTTGTAGATCTAAACATGATATTTTAAAGTGCATTTTTGGTGATTACAGCCATTTAATTAACTAGTATCTTTCAGGGCACCTGGGTGGCTCAGTCGGTTTAGCGTCTGTCTTCGGCTCAGGTAATGATCCCAAGATCCTAGGATCGAGTCCCACATTGGATTTCCTGCTCAGTGGGGCTTTCTGCTTCTCCCTCTGCCTCTCCCCGCTACTCCTGTTCTATCTCTCTCACACACACTCTCTCTCTCTCTCTCAAATAAATAAAAATCTTTAAAAACAAACAAAAAACAAACCAAAAAACTAGTATCTTTCAAATATCTTTGCAAGCTTCATCTGTATAAGTAAGTAACCATTGTTTAGTGGTTCAGGATTAGTTGTGAGCGCATTAGAAGCCTCACCATACATTAAGAGTAGAACAGAAAAATCTGGTTAACGGTTTGATAGATACTGATGGTACTTACGGGTTTTCCTGGCTCAGGAGCTTTACTTGTATGTGTCTGTTATTTCCATAAATATAGCAAATGGAGGGCCTTGTATACAGAAAGTTATGAACAAAAACTTGATAATGACAAACAATTAAATTATTCTCAGACTGAACAATTTGTTGAGTGTGTCTGCCAAGTGAGGACTAACTTGTTAGGACTACTTAGAAGAATTAATAATAGAAAACAAGACGAACCAATCAGAATAGAGTTAAAACATACAATATAAATGTGAAAAACTTGCTGATACATTCATTTGAATACTGGACTCAGAAAGCTTTCTAAGTTAGAAGAAAATGTCTTCCAATTTCCTTTCTCTGTTTATTTGTTCACACCATTCTCTCCATCTGATATACTTTCTCTCATGCGTTCCACTAGTTAACTTACTATGTTCTTTGTAAGGTTTGTTTCAAATGCAATTCTGAAGAGCGTCCAAATTCGCCAGCAGGAAGTTTTCATATTTTTATTTCTTTTTCTTGAGACCATGTATATAGTTTTCTCACATTTTTCTCTAAGTTATAGTTAGTTTTATATTTTAACCTACTGTTGCCATCTGCCAAATTGGAAGCATCCTGAGGACAAAATCTACATTTTATTTATTTTTATGTTCCAGCCCAGCAAACAGCATTTCTTAGATTTGTGTGTGACAAATGACATTAGATTTTATTTCTCCTTTTTTATTAGGTGTTTGGCTATAAATAGAAATAATGTTAAAAGGGCCAAATGTGGACTCTAACTTGGAGCAACCCATGCACACCACCAAGAGAACTCACCTCCTTTCCCTTAAAGCAGAAAAACATTTAACTAGGCAAAGATTAAGTTTTTGGTGCAAAGGAGAAGGCAGGAAAGAAGAGGGAAGAGGAAAGGAAATTGTTTATTCTGCTCCAGCGATGAAAGCAAATTTAACAAAGGATATTGTCAAATACCTCAGCACCATTTATCATTCATTTTCTGTAGGCTGAAAACTGTCAAGAAGCCCCCCATTGATTTTCAAGATGGCTGCAAAATTGATTGGGTTTTGAATAGGTGCTGGGTATCACCTACTTGCTTGCTCCCATGTCAGAAGTGCTACCCACACTCCTAACCCAAATACTCACACAGTGGCCTCTTACGGTCTCATACAAGTTTAGTTTTGGGATTGCTTGAAAGGTTCTTTAAACAGTGAAATAGAGTATATGTAAAACATTAGTATAATGCCTGCTACATAGTCAGTGTTCGATAAATGCTACTTATTGTATAAAATAAGGTAATGGACCTATGCTTTTATGAGTGGTAAATCTATTCAGGCTCTGGAAATCTGCAAAGATTTATCCACTGACCTGATGAGCTAGTTAAGGATCTACATACACTAGCACCTTTGGAAAGAGGTATTAGCTGATACCACACTTTCAGCTATTAGTATAAAATCATCACATTACTGCTGGCTCATCGTTGCTGAAGAAGCTAATTGCAGGAACTAATTTTATTGAGACAAACTTCATTGTGCAGAAATAAAATATTGAGCAGAGTTTATGAAGGCAGAAATCAGAAGACAGGGTACCAAGGGGATAAGGTAGAGAAACATTCATTTTTCTTACCCCTGTCATTAAACATCAATCACATTTCAAACCAATGCATGTGTTTTGCACCCTACCCTCCACCCCCCGCCCCCCCTCGCCCCCAACACACACACACACACACACACACACACACACACACACACACACCTCACCCTTGGAGGATCAGCTACTGTACAGGACAGGAAATATGAGTTTGCAAAGTATAAGGTAATAAGAAGTCATCTCTGTAAATCAGCACACTATAGGGCACTGAACTGAAATACACACCGCCAGTGTTTTTTCTCTACAAGTAGCATTTTTTTACCATTATGTGAATTTATTGCCTGCAAACTATGCCACAGCCTCAGAAGCTGAACTCCCATATTTATCCATAGAAGAACATGGTGATAATCTCAATCCTGTCTTCAAAGATATATTATATGCAGCTTTCTACAAAAGGAAGGAAATGTATTACTTTTTCTATGCTAGTTAAGCTTGGATCTTCCCGGTCTATAAAATGTCAGTAGCTATGAATTGTACTGAAACCTGATGCATGGTTTGGAGATGATTCCTCTGTACACTGGGGATTTGGCTTCAGAGACAACATTCTTTTTCTGCTTGGGTGCCCAGCTTACATTTTTCATAACTCCACAAATAAAAACTCACACTACAACCATGAAGAATGGCATTATTGAGATGGGAACAAAAAGCAGGCAAGAATTATTTTAACCACACTAGTAAGTTTGGCTAAAAAACTTTTTAAAAATCTATCATAGTTGTATAAAATTTAAAAACATATCTCTCCAAGGTCAAAATTTCTAGTGCCTAACAACAATAGGAGGAACAAAATATATGGTATTTTAATTTAAGAGTAGCTTACAGTGCCATCATTTTGGGTCAAGATGCAGAAAGATCAGTAGTTTTTGTGTGTGTATGTTTTTCAATTATAAGATTGTTTTATGTACCTGATGGACAATTTTGAAAAATGAGACACATATATATGTATAAATATAATTAGGAACTCCCAGTTCTTGTCATATTAATGTAATTGGAGCTAGACTTGACTACCCTACCTTAACTAGTGAGAAAAAATGGGCAAAATATATGAAACATTTGATTATAGTCATTAGGCAGTAGGCAGCACAAGGCTGTGATTCAGAAGAGAATGAAAACAAACAAAATGAGACCTAAAATCATCCTAGATTTCTGCCTAGAGGCATTTTCCAGATTATAATGCAGGGAGGGAGAACATAAGGGAAGCACTGATCATTTGAGAAGGCCGAGATTAAAATATAGGGAGATAAGGCAGATGGAATTTGCAGAGTAGGAGGTAAGTCCAGAAAGAGATCCAAAAATCTACACAAGGGTTCCACTGAGACTGTTGCCGGAGACTCAACTATGCATATGTCTAGCAAAACTCTGCAGGGCAAAGATCCATTGGAGAGCTGTTAGGTGAATGATCCCTGAGTTTGTTCAGGACTGGGAGGTATCAGAACTCTCTAGCCAGAGTAGGGAGAACTTCATAAACACCCAGAACATTCTGTAGAGACTATAGAAATGTCTTACCTTAGTAGAAGGGCCAAGCTGTAACTACCGTAAAGGCTACTGTACTTGTCAGCCTTGAAAAGAGAGAGTAATCCAAGGGTTACTTACTTGTCTGCCAAAACAAAGTTCAATACTTTTTAAACGAAGACAAGAAAACTCAGAATTCAAATACTACTAGAAATGAAAATAAGTAAAAGAATGTGACCTATAATCAGGAGAAAAATCATCAGCCGCTAGACACAGATTTGTAAATGACAGAAATGATGAGATTAATAAATAAGGACTTTAGAACAACTAGTATAAATATGCTCAAGACTTACAAAACAAAAACAGAAAATAATGAGGAGATAAATGGAAGACATATGCAATATTTCAAGTGAAAAATAGTTTACTGGGTGGAATTCAGATCAGAGAATATATTACGAAAAAGAAAAATCAATGAACTTGAATGAATGCTATTAGAAACTAAATTAGAGCACAGAAAGAAAAGAAATTAGAGCACAGAAAGAAAAAAAAATACTGAAAAGACAGTGTGATAGTGTCATGAGACCAATCCATAAATGGCCATTGATTATTGACAAGAGTGCCAAAATAAATCAATAGAGAAGTAAAGTTTTTCAACTAATGATGCTGGAACTAGGTATCTATAGAAAATAATGAACCTAAACTTTAGCTTGTACTATTTACAGAAATTAAAGTGGATTGTGCAAGAAAATCATCATGACCTTGGAGTAGGTGAAGTTTTTTAGACAGGACACCCAAAGCATACATCAGGAAAGAAACAAATTAATACGTTGGGCTTCATCAAAATGAAAAATTTCTACTCTTCATAATACTTTGTTAGGAAAATGAAAATGCAAGCCACAAAATGAAAAAAAATATACTACTTATATCTTGTATTCAGAATATGTAAAGGACACTTACAACTCAACAATAAGAAGTCAGTAGCTCAATTTAAAAGAATATATGCAAAATATTTGAACAGACACTTCACACAAAAAAGATAATGACTAATAAGCATATGAAGGTACTCAATATCGTTAGTCATCAGGGAAATGAGAAATGAAAATCTAATGAGATGCTGCTTCATAAAACTAAAATGGTTAAAATGTAAAAGCCTGACAATTCCAAATGTTGACATTTGTGAAGCAAGCAGAATTCTCAACTATTACCCCCACTTTGAAGATAGTTGACTGTTTGTTTGTTTGTTTATAGCCAAATACACACTGAGATAGAATTTTCCTTCTTGGTATTTATCCAAGAAAAAATGAAAACATATCCACATAAGAACTTATACATAAATGTTCTTATCAGCCTCCTTCATAATTTTCAAAAACTGGCAACAACCCAAATGTTCATCAGTAGGTAAACGGATAAACAAATGGTAGTGTAACCACACAATAGAATACTACTCAACAACAAAAAGGAAGAAACTACTAATATATGCAACAGAATTGATAAATCCAGGAAATGTTCAATGAAAGAAAGCCGTGCAAGAAGCCCAGTAACATCGATACCTCCCAGAAATGTGATAGGTGAAAGAATCCATATATAAAAGAGTCTAAACTATTTATATAGAATTCTAGAAAATATACATATCAAAGTTCTACACTATTTATATACAATTCTAGTAACGTAGGACTAATCTACATTTAGTCCTACGTTTTTTGTGACAAAAAAACAAATCAGTGTTTCCTGGTGACATTTGGGGTTAGGGTTGTTGCAGCGGGGTAGAAAAGAACTTTTTGGAATGACAGAAATGTCCTATATCTTGATTATGGTATGGTTATCTTTGTCACAAGTCATTGAAAGGTACACCTTAGATGCACTCTTATTTTATGTTCATTATAATTTAATAAATTTGACTAAAATAATTAAACTCCTCATTATTCTATACCCAGTGGTAATCACCATTGGGGCTTTATATATTCTCTTTCAAATTGGTATAAATACCTGCATTTTTATGTTACATAATTAAAAGTATTCCTGACGTAGGATATTTTTGTTTCGAGCATTGGCTAATTTTCTGCATCTTTTAAATGCTAGTAATAGAGCTTGAACAATCTTAAAAGTTCTTGACAGATATATCCAAATGAATTTTTAGAAACATTGCAGTTTACATTCCAGTTGGTCTTATATTTGTAACTAAAAATTACCTAGAATTGGCTATATACATCACTTATGTCTCTCTTTTCCCTGCTCTGTTCTCCCTGCTCTCTATTCTCTGTTCTCCCTACTTTGCGGAGAGAGGAGGTGTAAGTCAAAGGACACAAGCTTTCAGTTATAAGAAGAGTAAGCTCTGGGGTGCCTGAGTGGCTCAGTCATTGAGTGTCTGCCTTTGGCTCAGGGCCTGATCCCAGGGTCCTGGGATCGAGCCCCACATCAGGCTCCCTGCTCTGCTGGGAGCCTGCTTCTTCCTCTTCCACTCCCCCTGCTTGTGTTCCCTCTTTCGTTGGCTGTCTCTCTGTCAAATAAATAAATAAAATGTTTAAAAAAAAAAAAGAAGAGTAAGTTCTGAACATCTAATGTACACCATGATGACTGTGGGTAATAATACTGTGTTTTATACTTGAAACTTGCTAAAGTAGATGTTAAGCTTTCTCACCACACACAGACAAAAGGGTGAGGTGATGGATATGTTAATTATTTTGATCTTGGTCATCATTCCACAGTGTGTATGCACAGCAAATCATCACACTGTGTACATTAAGTAGATACAATTGTATTTATCAATTATTTCTCAATAAAGTTTGTTGGGGGGGGAAAAAAAAGAAAAAAGAAAACTTTGGTCCCTGCCTTAAAAATTGATCGATGCTACGTTACAAACTGCAACCACTTCCTTAGGTCCTGTAGGAGCTATGTGTTGTTGTGCACATCATTTTCAATATAAATTCCTGTGCCTTATGCATTAGAGCTGAGTGGTGATATGCTCAAGAAGATCTGAAGCATAAAAATGCTTCAAATTGAAAGGAGGAAAGGAGATAATGGAACCTCAGTTGCTGAGCAGGAGTAGCTGGGAAAACAGTGCTTTTTCAAATTATTGTTTGGACTATTATTTTAACTCTGCCTCTGATGAACACATTTTGACTAAAACCTAGAGAAATGACACAGTTTACTTTCCTCTATTTTCCAGCATTTGAGTCCTAGCCATCTACCTTGCAGCTTGAATCACCTGGGAAGAAAACAATGCAAAGAGAGCATTTACCTCACTTAGGAGAATGCAACACTTAGGGCTGTTGAAACTCTGCAAACTTTCTCAGTGGAAAGACCATTGCTGCAGCTGAGTCAAGCAATTTGCTCTTTGGGCATTGTAATAGTGTGGTTATATGCCTGTACATGGACAGCTCTCTGAAGCAGAAACATATTAAAGTTTTGAGAGTGAGTTTAATGGACCACAGCAATAATTCAAGTTCAGATTCCTCAGGATCCTAGGCAGTATTCTGTTTTCCAGTTTTCGTTGCAGTTTGTAGAAACAAGTGCGTTTTTTTCTTTAAAAAACCAAACTATGAGCAACACCTTGTTTTTTGTTTTGTTTTGTTTTTTAATGATTTGATAGTTCCTAGAAGCCAATGTTATGTATTTTATCGTTCATTTTGGCTTTGTATCTTCAAAGTAAGTGTCAAAGGTGTGTATTTGCAAATAGCACCAATAAAACGGATCTATGCGATAATATCTAATAGATGGTAGGACCACATTGGCACCCTCAGGGACAAGGTGAAGAAATAAATGAAAGCATAAACTACAATAAAGTCAGCGTAAGCTCACATACTAACTCAAGGACAGAGGTCAGCAGTGGCTTCCAGGGCTGTTCCTCAGTGAAACACACGGGGAGAAAGTATTATTACTTGAACATCAGTCACATGCCAAACCATCGTGCTAGGTAAATTACATTCAGTATCTTATTTTCCTTCTCAGTAAGTCTGTAAAGAAGTATCTGGAGGAAATTAAGGCTCTGTTGGAGGCTGATTAGCAAGTGGTAGAGACCAAGTGTGAATCTAGGTCTCTTTGACTCCCCAACCTGCCTCTTTATTTTCATAAATCCTCCCAGTTTATCTTTTCTTGCTTCCTTCTGATGCATGGGAAAGTCACATCTGGATGTGTTTAGAATCTCAGGATGATAAGGAAAGGAAAGAATAAAGGTCTTTTATAAACATCAGCAATAGGTTTGCTTAAAATGCAGAGTCATTTGTTCACTGACCATTTATATAAAAGTGCTACGTTTTAATAATTGCCACTGAAAATAGAAAATCTGAACCTCTTACAGTTGGGAGAGATATTATTGCTTAACTAGAAAGTCATTTGCAAGTCCCTATTACAGCCCCTATTTTAAGAAAAACAACACCAATAGCTACTATCATTTATGAAGCCTCACTTTGCCTCAGGCACTGTGCTAAACACTGTACATATCTTGTCCCATTTAACTTCTATTTCAATCCCGAAAGATGAATTATCTGCATTTTACAGTAACAAAGTCACTTTCCTTAAGTTTATTCATTTTTCAAAAGATACCTAAGGGACATATTTTATGTGCCAGGTACAGAAAGTAGAGAAGTGAATAAAACAGAAAAAAGTAATGTAGGGTGATATGATTTTGAGTAACTTGGTATCTCCTTTAGAGTGGTCAAGGAAAAGGTGACGTTTAAGATATGAGCTGAGAGACAAAAAGAAGAATATTATAGATGGAGCCAATGTGACTGGATCAGAATGGGTAAGGAAGAGAACGTTATAGAAGGATATTAAAGATGTAAATAGGGTGAGATCATAGAGAGCTTTGTAAGCCTGCTTAAGGGATTTGAATATTCAGCTTGTAATGGGGAGTCATTAGAAGGTTATAAGCAGGGGAGTAAATGACTTGATTTAAATTTTAAAAAGAACACTGATGCCACGTGTAGAATGAATTGTATGAGAGGAAGTTAGGAAGTTCTTGCAGTGATTCAAGCCATCTGATGGTGGTTTGGGTGTGGAAAGTGATGGGAGAAAGGGAAGACATATTGGAGATACTCATGATCAAATGTGTGATGAAGGGTAGAAACATCAAGGATAACTCAGATTTTTGGCTTGATTACTGGGTGGGTGGCAGTACCCCCCCCACCCCCCCCCCCCGTTGACATGGGGGAAACAGAGGAACACGAGTTTGGGAATGGGAGAAGAGTTCTGTTTTAGCCCTGTCAATTTGGAAATGGCTAACTTGCCCAAAGTCACTGAAATGGTTGCTATTGGATTTCAGGCCAATTTTATCTGATTCAAAATCTGAGTTCTTATGCTACTTATTAGATTGCCACTAACACCATCTGGAAGCTTCATTAACTCAAAGATCATCCTCTTTTACTTGGGAAAGGCTTTAACTTCAAAACCCCAATTTCATCACCAGAGAAATCTTCTTAATGAGTGTATTATACCATACCTTTTTCCCCCCTCCACTTGTGAAAGAACACAATGCAAGAAGCAATTGAAAGGATATAAGAGGGAAAAGGGTGAATAGATTTTTGTCTCAGTCAACCTTAGTTAATATGAAATGCAATGTCCTATTAAAATTACAATCCTTGTTCTAATCAAAGTTTTATGTAAGGTTGTAATTATGGAAATGAAAAAATATAAAGATGAAAACAGGGATGGGTTTGTCCTTACAGGGTCAAAATACAGGGAGGAACTTTATTGGTGAGAACATATATGAGTAACTCCTGGATTTTAAATGACTTCATGAATAATTGTTAGAAATATATATTAGAGTAAACTGGTGAGAAAAGGAGAAAAATATGAAGATATGGGCAGAGCCTTTGTATGCTACTATCATTTTGTATAAAATTCATATACTATTATTTGAACTTACCACTCTTATTTCTGTCTTTAACAGAAATGTAAAAAGGGCAATTGTACTATGTTATTAGTGAAATTCTATAACTCTCTTTCCTAATTGCAAAGACTCACTTTTCACTTAATATTTGCGCCATGGCTAATACACTATTAAAACAAAAAGTGGGAGATTCATAAATATCATGTTCCTAGACATAATGAATGAAAAGTGTCTCTTATGTGGACAATTGTCACATTTTTTACAAAAATGTCAGATTTTTTAGAAAAAAATCTATTATATGTCAGGATTGGCCTAGTTTGCATTCATAATTAAGTGATGAAAGTAGCTTTTGGATCTGATTTTGAAAGAGGAAACTTTAAAAATATAAGAAGTTCGAGACCTATATAGTTAACAAATCTCCAAAAATTCCACTCAATTAGAAAAAAATATTCATGCAAGGGGAGGTGATTTGATCCTTAGTTCTATTCTTTGTTTCTGGACTAGATGACAGACTGGTGGACTGTCAAGTTCTGATGATTGCACCGTGTCCATGCCGCTAAAAGCGATGTGTTTGTTTCCAGTTCTATCTGTTTTCATTTAGGCCAATAATAGGACAAAGGGGTACATTTCTACACGTGCAAGGGTTGTTTATGGCCGGAGGGATTTCACTTCTGTGTGCTTCTCATACACATGACGTGCAAAGACGCCTGGCAATTTCAGTAATGCATTGTGGCAGTTCTGGTGGCTGATTACTTAAGGGCCTTTGTAAAGTGATGACCTCAGCCATCTTCTGTCACCTTGAGACACATCACTTCAATCTGTTCTGGTAACAGCTGATGTGGGTCAGATATAACTCAAGGCCAAAGGGACCAACACTGAGTGGAACCTATTCAGAAAAGACTGCCTATGCGTGTGTGTGTACAACTGTATGCACAACTACACAAACTTTGCGAATCATTGCCTTATTAGAAACCATATATTTTGGGAAGTACAAGACTATAGTTTTACATCCACTATTTGTTTTTTCCAATTGTGGAGAAATCTTTGAGCTTTATTTTTTTTTAAATAAACTTTTATTGAGGTACAACATACACGTAGAAAAATGCAAAAATCATGAGTGTATAGCTTGATGAGCTTTCACAAATTGAACACACCATGTAAACACAACTGGATCAAGAAATAGAACATGACTAACACTCCAGTAGCCCCTCTCACGACCCCTCCCAATTCGTCACCCCCTCCCCAAATGCAACTTCTAGCCTGATGCTTAAGACCATAGATTAGTTTTACCTGTTTTGAACTTTACATGAATGGAGTCATAACAGTGTGCATTCTTTTCTGCTTGTCTTATTTGGTTTTTTTTTTTGTTTGGGGTGGGTTTTCTTGCCTTTTTTTTTTTTTTTTTTTGCCCAACATGTTTCCATAATTCATCCATGTTGCTAGTGAAGTAGGTTTTTTCATTTTTCATTTTTATTTTGATGCATTGGTAAAAATCCCCTCCAGAAAAGTTATAACAATTTATGCTTCCAAAAAGTGCCTGAAGAATGTCTGTTTTCGTATACCTCACCAATACTGCGTAATTCCCATATTTTCAAAATACCAATCTGATGGGCAAAACACAATGCCATTAGTTGATTTATTTTTATTTTTATGTTTTTATTTATTAGCCACTTGTATATCTTTTACAAATCACCTGTTAGAATACTTGGCCTTTATAATATGAGATTTTGTTAATAATTTATAATAGTTCTGTATAGGATGGAATCAATGATTTATCATTATTCAGAAACTATTTCTTGAGTACCTCAATGTGTCAGGAAATGTGCAGGCCAGTAGATATCAAATGATTATGAAGACAGACAGGGTTGCTGCCCTCTTGAAGCTTACAATGTAGCCCTTTTTCTGCTACACTGAACAGATACTTTGAATTATGAGGTTGAGATCTGTTGATCACAAATGCATAGATACAAGAGGTGTTAGCTGAGTCCTTTAGGTCCTGGTTTCTCATTGGATTGAGATGCAGCAGTTAAATCATCTTTAAAATATTAAGTGAATGCAACAATGTACATGGCATTAAATTACCCACAGCAATTCTAAGAAGTAGCCAAATCAAATTATTGAGATGTTCTAGGGGTGAGCATCCCTGAATTCCTCTTGACACTTCATCTTTCTTCCTTTCTGCCTTCTACCACCTGGCAGATGGGTTTGCCCCATGAAGAATATGTAAAGAATTAAAATATCCTCCTTTAATTTCTCTTTTGCCACACACAAAAAGATGAAAGGCAAAGTTCTGATTGATATCACTTGAAGTCATTCTTGGTCAATGTTGAATAAGCTATGTGAGGAACCTGTAGGGTTGGAGGCTGGTAGAATTTTCTGTAACCCCTACCAAAATAGCTCAGTCCTTTTGGATCTGCTCTTTTTTTTTTTTTTTTTTTTTTTTTTAAGATTTTACTTATTTATTTGACAGAGATAGAGACAGCCAGCGAGAGAGAGAACACAAGCAGGGGAAGTGGGAGAGGAAGAAGCAGGCTCATAGTGGAGGAGCCTGATGTGGGGCTCGATCCCATGACACCCGGATCACGCCCTGAGCTGAAGGCAGACGCTTAACCGCTGTGCCACCCAGGCGCCCCTGGATCTGCTCTTTTTGAAGCTGAAGGTAGAGTTGACTCTAGTTGAGTTAAACCCTGACTTCACCATTAAAATATGTGCCCAGGAAGGTAATTAGACTAACATCATAATGGGAGAAGCAAATCACTTTCATTGGCGAAGGCCTTTTATATGTCCTGTATATTTCTATCATATCCTGATTTCAACTGGCCTGACAGACTTGAGGTGTAAATTAATTTACATTAACAGTGATTTCACTGATATGTGTCTCTACCCACATAACAAATGAAATCTGGCTGCCTCTTTAAAGCTTACACATTTTGTTTGTAAGTCACTTTTTAGCAGCTCACCTGAATTCATAGATGTTCATCAGATTCCCATTCACTCATGACCTCCTCTTTGACAAATACTGGAGTCGGGGGTGTTGTTGGAATAAGGTGAAAAGAACTTATCTATTTCCCTTGTACAGAAGCACCATAGGCAGAGTTTTTTGTTTATGTTCTTCCACTGTAAGGAAATTCTTTAAAAAGAACTTTAGAAATTAAGAAATTTATACCTTTTAGCATTTGTCATTAACCATAACTTTAACTAATTAAATAAAGAGTTCTTGATTTAGACTTCCATAATAAGGACATATTTATTCTGCTGAGAAAACATAAATATTGGCTTTAATTTCTATAATCTGTGATTAAAAACTGATTTCATGGGGTGCCTGGGTGGCTCAGTTGGTTAAGCATCTGCCTTCAGCTCAGGTCATGATCCCAGGGTCCTGGGCTCGAGTCCCGCATTGGGCTCCCTGCTTGGCGGGGAGCCTGCTTCTCCCTCTCCCTGGGGCTCCCCCTGCTTGTGTGCTCTCTCTCTCTCCGTGTCAAATAAATAAATAAATAAATAAATAAATAAATAAAAGCTTTAAAAAAAATTTTTAAAATAAAAACTGATTTCATCATTGATATCCTTGTACATATATCCCTCCAAAAGACAAATAGCTTCTGATGCAACTTTTTAAAGAATGGAATAGCTATCAGGACATACAGGCTTTCAAGATATCATGTGATCTCTTTGACCATACCCTAGAAATCTGAAATAATGGCTAAGAGAAGCATTCCCACTCATTATAAGTGGTCTAGTCCAGGTATCAGCAAACTGAAGCCAAATCTGGCCCACTGGCTCTTTTTGAATGGCTCATGAGCTAAGAATATTTTTTTATGTTTATAAATTGTGAAAAATAAATTCAAAAGATAATAAAATTTTAACATATAAAAATGATACGGAATTCAAATTTGAGTAACAGTAAGTGTCCAGTGTGTCCATCAGCACTCCACTGTGCCCATCCATTTACCTCTTGTCTATGGCTGCATGCAGGCTTAACTGGCAGTGGTAAGCAGTTGCAACAGAGATGATCTGGCCCACAAAACCTAAAATATCTTCTGTCTCACCCTTTACCAAACACGTGTGCAGAACTTGATTGAAAAAAAATAATTGCCCTCCTTGAAATAGTCTTTTATATTCCATTCTGACTGACAAACAGTACGTGTTTTAGGCAGTACCGTGTGCAGTTGCTAAAGTTGATCTTTCTACTCCGTTTCCCTGCCTTGCTGACTTGTGTGGGCTAGTTCCTCCTATATTCCCACCCGTCATCCATTCAGTACCCTCCCTTTCCACCACAAATGGGCTAAGGCTTTCCACACTTCCAGCTGCAGTCAGAGAAAAGTGTAAGGCTGAAGAAGGAGCACAGAAATTGGGATATAGTTGGCTTTGAAGAAGGAGGAAGAGATCCGCAAGCTAAGGAATGTAGGTGACCTCTAGAAACTCAAAAGGCAGGGAAACAGATTTTCCTCTAGAGCTATCAGAAAGGAATACAGCCCTGTCAACACTTTAACTTTATCCCCATGAAATAAAGACTTCCAACCGGCAGAACTTTATAATAAGTTTGTGATGTTTAAGCCACTAAATTTGTGGTACTCTGTTACAGCAGCAATGGAAAACTTAAATAGATAGATATAAAATATTAGAAAATATATGATATTTATCTAGATAGGCATAGATATAGATAGATATTGATGTGAATACAGAAATAGATGGAGATATTTCAGCCGATTGCATTTTAGTGGAAATTTAATGTGTGTAGTGCCTTAGCTCTAATTTAAAATAAGCAGTTTTGTCCCTTTTAAATATATTTTTACCTTCATCTGGTAATTTTTGGGGGGCAAAAGGGATAGAATCTTTTCTCAAAGAACCCTTGATCACACCTTACAATGTAAGAATTTACTAGTGTTATGTCAGACAGATCTGTAGTAGGCGTCATAACAGATGCCTAAAATAATTTTGTTAGACTATGCCCTCAAATATTTACTCAGTGTCTGACTTTTGACGTGTAATGGGGACTATGTATGTTTGTCTTAATATTATTTTACAATCTTAGAATGAAAAGGCTGGAAAAAAAATGCTGGAGGTCTGCCATCTATGAAAAAGTTAAAAATTATTCAAGATTTGGGGAAATGATTAATTGACTGACCCATTTTAGAGTTCATACAAACAGCTTTATCACCCTCTACCTATCTCCTGCAATTTTATATGTGACTATGATAATTAGAAAAATGAAATAAATTGCCTTTAGTGTTTCAGAACAAAGAGGACTAGTCTTTGCATTGAGACTATTCACCTGATAAAGCAGTATTCTTGCCTTTAATTATGGTTTCATTTATTCTTATCTGTTTATATATATTTTTTACTTTTTTTATCTGCTTATATTTTAAAAGCATGTGTGACTATAACTGGCAGTGAATTGTAGTATTATTTTAAAAACTTTGTAAATATTATCTTTTATTTCAAAAATAAAACATACTTGTTTAAAATTCAAACTGTTGCAGGGCACCTGGGTGGCTCAGTCAGTTAAATGTCTGCCTTCAGCTCAGGTCATGATCTCAGGGTCCTGGGATAGAGCCTTATGTTGGGCTCCCTGCTCAGCAGGGAGTCTGCTTCTCCTTCTCCCTCTGCCCCTTCCCCTGCTTGTGTGTGCTCTCTCTCTCTCTCAAATAAATAAAATCTTTAAAAAAATTTAAACAATAAGATAAATAAAATAAAAATTTTTAAAAAGTAAAAAAAAATTCAAACTATTGCAAAATCATGTAACTTAAATGATAATTTCTTCTCTACTTAAGTTTTTCCCTCCTTAGGCATTGTCACTATTAACACCTTACTGCAGATCCTTCTAGACGTTTAAAAAATAACAATCTAGAATAGTTATAGGAGTGGTGGTTTGTTTGTTTTTTTTAAATTAATTTAAAGATAATTATTTTAGGGGAGCCTGGTAGCTCACTCAGTTAAATGACCCACTCTTGATTTCAGCTCAGGTCATGATCTCAGGTCTCAGAGCTGTGAGATCGAGCCCCAGGTGGGGCTCTGTGCTCAGCAGGGAGTCTGCTTGAGATTCTCTCCCCCTCCCTCTCTGTCTGTCCCTCATCTGACTCCTGTGTACCTGTGCTCTCTCTCTCACACAAATAAATAAATCTTTAAAAATTAAAGATAATTATTTTATAATACATTGTTCTACATTTTGCTATTGTTGCGTAACAATATATCAAAATACGTCTTTCCATGTCAAGTCAGATAGACATATATATTAATCATTTGAAAGGTGCTGTGTATTCTCCAGTGTGGACATGCCGTACTTTATCTAGTTATTCCCATACTGAATGACTTACAGAATTTTCTCAGGTTTTCATTTTCCTAATTTAAACTATGTCACATGTGTGCAAGTATTTTTTAAGATAAATCTCCACAAGAAAAACTAATTGGTTGAAAGCATGTACATCTGATATTTTGACAGATTGTATTGCTCTCCAAAGGCTGTCCCAAGTTAAACTCACATAATCAGTGTGTGAGACTGTTCATTATCTTATACCCTCTCCAGCGCTATGTACCATCTGTCTTATTTCAATCTAATGTGAAAATGGCACTGCATTGTTTTTGTTAGAATTTTCCTAACTTAAAAGAAGATGCAATAACTTTTCAAATGTGTATTGGTCATTTGAATTTCTGCTTTCATGAATTGCCTACCTATATACTTTTTTTTTCAAATGAGAAATCTTAAGGATTTTTCTATTGATTCATATGAACTCTTTATGTATTAATTTATTCATTTGTTGAGCTGAAAATTTTCTCCAGTTACTGCATATCTTGGAATAATGTTTGAGGTATATTTTCCCCCACCACATTATTATCAATATGTCAGTCTTTAATGATTCTATGTTTTTGCATTTTTTCTAAAAAGGACATTCCCAACCAGAGATTCTAAAATAAACATTCTTTTTTGCTTCCATTTAATATTCTTATAATTTTGTAAAAAAGTAGCTCTTTAATCCATCTGGATTTTGAAATATTGTCTTTGCATGGGTATTTTTCATGTTTTATGTTTCATAAAATTTTTAAAAATAATGTTTTGAGTTTATAAACATATGTGATTATATTGAATTTTGAAATAACCTCATAGCTACATATAACTACTTTAAGAACATATCTCTGCCCAAATGCCTTACCAAAATCCCCCCAAAAGAAAAAATGCTGAGGAAAAAAAAAAATACAACATCCCCACTTTTTGATAGAAAGGAATGTGCATGTGAGCTAAATAACAATGCTTTATAAACTAAATATGCCTATTAACCACCTAAGTTTTTATAATTTCTTCCATTTTTTAATGCAAGAAATGATTTAAATGTGGTTTGGAAGAAGAGCTGTCTATGGAATGTGCTTCTCCCTAGTTAAAATGATACAATCTGTGTTAGCTTAGAGAATGTTGAACAAACTTGATAGTTGTTTCATTTTGAAAAAAGCTTGCTCCAATAGTACTAGATCTTTTTTCTCCAATTTTATTAAGATATAATTGGCATACATCATGTATATGTTTAAGGGTAAGCATAATGGTTTGACTTCCATTTATTGGGAAATGATTACCTCTATAAGTTTAGGTAAAATCCATCATCATCTCGTATATATACAAGAAAAAGCAAGAAAAAAAATAAAATAAAAAAGAAAGGAAACTTTTTTTTTTTTTTGCTTGCAATGATAACTCTTAGGGTTTACTGTCTTAACATTTTTCATGTCTCAGAAGCAGCTTAGCAAAGTATTGGACATTCACATTGACCAAAAGAGGCTATTAAACCTCAACAAACCTAGTTCTCAATTCATATATTATAAAAAGTGGAATCTTCTGCTTTTTACTCATATAATACCTGTGTAAATGCATGCGGTGAAGGCCCTCCGGGGGATTTATGTAATGAAACATTTTAAAAATCAGTTTCGGAAAGAGAGAAAGTGATTTGTATTTACTGGTTGAAAATTTTAGCCTGGGAAGTATTTCCTTACTCTACATTAGAAGAATGAACTTGGAAATGCAACTAGTCTGAAACCCTAAATCTTCAAAGCTTCACCAGGATTATGGGAGGCAAAAGAAGGGAAAGTTATGGAACAGTCTTGCAGATGAATCATAGAGGCATATGGAATGTTAAGAGGAAGGGACTATAGAGATTTTCTAAAATATATTTTAAGTTCCAACTCTTCATTTTTTTTCTGTTTATTCCAGAAAGGAAAAATAATTTTAATTGAAGATTCATAATTAGGACAGACTAATTATATAATATCCATGTAGTGTGTTCTAAATAAATAATCCTAAACAATAATTTCACCAAACAGTGCCCATGTTAGAATATCCCCAATCAGTTCATAGAAGTCATGAGAATATCTGAAAGTTGGTACTAGTTTTTCCTATCTTTCTACAGAATGCTATTAAAAAGTGTAATTAGAACAATATTACTTCAGTAGTTTGCATATGTAAATCCCAGTGCCCAAATTCCTAATTTTGTATGTGTTTATAGCTTAGATTACTTACTAGATAAATATATGCAAAACGTTTTCATTTGGAATTTTTTACTAAACAATTTTTAACATACCTCCTGCAATCTACTGAGATGTTTTTTGTTTTGTTTTGTTTTTACTATTTTATTTATTTATTTGAGAGAGAGAGAGACAGAGATAGCAAGAGAAAGAGAAACTGAGAGGAAGGGGAGAAGCAGACTCTCCACTGAGCAGAAAGCCAGACATGGAGCTCGATCCCAGGACCTTGGGATCATGACTTGAGCTGAAGGCAGACTCTTAACCAACTGAGCCACCCAGGCACCCCTGAGATGTTTTATTTTTATATATTCTGAAATTCATAGGTAGCAACAGTGCTTTAACCAAATTAGGGTCATTAAGGTTCCTTCCATTAGATTTGATACGTGGAAAGTGGGAACTTTTTGGCCCCTTTTTCTTTAGAATTGGTAGCTGTAAGGTACAGGGCTGATTAGCATCTTTCTGGTCATGCAAAGAAAGTTTGTCTATAGTATGTGAGAACATAGAGAGTGAGACTTTCAGGGCATACATTAGACTCAAGCCAGTTCCAGCCTTAAATTTCCCGGTTAGTGAGCAAATGAAGTCCACCAGTTTACTCAAAGTAGTTTCAGTTCTATTTTTATCATTTGCAACTGAGAATGTACTGTGGACTGTGTACATACTCAGACTAGGAAAACAAATATATTTACAAAATACGTATAAACTCCAGTGTATTGCAATAGGAGAAGGCAGATGCATGAATGGTGCAATTGGTAATCCCTCCACATTAGACAGCCCTCCCTTTTCCTTCATGATGACTTGTCTGGTAAGGAAGAGTGCAGGACTGAATGAAGGTGTCACTATCAATCAATGTTTCAAATTACTAAAGCTTAATAATTTTCTTGTTTTTCAAATAGAAGACCGGTGTTTTCCTTTTTGCACAGAAATGGGTCATTTTGTGCTTAGCCAACTTCGAGAACCATTGTTTGATAACATAGTTCCTTAGAATCTTACAATAAATAAGTCTCTGTTATATTTACCAGGACAGAGGATTTCACTTAACATTTGCTTTGAATATTTCAAAACCTTTCCTGGATTTTTAAAATTGATTTCCCCTAAATGTGTTCCAGTTCTCCAGTGGAGCAAATAAGAAGCTCCTAATAATGGAGTGTAAATACATTTATGTGAAATATCCCAATTCCTATTTTGTTCTTTTGTAAAAACCCTTCTCAGAACAAAATGGGTTTGTGGCACAATTTGATAAAAATCATTGAAGATTTCTATAATCCTCCTATCTTGTTTACTTATTTTATGACTCAATTTTATGTAAGTGTATGCACAGTACTGTCACAGTGGTGTTTGCTGTGAAGAGGATATTTGAAACGTTGACGAGAGTTAGTTGCAAAAGCATCAGTAAAGAGTAAATTTTTCTTTGTCCTTTCATTCTAGCTTTGGTGCAAAGTTTGCCTTGTTTAAGAATAACTTTAACTTTACCCGATCTTCCACATCTAGGAAAATTGAGGTCAATTGATTATATCAAGACAAACAAATGCCCTTTAATAAAATAAGAATTTCCCTCACTATCTATGACTTTCGAATGACCCACTGGTGCAGGATAAAATAAAAAATGAAAAATAGCCTTGTATTGACAGACCACATTAATAATGGCATGATATCTGTATTGATTTTTTTTCACCCTTTATTCTATAGTAAAGTAGCTTTAAAGAGCTCACTCCCCAGAAAGTAAGCATCCTTCATTTTCTCCATGGTGACTGTTCTGTCATTATAACGGCTGCTTTGCACATGCACATTATAAGTCTTTAAATCCTGAAATCCCTAAGCCTCAGCTGGTGTCAACATAGAGGACATATCAAAGTTTTTTCTCATCCCTAGTTTCTTAAATAGAGAATAATCACAAAGTGTTAGAAGGATTCCTGGATTCTCAATCTAGAAGTGATTATTAAAATGTAAGCATCCTTGAAACACAATGTGAAACAAATTGGTGTTGTTAATAGCTTTAAAAGGTTGTTATTTAATCAGATTCTAATGTCAGTCTAGTGTAATTGTTCCCTGAGATGTAAGAGGCAGAAGGAAGGAATGAGCTCTAAATGGTGGCCTCAGCTACTTCAGGATTGGCAAATGTTCTCTATAAAAGTCCAGGTAGTAAATATTTTAGGATTTGAGGGCAATAGGTCTCTGGAGCAACTACTCACCAATACGTAAATGAAAGGATGGGACTGTGTACCAATAAAACTTTATTTACAAAAAGAGGTGGTGGGTTGGATTTGGCCATAAACTGTAGTTTGCCCACCCCGAGTGCTCCTGAGGGGGTTATTCCGGGCTCTGTTCCAGGTGATGAAAGGACAGCCTGTGCGGAGGGAGAGGCTGGCAGGGCTATCAAGCCTAAGAGATTGTTATCCACCTGAAAGCTCTCTTCCTTTGTTCCTTGGCATTGCAAGACAAAAACTCAGAGCCTTACTTCCAGGACTTTATATTTTAGGAGTAGATATACAACATAGTATAAATAACTATATTAAAAGGCAGGAAGTAAATTCTGCCCTGAAAGAGATAAGAAATGAATAAGAGGCAAATATCCCACTAAGCAGGGGGTTCACAGTTCTGAGCCCCTCCCTAATTTGTCAAAGAAAAATGGAACCTATGTAGTTAAATGCAGCATGTTCCACCAGAAATATAGTGAAGCCACAGATAAGAACCCTGTATATAATTTAAAATTTCTAGTCACCCCACCAAAAAGAAAAAAAAAAAAGCAGGTGAAAGCAATTTTAATACTACATTTTATTTAAATCAATATAGCCAAAATACCATCATTTCAACATGTACTCAGTATAAAAAAATATTTACTAGATTTTCTTCATACTCAAAATCCAGTATGCATTTTGTACGTATAACTCATCTCAATTTAAAGTAGCTACATTTCAGTTTCTCAACTGCCATGTGTGGCAGGTAGCTATCATACTGCATAGTGCAAGTATAGTGTCCAAGAACATGGCTTTAGATTCAGATGTTCCTCAGTTTGGGTCCTTAATCTCAAGATTTATTTAGCATATCTGTATCTCAGTCCCCTCATATATAAAATGGGGACAAAAATAGTGATTACCTACGTGTTTTAAAAAGTACTTAGCATAGTGTCTGGCACATTTAAAATGCTTAAGTGAAACTTAACATTACTTACAACAAATGATACCTTTCCTCTCAGTCTTGCATATTAGGACTCTTTGTGTATACATGCATCCATTGATTAATTAAAATTGTAAATATTATATATATATATATATATATACTGTATATAGTACACAAGCTAGATGCATTCAAGGGTTTTAGAGATGCTTGTTTTAAAGAACTAGTTCTCTAGGGATGCTCACTCCAGATTAACTTTGTAGCAAAAAGTAAAACGGTCACTGATACTAGATTTCAGAAGAACTTATTTGCTTCTAAGTGCTACCATTGTTAAATAAAAATGCTTCCTGCCCTTTGTAATCTTTCGAAAATAAGCGAAATGTTAAAACCATGGTGTCCTTTATAATTATTGAAAAACACATGATTAGGAATGTAAAATCATTGTTTCTAATCTTAATTTAAAATAAAATGTCATTTTGACCTTCTTCAGGAGATTCATCTCCTTGAAAGATAATCTAAATTGAACTGGACTGCCTATAAAGAACAAAGATTAGGCTTCCCTAACTCACAAGAAACACGGTCGCTAGAGTGCAGCTACTTTAGCGGGTATTTATTATTTATTTATTTGAGAGAGAGAGAGAGAGAGAGCGAGCATGCACAAGCAGAGAGGAGAGGTAGAGGGAGAAGCAGGCTTCCCACAGAGCAGGGAGCCCACTTGGGGCTCAATCCCAGGACCCCCTAGATCACCACCTAAGCAGAAGGCAGGCGCTTAACCCACTGAGCCACTCAAGCACCCCTAGAGGGTACTTTTGAATTTGAAGATTATGTAGGCACTTTATATCTTTGATCCCTCCTTTTGGGTATTTGGCTTCTTACTGTTGCCTAATATTCTAGTGCCTGGCCATACGTTTTGAATGGCTGGGCTTTGTAGTGACCAGAATGAATTTGAATATCACTTTGTTAAACAAGCTATTCTGCTACTTGGAATTTAGTTAGTTAATTGCATATAGAAAGTCATATCGGAAGAGGCCATACAGAATTTCCATACTCAGAAACGAAAGTATTGAGGGTGAAAACTCAAAGGGATGAATTTCAAGGGGGAATAAAGATTAAAAAGAGCAAAAGGGAAGGGGTGCCTGGGTGGCTTAGTCAGTTAAGCATCTGCGTATGGCTCAGGTCATGATCTGGGTCCTGGGATGGAGCCCTGAGTTGGGCTCTGTGCTCAACAGGGAGTCTGCTTCTTCCTCTCCCTCTGCCCTTCCCCCCACTTGAATGCTCTGCGTCTCTCTCTCTAATAACTAAATAAAATCTTTTAAAAAGAAGAGTAAAAGGGCAGGTGAAGAAAATAGAAGAAAGAATTCAAACCCAAAGCCTTGCTAGGTGTGGGTGATTCTAAACAAACAGTCTCTGTTAAACTCAGTATTTCAATAAAATTATATAGAGCAAGACTTTGCAGCTTTGCTCTTGGGAACATTGCTAGGGCACATCAAAACACCAGAAACTGTGACAAAGAACAAATTCAAATAACATTGTCCTGTATTATCTGAGTCTGGCTCAAAATTACTGGCATATCTGCAGCAAGTAAGGAAATATCTGGGTTAGTGAAACCAATCTTGTGATACCAGAATTCCATCCTTCATATGTTTTGCTTTTTTATTTTTCCCAAACGAGACAGCTGTGGAAGAGAATGCAAAATTTATAATCAGGCACTTCACATGTGGCATTATGAATTACATCTTTAAGAAATAATTGACATGCTAGAGTATATTTCCTCCTTGGTCCAGTGGGTTACTTATATTAATGTGGTTGTAACTTCCAATATTTTGTAGACATCAGTGCAGAAATCACTATGATCCTTAGATATTTTTTGACAATTATTTCACATTTATGTATTTATCCATTCAGACAACTTTTATTCATTCAACTAAAAATGTCAACTGTGGGCCAGGGACGAGGTTTGATACTATAGAGACAAAGCAAAGACCAAGACATTAATTCTTTTTGTAGAATATCTACCAGCTTGCAAATGTCTTTATGTTATTATTGAATGGTTACTTAAAATGCCAGTCATCATTTTCTCTAATTGTATTAGACTTTCGTTGTGAACTTGCTATAGAGCAGATAGTGTTTAAAATCTTCTTACAGGTTATGCAAAACATGGCACCCTGGTTTTTTTTTTTTTTGGTATCTTATATTTTCATTTTAATCACATATTTATAAAATGGGAAACACTGGCTTAATGGAGTAGGTCAGAAAACTGCAGTTTTATTTTCAAAGGAATTGTTTGCTCCTGGACAATTTCTTCATTCAAAAGTGTGCTGGACCTCAATTGTGTAAGAATAAGTAGTTTCTCTGGTCTATATGCTTGTCTTTATTTGCATTTATGAAGCAGAAAACTAGATCATACTTTGCCATATTTGGCTCTCAGCTGTGGAACTCTGATCAGCAAACTTTTTTAATCATGCCAGATTATGTGATTGTTTTGTGACACAGATGTACAGTCCCTGGGGATTAGAGTTTGTTGTCTTAAAATTGTCATTTCAGCAGTCTGTATGCAGATACAGGATTGCCTTCAAAAAATCTAAATATGGATCTTTCTGAAAATACAAATACATTAGAAAAGGAGGGCATTTATTTATTTACTTATTTTTGCTATACAACTCCCTAGAATCACAAAATAAATAAATAAACTAAAACTAAAATATTTATAAGTATGCTTTTAGTGGATTTATTTACTCTTCTCTATGAAATTATAACCTGTAAGGACTGACCCATTTTAAATATACAGGCAATTGAAAGAACAATCACTCAGTTTAATGTATACATAGTTAAACTATTAGGAAAAAATGACTACATTCTAAGCTTACAACTTGATATATTTATGGATAATCTCAGAAATGTAATGGAAACATATTATATTGTGCCTGAAACTACATTAGGCTCTTGGTAAGTGATGCGACCCCTTCAGGGTCCTTGTCATTAGCAGCCAAATCTAACACTGGCTAAATCCATTCAAGTTTTTGTTTTTAACTAACATTTATTTAGTATTTCTTAATGCCAGGCTCTGGGTATTTTAGATACTGTCTTATTTTTGACACTTTATTGTGGGGTTTTGAGGGGAAAGGTATGGGGTTGATTGAATTGTGGTATAAAGAAACCATTCATATCAATAAGGTAAACTGAGGACAAATACCAAGATAATATAGGTATCCAGTGGCAGCTGAGACAGGACTAGAATCTATAATTCCTAAATCCTATGGTCTTTCTACTGTACCCACTTTGTTATTTTGACCCTCAAAGTAGGGGTGAGCACTTAAATTAACTCAGGCTCCTCGGTATGAAGCTAAATGATTTTATTTCACATAGACCTCTGTGTGATAACTGATAACTTCTTGACCTCAAAGATTGGTAAGGACAATAAGTGTCTCAGACATGCGGAGATGGCTGTAGCTGATGGTCTATCCCTTTTATTGGAACTGTGATCCCATCCTCCTTCTTCTGTGTGCTATGCTGTGAATAGTTTGCATATTTGATTTTTATACTTCTTCCTTACATCTTTCACTCCCTATGGCCCTACACCAATAAATAACTAACAAAGGAACACGAAAGCAGAGGTTCCTGAACTTTACACAGGACAAACTCTGAGGGGTAATATATTCTGCGTAGCTTCATAAGGGGTAAGGCCGAAGCTGACATTTTACCTGATATTTCACCTTTGCTTAGTTTCTTACACTTTTGTTTTACTTACTCACTCCTTTGCTCCCTCCTCACTCCCCCCCAAAAATTTTTAATAAGTTATTTGCATTTGAATACTTATTTTGGAATTGGTTTCTCAAGAATGTGAACCAAGAAAAATTTTTTGCCTTTTAAGTCCTTCTACCTGAGTTTTATACCTAATTAGTCTCTTTCTACACTGTCAGCTGTTATTCTTTGCTACTCTCTTTATTTATTTATTATTATTTTTTAAAAATAATCTCTACAGCCAGCATGGGGTTTGGACTCATGAGCCCGAGATCAAGAATCCTATATTCTACTGATTGAGCCAACCAGGCACCCCCTTATTCTTTGCTACTCTCCATATGCCCTTTTCCACTAGCCTTAGAGAAAACATTCTAAGTTCTAACATTTGGCTGCTTCTGATGTGTTATAGATTAGACAAAGCAGACTTGATAGATTTATGTGTAAAGTTAGAATGTGCAGCTATGTGTGAGGACTTAGGTTTTCCATAGATACTTCTTCTGTCTCTGTTAGTTTTCTTTTTCAGAGTTTTTCTGAGAAATGACTTCCAAATAAACAAGGGCTACATGAAGCAGGTAAAGAACATGAGACAGTATAATAAAGCATCAAGTTACGCAGCACAAAAAGAGAAGCAAGTGAACACCATAATCAGATGCTAATCGTGCTGCACATTCGGATTGAGTGACACAGATCAGAGAGCAAACACATCAGGTCCTATTCACCCTGACACTCTCCCCTCCTCCAGGCCCCATCAGCAGGCCATTCATGTGAATCAACACATTTTTCAGCAAGAGATCACAGAAGTAAATCAACTCAGCCAGAATGTCTAGGATCTCAGGATTTGTGGGCACCTGGCTACATACTGGGTTGAGACATCTCTCTCTTCTGGGAGTCATCTGAAATATAAAGAGTTTAATCATGGAGGACACACTTGGCAATGTCTCTATGGGTATCTTTTCACATTGTGTTGCTGTCGTAAAACATGATTGTACAGCAAACCTTGGCTTTCCACTCTGCCAGCTTTCTGAGGCCTGCTGCAAAGCATGTAGGTCGTTCAATGCAGTAGGAGAAAATATGGGAGTGTTCCCCCCACTTCAGGTGCTTGCATGCCAAATAAATGAGGTGTAGTCAGTAATACCCTGCTGGGTGTGTCCTGGACAATACTATGTATCATTTCCTTTTCCACAAAGCTCAGTAGGCTACGAGGGATCTGATTGCAGAGAACAAACATGTTCTCCTTTAGAGCCAAAATTATTCATCTTTATTTTTTGTTCTTTAATTCTTTTTTTTTTTCTATTTCCATTATGGTAATCCATGGATTTAGGATCCACTGTGTGAAATATGTGGCCTGAGATCCTTATCCTTAGCTATAAAATTCTTCCTTGTTACATACAGAGTGTAAATTAGTGGCATAAACAAGACTTGGGGAGGATATCTTTAAACGAGTTAAGTGAACAGGCGGCTCTAGTGCCCTTAAGCACTTCAAAAGCATGTATTTATCCACAGATAGCTAGTATGCTAATTACTGCTTGTTATTATTTAGGTCATTAAATCCACTTCCCTAGAGAACTGCACTAGACAGCTCTTTGTTTTGCAGCCCACTTTGACCTACTGTATACTGCTAAATGGAGTCAAATTTTGTTTCTCGAGAAACACTATTTGCTGACTCTATTTAGTAGTTCATACTGGCCTTCCCCCGACATGGTTCTCTTCGCACTTCCGTGACATCCATGTGACTGAAGATGGACTCTGCTGGTGCTCATTCTAATAGTGCTTATGACACTTTCAAAATCATAAACACGTTGTTTTTTTTAGCTTCAGAGGAAAATAGTATTGCATCTTTACTAAATATTATGGATTCATCGATGCAAACGTATTAGCGATGAAACACTGTAAATGAGAACTTGTCTTGATTGCAATATTGCCATATCAAAATGGTGAAATCAAAAATAGTCTCATGCCTTGCTGACTCTGTCCTCATTACTGGGAGAAACACAAGCAAACAGAGAAAAAGCCCCTTAAGCCATTATTTCTGTTATGTGTTTTGAAGAAATCTGCTTTGCTGAAAGTAATCACCTTTAAACTATAAGCTGATTCTGCATTCCATAGAGTTGTCTTGGAAAACTGAACAACAATAACATTCTTCCCATTGAATGAACATCTTTTTTAACAGCAAGGGTATAGTGGAATTGAGGGTATCTCTTTGTAATAGAATCTAATGATACTTCATAGCTGTAAACATTTGGAAGTTTCAAAACATTTTGTATTAAATTAATTTATTGTAAATGAGTATAATACAGTATGTCAGGAAATAAATTTGCTCCAGCCCAATGCAGGTATGCTTCAATTCACCAGACCATAAAACTTATCTAACACATACAAGTTTCCCTTGTTACCTTCGCTACCAGGAACCTCAAATATAACCCTGTGCTTAATTGCTGAAATTATCCTTATCTGTAAATCACTTAGTCTTATTTTAATGGTGCAGTTAAGTATGCCTTTTTGTAATTAATCAAAGCAAATGCATTTGGGACTAATCATAAAATAAACAATAGATAATCTATCTAATTGTGGCCTGTCAGATAAAAAGGGAAAAGATACATAAAGTTCTTTACAGAAAACAGCTTAAACAGGAGGTTTCCTTCATTACCCAAATCTAATTCACTTCTGAGAACACATTGCATATTTCACTATTTAAAATAGTAAAAAAACAAAAACTTATTCTCCATTCATACAAAAACACCAACCAATTTTTTTTCTAATTTGATTAAAATATTTCAAACAGATGATGGAAGATTTTTATATAATACAAAGCATTTAAAACACCAGTAGCCTAAGTATGTGATACTAATGAGTTCATTGATGGTATGTTTCTATGCAATCTGCAATAATACTCATTCAGTGTTAGATATAGATTGTACTTCAACACATCAGAAATGTGTTCTATGATATAAATAAACAATCCAGGAATCACTTAGGTGAAATATGCAACTGTCTTCATGATAGAGCAGTCTCATTGCCCCAGAGCCAGAAGAAGGCCAAGGCTCATGGGTGAGTGCCAGGCAGGCCTACAAAACAAAGGTACTTATGAGCTTTGCTGCAGAGATCCTGCTACCATCTATTCCAAGGAAGAGCAAAACCTTAGAGCAACTTTGAATAAGCCAGCTGTGCAGTTTCTGTATAACAGAAGTAACAACTGTTAATACAGCAACATATCTGACAACGATTTGTTGAAAAACTTAACCGCTTGGCAAGTTGTCCCTGAGCTTTAATCTAAGGGTCCTATTCATAAAAGGATGGTTATTGGGGACAAATTGTGCTCTTGATCCTTTTAGGACGAGAGCTTAAAGATTGCTGATTTTGTTATAACTCCATAATCTATACCACTGTGAAGACACAGACCAAGGTATAATTCCCTACAGCCTGAATTTATGAAGAGAGACTGAATATTTTGCTGAATGAAGTCTAGGATGGCCAGGAATGTAATTATGCACTCGTGGAGGCCACAGGCAGGGCAGCCAGAGGCTCCACCATCTGGAAGAGGATGAGGACTGGAGCGGCTTGTATCTACATCACGCACCTGGCCACTGGGCTAATCTCCACCACTGAACTGGCAAGCAGACTTGAGCTGTCCTCTTGCAGCCCAGCTTCTCTGCTGTGTTCCTGGCAAGCTCCCAGGCACCTTCTATTTTTCACTGAGTCTAGAAACCTTCTTTTAAAATAAGCCAGAATATTATTGTGCTCCTTTTTTTTTTTTGATGCAATGAATTAGTTCTGTCTCTCCCCAAGTGACTGTGTTCACTTAGTGAAGTATAAGTCCATCTGAGTTCTCTTTTCCCAAGTGAGAATACTTAGAGCCAGGATTTTAGTTCTCAGAGGAAAACGTACGAATGAGTGTAAGCTGTATAAATGACCTTTTGTTTGCAATATTTTTCTGATGTTTACCTCCTGCTCAGGCTTCTTTTGGGGAGTTCCTTTTGGAGTTAAGTGCTGTAACTCCCAGAAGGATTCTGAAGTTGTTGGTTGATGTCTATACAGCACCTACCCATTCATTCCTGAGAGGTTGTTAAAATATCCAAAACAGTTCTGAAATTATCAAGCCCGAACAAATTAGCTTTTGGGACCTGTGCTTCTACGATTGTGCAATACCTAATTGCTTTGGCAAAAGTCCTTCCACTATGTGCTTTTGCATTTAGTTTCTTGATAAATAGCTGCATCTCCTATCAGTGATGACGCGTAACCAAAAGAACTTTGAACTCCTAAAATGACGTTACTGCTGTTGCTTGTGATGCATAGCTTTGTTTAAGGAGAAAGTCATTTGTGGCCTGCATTAATTGCTGGTTTGAATTTTGCAGCAACCCCTCATGTCCAGTTAGGAGTTTCACTTACATGAGGGCATTAGGGTCGCCAAAATGTAAGCTTTGAGTGACTGTTCAGCTCTGCTAATGGCTCCTTTCTTGACATACACACTTTCTGATTGCTTTCCCAGTTAACTAAGTCCATTCTGGGAAATGCAGCTAATTTGGGGGACTCCTACTGATGTATCCCAGGATTCATATCTTTATTTTTCAGCTTTTTTTCTCCATTAGGTTGTACTTACCAAAGCCAGTGGATGTTCTTCCCTTTGGGTAAGAATTAAACTTGTCCCCACGCACAGCCTTCTGGGGAGCTATTCACAATACCGGGGAACCTTGTCTATCTTGTGTCAGCCTCCCTCCTGTAAAGCCTACCCTTAACGTGCATATCAAACATGTTTGTCTCATTTTTATACATCGAAGTTTTGTCATTAGTTACTGATTATAGAGGATTTACAGATACCTTTGCATCACTGGTGTAGATGGTTATGTTTGTCATTTTAAGAAATATAGAAGGACACTGTGTGACTGTGGGCACAAGTGACTCATGCTGGATCCCGGCTAATTTACCAGGTGCTTGAGTGGGACAGACATGTTCAGTGTCCCACTTCTTGATTGTATCTGTCCTAGTAGGACAGATTGTTTTGTTTGGAAGTTGTAATTATTGGGTGGCTGACACAATATTATGGGACTATACATATCTATATAAAAGGTAATAGATGTGTTTTATGTGTTCATTAAGGAAAATGATACAGTTTTATACCAAAGGCATTGAATCCATGTTTTCCTAAGTATAAATAAAATTTTTGAAATGGTTTTACAACCCTGGCCTTATATAGGCTATAAAAATATAGTTAGATTTTTTAAATTTATTATCCAGAACTCCAGCCTCTAATACAAATTTAAAATAATCTGTGTATCAGATGAAAACCTCTGTTAGCTGGCTTATACTTTTATTACAGAATATATTCTAATAGGAATTGATTTTTCTTACAATTCACTAATGGTAAAAGTCAATATTTATATTTCTTGAGAACCATCTAAGTCAAACACTATCTTACAATTTGGCAAAAAGTGAAGCTTTATTGCATCTCACAGTTAGGAAAGGAAGCAACTTTCATAATCAAGTCAAATATGTTTAGTAAATTTTATTGGATATACTGAGTCACTTGATTGTGCTTACTAGGACCCTATGACCTAGGCACTGTCTTCAGTACCCTCTTTCTGTTTCAGTGCAGAAACTCCAACCAAGTATTTTGATATAAACCTTTGTACATAAATCAGGTATGAAAGGAAATAGCAAAGTTCAGTGCTCAATGAAATAGCATTGTAACATCCTTACCTCTCAAGTACATACCATCTTTGAGACTTCAGAAAATGTCTTGGTAACACATTTGGAGGTGTTGTTAACCTCTCTGTTTGAGCTGTGCATACAATCCAGAATTTTAGGTTTAGAAGTGTTCACTGTAGCAGTGCAAATGCATACATGATGGTATGCAAACAAAAGATACGTAAAAAAAATAAAATCCTTCTCTCTCTTTTTAAAAGCACTCTGCTGCCCCTTTAGGCGAAAAGTCCCATTTTAACTAACATTTTTGTGTTTAGTAGTTCTGGTGCCTATGAATATCATAGTTCAGATTAGCTGTTAGCTGGTTCCAAGAACTATACAAACACACCAACACATGCACATGCAAGTTTGACAGTACAACTCTCTTTCAGGTTTTCTCTACTGTGATCCCACTTCCTGGTTTCTGCTTCAGTTCCTGGGCCCTTGAAATAAAGCTTATAGATGAGGTTATTGTAGTCAAGCTGATATCATCTATTTTCCTACTACATGAACGATGACTTGTTTCCCTGAAGAAGAAAAATCTTGGTTTTTAAGATTTATTTATTATAACCAGCAAGCAATTCTTGAATACCTACTGCTGGGTGTAGGTGCTAGGATGTAGGGTGTAGGGTATAGGTACAGTGGCAGGTGCTAGGAACACTATGAAGCATAAAACTGTAGAACAAAGAGTATAGACTGAAACTGATATTTTAAAGCCTGAGACATTAACTACAGTTTAAAAATGAATAGAATGACCAGGCTAGAGAACAGTTTCTTTGTGTCCAGACAGAAACATTTGCATGGATAGGAGGAGGAAAACATCAGCCTAGGAAAGCAATGTATTTAGTAAAGCCATTCAGAAAAACACCCACAATATGGAGATGGGGTCCTGGAAAGATGGGCACTACAAAAAGCTAACCTTGACTTATGCTACATGATAGCAGTGAAGGGTGACATTCAGTATTTCCTTTCTCGAAATTGTACCATCTTTTTAATATTGGGCAGTATCCACTTAGATTCCTATTATTCCCCACTTTCCTATCCATTGAGAGAGGGTTTTCCTCACCTGTTTTAATTGAAGCCTGAGACCAAGTGAGTAGCGGCAGATCGCGGTGGAGTGATTGAGTTCCGAGTACCAATATTGACTATGGATGGTTATGAATATCCTTTCTGATCATGATGGGGTTAAGCAGGTTTTCAGGTGATGACTCTGTGAATTTACCCATAGAATTACTTAATAAGGCCTCTCGAATGAAACCATACATTTTAAAGAAAATAACTGGTTCGAACGTCATTTCAAATTTATAAACCACGTCTCCAGTGCCATTTCGCATATGAAATATCAGTAATAGAACGATTTGGGGGATTATTATTTCATACAGATTTTAACTTGGAATCTTTTTCTTGGACAGTTTTTGAAAATGGGATATAAAACCATCTTTCTGGAATAGTTGAGATGGAACTCTGATGCACTAGGTAATCTCCATCCCTTTCAAACCATGCTTTTCATATTGTGATCTCTCTTCCAAAACCATTTAGGGAACTCATTAACTGAAGCCTTGGTTGGTGTAATTACACAGTTGTGAAATAGTACACCTTATACACTATTCTTCTGCACTTTGTAAGCAAGTCTTCACTTTATCAAACAACTGAGAATGTACAGCCATTACTTGAAAATAGCAGTTCCAGAATAAGGCAAGCTTCAGCACAAATGAAAAGTACAAATAGTCATTCCCCTAGTATGGATTTGCTGTAAAATATATTTGCAAGCAGTTCGACTTAGTGGAAGATTAAAGAAAGAAAGAACCTCTAAACCAAATGAGAAGATTTAAAGGCAATGAACCATGATGGATGATAATTTTGGCAAAATAAAACCTAAGCTGCATACTTTAGCAAATTATGTTAAATAGGAGTTGGTTAATTATAAATAATTCATTACTAAGCAAGAGAGAGGGGGGAAAAATGTGCCCTTATTTCGAGAGCACCTGAAAGGTCTTTTCAATATGTGTTTTTTCTGTGAAATTGGTTTTGTTTTCTTTATACACACCCACAAATACCATTTCACGTCTAACTGTAGGTATCAGGATTATAATACTGTAGCATTGGTAGTTTGTGCATTCAAATTTGAAATATCCACCATGTTGATGTTATTAGCTATTTTTTAACAGTGAAATTTTGGCATTCCTTGTTAACAGCAGCTGCGCTAATGGATACTTAAACAGGGCATCTATGCTGATTCACATTTTTCTAAAATTGCTCCTCTCCCCAGAAATCTGAGCTATAGGTTAGCAGCTAAAGGTTAGCAGCTGGTTAACTTTTTCATTTTACTAAAAATAACATGTAGTGTCCATTGGGATGAAATATGTTACCTTTAGAAAGTTGAGTTGTAGCACCTTCAAGTCAAAGTGCACAAATCCAAAGTCACCCTGGCTCTGGATTCAGAGAGAATTAGCTTCAAATCCTGACTCTACGGCTTCCTGGTCATATGGTCTTGAGCAACTTGATTTTAATTTTTGATTAAAAGCTATCCATTCCTTTTGGGGCTTGGCTTTTAAAAGAAGTTTTAAAAGGTTGAGGAGCATCTTATGGAACTCAGGAGTAATAGACCTCTTGCCAGGAAGTGAAAACACACCAGAAATTTAGAAATTCAGACAACTACTGTGAAGCATCTGTTTTATTTTCTGTCTCTCTACAGACCAGTTGATTCTATTTTGTAAAACATATGGAGGGCAGAAGAGGACCACCCAAAAGGAGTGAAAGGGGCAGTAAATAATATCATTATTATTTGGGAAGAAACATCAAAAAATATGTACTACATGTGACTACAGTGTCCTCATTTGCCAAATTAGGAAGGCTGCAGGGGAATTAGTAGTGATATGTATGAAGCATTTCTGAGTCAGCACACAGTAGGTACTTAATGAGCTTTATTCATTCTTATTCTCGGCTAGGAAATATCAGAGCATCTTGTATAAACTCCTATGTAAATCTTATATAAATATACAGTATTATTGCACAATCTGGTCTCCAAGTTTATGGAATTCTTGATCTGATGAGGAAATACTCAGTCTAACAGGAGAAATAAAGATCATGCCTAAAGCAGGGAATATAGTTAGTATTTATTAATAACTGTGGATACCCATCCCTCCAAGAGAGTCAGACTACATGCAAGATAGCAAAGATGATAACTTAAGTACAAGATCTGATTCTCACCTTAATAGAACACGGATCTGTTGGATCACGTAGCATGTTATGTAGGTGAGTGGCACAGGGCCAGTAGATATGATTGGCGGCGCTGAGAAAAGGCCATAGTAGATATGTGCTCACTTTCTGTTTTCATTTTGAAATTCACTATTCATTCAGCTTTCCAGAAAGAGTACCCTTTTGGAAGAACAATCCATATTTTTCAATCGTATTCCATGTACATGTGAAGGTGTGTTTTCTACATGTTCCTATTCCAAGGATGGGTCTGTTGACTCAGGCCTCCTGAAACAGAGCACTCATTCTCCTGGCCACAGGGATTGATCAGGAATGCGCATGGGACCCAAATGGAGCCAGTAAGACCCAATGAGACCTTGCAGGGGCTATCCTGAGAGAAGCACTGTATTTTCAGCTGTGCGTCCACCTGAGAAAATACAGCTCTTACCTTACTGACAGCCATCCCACTATAACACAAGGTCTTAACACAAACCCAGCACAGAAAACAGCGAGCCAGAAACTGGGGAGGACTTGAATCCTGATGATATTAATTTAGTCCCTGCATCAACCCTGGGGTGTGAAGACCGGCCTATCCCAGACTTTTCAATTACATGTGTCAATGTCTCCCTCATGTGTTTGAGTAAATTAGATTGCATTTTCTGTCAGTTGTAGCCACATGTTTTCCTGCATTCCAGAGGTTTGCCCAGCCTTAGTTTTCTCTTTTATGTGTCCCACTAAATAGATACTAACTTTTCAGTGTGTCAGTTTTCTCCTTTGTAAAAGAAAGGAGCAATATTTACTTTGAAGAGTGTATAAAGACTAGATAGGGTAATAAAAGCATACATTTGTTTCAAACTCTGTAGTACAAAAATGTCACATTACTTCATTTTGCTAACACAAATGAAATTTAACAGAAAGATTCATTGACTATGGTGGGAAGATGTTAATATCTGTCACGAATGGGGGACCTTCTCCATCTTTAGCATGACACACAGTGTCCAAAATACCTTGGAAGGAATCTCTTACCTTCACTCCATTATGGTTGCCACCAGGATGCTTATTGTCAAATCTCTTATGATCCAACAAAGGCAGGTACCTCTACAGCATCTTTGCCAAGTGTGGATACCAGTACCTTTTGATGCAGCTTCCAAGGCAATGATATTAGATGTTGAGACCTCTAAGTATCCAATGAGTTCTACCAAACAAAAGTCTCATTGCCTTCAAAGAGATTTCCACAGAACCCAGCTACTACAGAATTTTTCACCACATCCCTTTACCAAGTACCTGCTACCTTTCTCAAACCACTGCAACCCTTGGGCATTTCCTACATCTTTCAATTCGGCAGTTTCTTTGGACTCCTCCTGTCATTGAGAAGAGGAAGAGTAAAGGATTCTATTTTACCACAGCCATTGAACCCTAAACCAAGAGTGTCTGTCCTATAGTCAGGTAACCACAGTCACAACACAGTCACATACCTGTACCACTCACGCCAAGCTGTCTGTACCCTCTCTGAGGGGAGGTTGATAACCTTGAATGAGACCATTGAGCAAGGAGGGTGAAGAAGAGCTCTAGCAGCCTCTCTGCTATCTCCATAGGTCATGGAGCTGGAATTTTCTGCTCTCTGCTGCCCTAGGTGAATACAGGGGTACAGAAGGGAACTTGATGCACTGTTAGAGAGTTTCAGTAAGGTTGAGCTAAAAGGTGGGTAACAGGGTAGGGGGCCCTAGCTGCCATCAGGGATCTTGGGGGCAGGTGACAGCTATTTCTCACCAATAAATCCAGGGTCACATTCTTCTCTTCTAACAGTGCCCAGCCATCTCCAAAATTCCAGTTCCAAAATCTGTGAAATATGAAGCTCCTTGACTCCTACCTTTCTGGAAACTGAGTGGATTGCTAGCTGTATGAAGCTTTGGTAATCTTACCTCCATGTAACTATTTAATGTTCAAGGTAGTAAATGAATAGCCTAAGGCTAGATTGAGTGAGCTTCTGGGGTGCAGTCTCCATTTGTTTCTTTTCTCACTTTGAAAAGCCCTCAAATAGCTTATGGTACTTTGTGTAGTTGGTTTTTTTTAGAGAGCGAGAGAGAGAATATTAAGCAGGCTCCACATGCAGCATGGAACCCAACACAGGACTCAACCTCATAACCCTGAGATCATGACCAGAGCCAAAATCAAGAGTCAGATGCTTAACTGACTGAGCCACAAGGCAGCCCTGTGTAGTTTTTAAAGACATTATTATACAAAATATTTTTTAAATAGGGCAACCGAGTAGGAGCAATGAGCCTGGGATGGGGATAGGTGTGCAGTGTGACTGTCAACCTCCCTCCAGGCCCCTGGTCACCTGTGAGAAGCCAAAGTCATCCATCTGTAAGAGCAGAAGTTGACTCCTTCCTTCCTCTTAACCAGATTTCTGGGATTTTCTAAACCTATATTCCAAACACAACACAGACAAAGACAGCCCTTGGCTATTAGAAGGACAAATTTATTTAGGACAAATAAATACTCTTGGTTATGAGAAACAGAAAATATTGAGAAATATGAGAATATTAATTAGCCTAACAACGATCCATATTTACAAAGTCACAATAGTGCTAATACTAAACACTGATTAGAATTATGACATATTATTTTAAAAGGATGGTTGCATGATATTGGAGGTGGTGTGGAAGCCAAATGCTCATCATCTGTAGTAAGAGGTCAAATTAAATATCCAAAATTAATAAACTAAGAAAATTGAGGACAACACATTATTGTAAAATATGGGGACTAATCATGAATGAAATAACTAAAAGACTGTAATAATTAAAATTGGCTGTACCCAGGAAGAGGGTGTGTGAAAGAAGAATGTGCAGATAAGAGAGTGCTCTTTTTTTTCTTACGAGACTTATAGAACTTATTTGACTCTTAAAAGAATGTGTGTCTTACTCTGAAAATATTAAAATCAATTTTTAAATTACAAAGAACCCCCCAAAATAGTTCATGGTGGTAGTATTTTAAAATTTGAAAGTCAACTTGATGCCAGGTCTATTTTTAAAAATGGACTTTATGAAGTTTTCATTGCTGCAGTTTAACAAGACCAGATATCCTGAAATGCACCCTCTCTCCTACTGCAAAGCACCTAAATACTACTTAAATTAGAGCCAACATACTTTGAAAAGTATTATAGTGAGCTCACAAGAATGTAAAGGGAGTTCTCTGTGATTTGCAGCAATAACAACAAAATCCTCATGAAACACAAATGAAAATGTAATAAATAATACAATAAAAGTGGAAAAGCCCACACAGAAGCCAGGGCCATCGTGGAATGCACCCAACCCAGAAATGTCAAGCTTCCCTGGTTGTCAGCCCCTCCGTGGAACAGGATTTGAATTTGATGAGTATGTGAGCTGCAGCTGAGACAGTCCCCCCACCACATACACATAAGTCAGGTACTCAAAATGACAATCTTCAACTGAAAGGAAGAATGCTTTCCAGGTGAACAAGGACAACAACAACAAAAGCTATCCATCTTTGTTGGAATTTGGTGGGAACAATGAATATCCTTAATATGAGTAATCTTCCCTCATAATTGGCATCCATAGCCCTTCCCTCATGGAGTCCTGGGATTTGAATTATATCATACACTGAGTCTATGAAACCTCAACCCCAGAAACAACATTAAAATGTTCCCAGGTTGGTCATGCCCCAGCTAGGGTTGCCAGATGAGGTAAATAAAATGCAGGATGCCCAGTTAAATTAAAATAATTTCTAGTTGCCTGTGGATAGATACATAGAGATAAAAATAATTTGTGGTACATACTTACGCTAAATCACCATTTGTTGTTTATCTGAAATAAACTATAAGCATCTAAATTACACCTCTTGTCTTAATTTTATTTTCACAAGATTTAGTTCTCTTCAACAGTTCCATGTTTTGCAGAATTTGCTTATAAAATTTCTTGCAGTTACTGGCTATGTTCCATTTAAATTTAACATATCTTGGCAGTGGTCCCACCAACTTCTTTAGTTATTTTATCTGTTGAACATTCATTAATGAGAAAACATGCTCAACATTACCATTATGAGCCAGTAGTCTGAACATATATCGGCATAAAGTTAACAACTCTGAGAGTGGCTCTTCAATTTATTTTTTTGAAACATATAATACCATCTTTATGGTATTAACTAGCTTTCCCATTTTTCAGTATTACTCTGTATATCATGATCAATGACTTTTAAAAATGTTGTCTAGGGCCCCTGGGTGGCGCAGTCGTTAAGCGTCTGACTTCGGCTCAGGGCGTGATCCCAGCGTTCTGGGATCGAGCCCCACATCAGGCTCCTCCGCTGGCAGCCTGCTTCTTCCTCTCCCACTCCCCCTGCCTGTGTTCCCTCTCTCGCTGGCTGTCTCTGTCAAATAAATAAATAAAATCTTTAAAAAAAATAAAAATAAAAATGTTGTCCAGTAACAAAAAAAGATACCTTTGTCATAAATTTGTATTGCCTTTCTCTTCAACACTATAATGACTCCATATGTTCTCGTGTTGGTGATTATTAAATAATATGTATGTAAAGAATTGAATTCTTAAAAAATTGAATTCCTCAGGAGATGAAATCAATTTCAAACAAATCTCATGGCAAGAGCTGTAATAATTATTTATTTCAAGTTGGAATTTCTTGCCCTGTTCATAAATAGTAGTGTTCATTTTAATAATAGCCTTGACACTTAAAGAAATAAATTTTGGTCAGTTCTTTAACACACTCAACAAGTTCTTTTAAGCAAGATACTACTTAAATAACACTGATTTTCTTTCAATTTGCTGAAGACATATTGAGGACAACAAACAAGAAATAAGTAAGCTTCACTCAGTGGGTTATTAAAAAATGTTAAGAATTTGAGGGGCTTTTCTTCAAAATTAAAGTATGATTTCAGGGGCACCTGAGTGGCTCAGTTGGTTAAGCATCTGCCTGGGGCTTAGGTCATGATCCCAGAGTCCTGGGATCAAGTCCTGCATTGGGCTCTCTGCTCAGCAGGGAGCCTGCTTCCCCCTCTCTCTGCCACTCCCTTGCTTGCACTCTCTCTCTGTCAATTAAATAAATAAAATCTTTAAAAAAAAGTATGATTTCAGGCCTTCAAATATGCAGAGATGTTCTCAACAGCATTTGTTAAAGAGAGCCAACAGGTTTTTGAATGTGCGAATTGAAGAATAATGTAAACAGAGTCATAACAATCCTTTAGTTGATCAGTTTAAACACTATAAATGATGAAATAAGAGAAAAACTTCATCACAATTAGTTCAGTGTCAATAGGAAGAATATCAAATACTGATGATTCAGCAGTATAATGCAGAACATGGGAAAAATAACCAACACCTCCCATAAAACCATTCATATTAGGCTTCACCTTTGAATAATCTCTGCACATTTACATAAACATCCAGCAAATTTGTATTATAACCACTGAAAGGGGTACTTTTGTTTCTAATTAACTTCTAATTCAATAAAAGCCTCTGCAAAAAATGGCTCTTCTTTCTGAAGTCTCATCTGGAACGATTTTCCTTGTGATCGCCTTATAAGCAAGCCTTTTTCAGAAGAAAAATACTGCACAAGCGAAGGGACGTTTTCTCTGCATTGTGATAGCTTGTATTTTGTGGCTATCCCATAAAAAGGTGAGGTGTTTAAATCTTTGATAATCTCTGCAAAAGTAAATGGAGCTGTTGCATTTTTTATTTTTGTAGTAGATTTCATTTTGACACTTGAAAGTTTGCTTGCAATTTTGGAATCAGAAAATGCTCTGGTAGCAATGCATTCAGTCACGTGAGCTATAAAAACATGATATACATAGTGGATGGCCATTATAACTTCTGCTGTGATTATTTTACCTTTTGCATTTTGTTATTAATTACTTTTCTTTGGTACTAGTTAAGGAAATCACACATCTCTTCACTTATCTATATTATATGTTGGCCTTTATCTGACTTTCCCTCATTTTTTATGTTGACTGAACAATTATATGCTACACAAACAACTTTAAAAGCTCCTTTCCTGGGCACCTCGGTGGCTCAGTTGGTTAAGCATCTGCCTTCAACTGAGGTCATGATCCCAGAGTCCTGGGATCCAATCTCGCATCAGGCTTCCCTGCTCAGCAGGGAACCTGCTTCTCCCTCTCCCTCTGCCCCTCCTCCCCTCTGCTTGTGTTCTCTCTCGCTAATAAATAAATATTTTTTTAAAAAAAAGCTCTTTTCCCTTGTTTAGTAATTGTCCATTGTTTAAAAAAATCATCAAAAAATTCATAGCTGCATTTTGACCAAGTTTGTGTTGTGTTTATAAATAAAAATTTGATACTATCAATCACTATAAAAATTGAAAAGATTGATATGATAATCTTGTATCAGGGTGTCATTGTGTCTGTCGCTCACAAGTCTAATTAAAAACTAACCATAAACACAGGTGAACCACTGAAAGTCCTGTGAACTCATAATAATCGAGTTTGATGGCTGATGCAGTCTTCTCACTGGCTGTAAAGGAGAGCTGTATTTGTAAGGCATGGTCTATAATGAAGCCAGACTGATTTCATATAAATATTTTGGAAGCCTAGTTTTCAGGGGTTGGTAGACTTTCAGAAGCTGGAGTGTTTAGGAATTGGTGGAATTTAGCTGGTAGGGTGGTCCGTGGAGTAAAGCTCCTATTGATGGTGAACTTTCAGAAGCATGACCCCTGCAATGAGGCTGCCCTGACTGGCTGAGTTTCATAGCACGTGAGCTGATCAAAAGTTATCTCTGACTTGGGACTTTAGGCAAACAATAGTCTTCTTTTATTTCTTGAATATGAGAAATAAGTGCTTTTTTAAAAAAGATTTGATTTATTCATTTGAGAGAGAAAGATAGCACAAGCAGGGAGAGCGGCAGGCAGAGGGAGAAGCAGGAAGAGTGAGAAGCAGGCTCCCTGTTCATGGGGCTTGATCCCAGGATGCTGGGATCATGATCTGAGCCGAAGGCAGATGCTTAACCAACTGAGCCACCCAGGTGCCCCGAAAAATAAGTACTTTAAGTGTGATCTTCTCTCAATCCAACCATAGGAGAGACCCTAAGGCATTGTCCAGATATTCACGTATGGAGGTATGATTCTCAGTGACAGCTCTTAAATCATTTAAATACCTCCAAAGATGTTTAAAAATATTTTTTATGCTTTTAATAATTTATTGAAAAAAAAAAGCTAAATATAGGACATTAAGGGTGTCCTGACAAACTCAATAAAGGCTATAAGGCAAAATTCTATAGCACATGTATATATATATATATATATATATATATATATATATATATATATATATGATATCCATCAACCCAAGTAATAGGGCCAATATGAAGATAATGTTCATGTATTTATAATTGCTTAACTGAAAGATTATAAAGGAAAATTAGAATAAAGTAGTGAAAAGTAGCACAGTGACAATAACATGCTTATAAAGAAGTGTTTGTTAACATTAAAACATAAAAATAAATATAGATTACAAAAACTGGTTTTCAGAAGTCGCATTAAACAAATTAGTATTTGAAAAGTGTTATCACCAAAAGGAAAACTGCACTCGAAGTCAGGAAACCTTTGTGTCTCAGTTGGCAGAATAGATGTACTCTTAATTATGTGTGTGTCTGTATGTTTACATTATAATTAGCGTCTACTTACAGGAATCCCTTTTAAACACACAATGCATTGGTGTAAGTATTCGCATAACTAATAATTGACATATATTAGAATGACCATAGATCAATATTCCTTAGAGTCCATCTGTATGTTGCTTTCAATATGTTTATGGTTTAATTTACTGTGTGATTTACATGAATCTTGGGTTTAGGCTTTTGGGTTTTCCTTTTTACATCTTGAGTGGTTTAATCTTTAGAAGTTTCTGTACATACCTAGAAAAAAGAAACAGTGTAGTCAGACATGTGTATGTACCTACAGGTATCTACAGGTATTCATTTCTTCGGTAAAATTTTTACTTTTTGGAGCTGACTTGATAACCCCCGCCCACCCCCCCCACCCCCTGCTGAATTCAGTGGTGAGCGATGCAATCCTTGCTGTACACACACACACACACACATACGTGCGCGCGCACAATATTCCCTCACTGTAAGAAACTTCTAGAATATATCTATTTGGTAGATGGGTGCCAAGTAGCAAAACAACTAACATTTATTACAAGGACTTATCAACAAATGCCAGGACTCAAGTTTCCTCCTTCTCACCCCCTTACCAGTTACATGGCACCACCTTCAATACCACCTTCTTCCAATTTTTAAAAACAGAGGAGCTATTTGCTGCCCTTTTCTCTCCCTATCCAGCAACTGAATTGATTTATTCCTCTGTTTAGAGTGTCTAAGGGGCAGCAGGAATCTATTTTGTTTAAGGGGAAAAGAATGTTTACCTTATAAAAGGTTAAAGTGTCACTCCAGGACAGTCCTTATACACCGCTGCCAAGTGAAAAGTACCGGTATTTGGAATGTCAACGTGAGTCATGGCTCAGTTTGCTTCTTGAAATCCCAAACTGTTGTCCTTTCTTGCTTCCCAGAGTTTGCTGAATGTTGATCATCAAAATATAATATAAAGGTATCTTTTCCTATATCCTCTGATAAAGGATTGTTTGGATGCCAAAGTGCTGGGCATTCTTGACCTTAAACATGCTGTGCATGTCAGAGGATTTAGCGGACAGTGTAACTGTACGACATTGTATTTCTTCAGTTAATATGTCACTTTTTTCCCCATGGTTGCTGTGATTGTCATGCCCAAAACAGCAAGTGGTCAAGAGCTAAAATAGACTTATCAGCATGGTCCTATTGCAGAGATATTTAATTTGTAGGATATCTATTCAGTGTGGGGGGGGTGAAGATGGGGGGGTGAATGAGGAGGTTGTGGTGGTCATTGTCAATTGATGTAAGAGAATTGCATAAATTAAAAAAAATGGAGATCTTGCTAAAATCTTAACTTTTGAGCTTTGCTAACATTGTATTGAGGCCTAATTGCATAGCTTTTTGTTTGTTATTTGCAGGATAGTTATAGAGTGGCTTTTCCTCACAAATGACGACGGTAAAGTAATGAAAAGAAGTTTTAGATTGAATCCTTCACTGTCCTAACATATTTTGCAGAATTGAATTTGGTGTTGGTACTCAAAACTCTATCCACTCCAAAATCCCTCTCCCCGGTTACTAGGTTCATAAAAACAAAGAAACAATGTTTGATGAATGATTCTGTTTCTTGTGGCTCAAAGACATATCCACATTTGTAATACTTTGGTATGGCAATTAGGTCATGGATTTTAATATGTCCATCTATCTTGGAAAAGCCACATCCAGCTCTAGAAACCCCATGTGAACTTTAGTAGTATTAACAGCCTGCCAGCTTCAAAGAAGCGACTCTTGGGTGATGCATGATCACATTTATAATGTGCTCTAGCTCTTTCTTCTCTGGCTTATAAGAACAAGTGATGTCTAGATATAGGTATGCTTGGCAATTCTTGAATTTTTCCCTCCTAAACCAATTCACCATTATTTATGGAAAAGTACATTAGGTAATCCAGTGCAATTTATCAAAATCTGCACAATGATATGGGCCTAGAGGATAGTCAGTAGTGAAAAACTGGATCCACTAATGTTCTTGATAGATATTGCCTCTCACTTTGGCAGCCTTTGTGTTTTTAAGATTATTTGATTTATTAAAATATATTAATCCTATGACTTGAACAAGATCGTATATTTTTTTTGCAAGATAACACAATTGTTAAAAATCTTCAGACTCTGCAAACTTTGTTTCCCGCCTTACCTCCCGCACTTGACTTGTAGATGTTATTTGTTGCTTATGTTCACAAATACCCTTCCACAGGTTCACAGTTTAGTATAAGAGACAACCAGCTCCAAAGTGTTGTTTTATCAGTGCTGAATGGCCAATATGGTTTCAATGAGACTAAGGGAAAATGGGTGTAACTTTAGATCATTACTCCTACTTCAGAAATGCATCTTCTGAAACCACTCTAGTGAAATTCATATTTTTCTCAGGGACTAAGAGAGTAGGGCCAATGATGAATATACCAGGTGAAGGCCAAGAATCAGGAAAAAGAAATCTCACAATAAATGATGCTAATTCTCAGGATTCTCACATTGTCCAGACCCTTGGTTTAATGTCTGTTGTGGCACATCCATAAGGAATAGATAGTCAATTGAACTCCTAAATACTGTGGAGCTGTTGATACCCTGTGTAAACAAATAAGAACTTTTATTATTTAAACATTGAGTTATAAATAAATGCATCTTAAAATAAATCCCACTATCTTTGTTCCACCTTCTCTTAAATCCATTCTTTCTACCATCCATTTATGCGATGCCATTCTCAGACGGTATTGTTTAGATGCAAAGCCATACCTGGGAAACAAACAACCCTTTAATCTCCAGGACACAGTAGATTTCTTAACCTATTATATTCACTTTTTAAAAATAGGATATGTCCTCATATAACTCAACAATAGATCTGTACATATTTTTCTTAAAATAGCATGTTGACCTTCAGGGAGGACCAGCAAGTTACAGGTAAGGTTATACTGAGGAATGTTAATTAGCATTCACTAAGAAACCTAAGGAAGACAAAGATTGATCTTTGTACTTAGAACAGAGTAGTTGGTTTAAACAGAATTTATAGCTATAATGTCCGATAACATAAGGACATTCTTCTAATTTAAAATTGTTTCCTTTTCAGGGGGAACATGCGCTTGTTTAAAAGCAAGGAAATTGTTTTCCCTGGTCAAAAATACTGCCATGTTATAAATCGGGCTTTGTAAGTGAAGTCTTATTTCTGATCAATAATTATAAAGTACAAAATAAACAGAAACAAAGTATGAAAGTTTTTATAATGCCATTAAGTGATGTTTGACCTCTAACTATAAAAACCACTGTACTATACTCATACTCTGCAATTAAGGAATCACCAACAGACAAAGATTAATCGGATAAATTTAATCCAGTTCCTAAACCAGCCGAGAGAATGGATACGTACTGCTGAGATACTCAACCAAACAGATTCTGAATTCGCTACCACGCGTCCCCACCCCTACCACTCTGAGCACCAACCTGGAGCCGTTTGAGAATTAGTCTCTATGCTTTTGATACACTTTTAGCATGTGGATCAAATTCCTTAGCCTGGAAGCAAAATGATTCTCAATCATGTATACATTACCTGTATAAAACCCATATGACATTATTATTACTTTTCATTAAGGTCCCATTCCAGCCACATCAAAGTTTTTCCATTTCCTGAATGTAGGGGAGATTATATGGAACCTTCCTGACCCTTGGCCTGCTATTTCCACTGCTAGGAATTCTTTCCTTCCTCTTTACCAGAAGAAAGCCTTTGTCTCTTCCGTAGTTTGTTACTTTCTTTCTCTCTGAAGCCTGATTGTGCCATTTCCTTTGGGTTCCCATAGCAGCTGGTCAAAAATCTGTTCACAAGTTTTTCTCCTCAGTTAGACAATGAATTTCTCAAAAGAGAAACTTGATCATCAATCATTGTCCCCATATTGCCTTGTGTTACTTGGCATTTATTGGTTCTGTTACACTTTGAGAAATGAATGAATATTGCATCTATTTTGTCTTGTTTTTTAAATGCCGCTCTGTATGTGCAAGATTTCATCATGAAGATATTTTACAACAGTCTAAACATATTGAAAAAAGTAAGAAAACTCAACTTCTTGATTCCACTGCATTGGATGGTCTTAAAATGTCATTTAGAAAGACTTCATGCCTCATTTTTATTTGTTTCCAGCTTATTGAGATATAATTGACACATAACATTGTGAGAGTGTAAGGCAATGAATTGATACACTAATATATTGTGAAAAGATTACCAAAATAAGGTTAGTTAACAAATCTATCACTTCACATAGATATTGTATGTCGGGGGTGGGGGTGGGAGTGAGGAAATCAAGCCCAGGGTGTTAAGCATGTTTCTTTATGTCCCTCAGGTGGGTAGAAATGGAGCTGGAATTTGAATTCAGGTGTTACTACTCCTAGTCCAGAGCAATTTCAGAACTTTCTTAGGGAATGTATTGAGAAATCATATTACTGTCTCCTAAAATCTCATTATTTGCCCATGTGGGGTTACAGTTAACCAGCCTGCAATATTCGCCAGAATAGAAAAAAATATCATGGGTGAAAGATTGGGCCCTCTTCATGATGATCTCCCAAGAGTATGTAGCTTCATCCGGTTTTCCACTGCACCATCATCTTTGGCTTTACTCTTATTGGGTTCAATAACTAGGAATTGAAAACCAGCAGCAGCAGCTACTGTTGAACACAAAATATCAGTGCTATAGTCAGCATTAGATCTGGGCCTGCAAGAAGCGGTGGCTCCCTTAGAAGATGTAATGGGTATTAAGGAGGGCACGTATTGCGTGGTGCACTGGGTGTTATATGCAAGTAATGAATCATGGAACTTTATATCAAAAACTAGGGATGTACTGTATGGTGAATAACATAACATAATAAAAAATTATTATAAAAAAAAGAAGATGTCATGGCACACTCTATAACTTTCAATGTATAGAAACAAAAAGCTGAGATGTAAAGTGGCTTCTAGCACTTTGGGTAAGTCACAAATTCCATTTAGTGTCAGATGAAAGCTATGTACTTTTTCTCATACCTAAAGTTGTTATTGGAATCCAGTTACCGTGGAAGTTAAATTTAACATAAAGTTTCTGGGGGGTAGGTCTGTCCTTTAAAGTGCACCTGTAGTGAGTCTCAGTCACTCTCTCTTTCTCTGTCTCTGTCTCTCTCTCTCTCACACACACCCCGCTCACTTACTCATAAGCACATACTTGTTTTGTGACCATAGTTTAGGCTTAGAAGTATGTAGCAAACTACATTACATCCTATCAGTCTATGATTTCTATATAAAGATTGGACTTTCACTAAGTATTTGTCAGTGTGAATCATGGGGCTATGATTCTGAGAAGACAACTATTTAAATTTTTATATCACTAATGATTTTAAGAAATTGGCAATTTTAAGAAATAGCTGACCATTTCTCTTCTAAACTAAATCTTAATTTTTCTTTTTCTATGATGTGCATTTCTTGTTTCCTTTTCCTGAAAAATTGTTGATTGTTGATGCAATATTTTAACATCAAAAAGTGGATATTTATAAAGATTTGCAGTCTATTCTCTATACTTCATTTGTCACGCAAGTGGTTCATCTGTTTTCTGACTCCTAGGATATAGAACAACAAATAGTAAAATATCCAAAAATATTCCTCTGCTACAAGTATTTCTGGCTACAAAAATAGCTCATACATCATTTTAACTCTGAGAAGAAAACAATAATGTGATAAAAAGTTTCAAATGGATAAGGTCTATGACATTTTATATTGTAGCATTCAGGGGAATGGACACATTGCTGCACTACGTTTTGACATTAATTCCTTGAAATTCAAGAAATTTTGTTTAATTAGAAACTTAATTACAAGATTTAGAGGCATGTTGGAATCAAATTTTGAGGTAGCACAGCTCTGCTGTAAAGTTCCCTGAGTGGACTTTTGGAGTCATGGTGTAAGAGTGTTCTTTGCACGTTTTCACTGAAAGGTGCCCAGATGGGGTAGAATTACAGTCAAATATGGAACCAGGTACACATGTAAGGTATTTCATTTGGTAGACAAAAAGTAGCAAAGCTGAAGGAAATTCCATTTATGCATCAATAATCTGGATCTTTCTGAGTTGCCTTAATTTTACTAAGTTTAAGACTATTCAGCTTTTACTGTGTCATTGTTCTTTGACTTGAAACAGAATCCATTCAGTTAGTTCTTAGGAACCAGAAAATAAATTTCTACAGCTACTTTACTAGCAAATATTGAAGGTTTTTTGTTTGTTTGTTTGTTTTTGCTATGATACACTTTTTAGAATGTGAAAGTGGTGCAATATGCAGAACGAGATTAAACACAGTAACTCTTGTCTTGAGTCATGGCCAAGGAGGCTTATGTACTTCTGCAGTCAAGTGGCGTCTTGGTCAGGTAATCTTACTTTCAAGGACATCTCAAATCATGAACTCCAAAGGGCAGTGTTATATTGAGTATCTGGCGTTCCTTGAATAAAAGCTATCTATTTATCTGTGGAGGTTATTGGAATTCAGTTATTCCACTAAGTATTCAGGTATGAGTCTAAGTTATGCAGTGCAGTTCTCAGGAAGTGTTGGGCTGAAGTTACTCTCAGACAGTCCTCCACGAAGAAGGATGCATCACGGGACATTTTGCTATGCAAAAACACTGGTTGAAAGATGTCCCCATCTCCCTTAAAGCCTTCAGTTTTCAATTTGTCCAGCTGTAGGTCAGCTGTTACATAACTGTAATCTATTGATGTGATCACACCTGTTGCTTTGTGCCTTAGGACAAGGCACAGACTATGAAGAGCAGCCTTGATGTGATGCTTCACTGATCTGCTAGTTCCAGACTTAAAAAAAAATAATAATGGCAAAGTTGTATAGTTCTGCCTTTGATGATTTTTGACTATGGAAGAGTGACTTTGTACATGCAAGTTATGTCTAGGTAGAATAACGGAGGCAGGAAATCTTCATGCATCAATAAATTGTCCCTAAATTCGGCCCATTATAAATCAATTCCTTTTGATAAAATAAATATCCTGAGAGGCATAATCCAAGGATATGGCGTGTCATTTACGTTTTAATATAAAATAGAACTGAATTAGATATTTTCCTTGTGGAATTAGGAGCTGTGAAGAGGTAAGAGAGAAGACAGAATATCATAAGTCTGGAGAAAAAAAAATTCCTGGAGGAATATGAAGGATGAAGTAGGGGCCTGCATGCTAACAGTAATTGACCCAGGTGACAACATGATACAGAGTCAGTCTTGCAGTCTTCTCGTATTTTCAAGTCGCAGGTGAGGACCACTGGGATGAGAGCAGTCCCACGTGCCAAACACTCACCATGAACTATCTTGTAGTTCACTATACAAAGCAAAAATTTAAAACTAAATCAGAAATGGGAGGCAATTAGCTGACCATGGCCAATATTCTGACCTGTTTTTTTGGATTTGTGTGTGCGTCTGTGCACATGTGTGCATGTGTGTGTGTGTGTGTGTGCGTGTGTGTGTGTGTGTGTGTTTAATAATGTCTCATTGTCAGATTCATGATGTTAGGGACATTGTCTTGATCACTGCTGTGTCCTCAACACACAGAACAATGTCACATACTAAAGAGTTAAAAACATTTCATGGGTGATGAGACAGATCCATAATAAATAAAACAATGACATTTCCTAATGTCTATCTATGTTATGTGCTAATTTATATGGAGTCAGTTGAAAGCCAAACATGATAGGTGAGTTCAAATCCTGAATCCATCGCGTCACTGTCTGCGTGAACTTACACCAGTTATTTGACTCCTCTGAGTCTCAGTTTCTCAATTTATGTAACGGGACTAGGATCATTCCCATTTTACAGGATTGTTTTATGAATTAGAGTTGATATGTGTAAAGCGTCTAGTGTAAGAGTACTCTCAGCATGTGGGAGTGATTGTGATTAGGTGTGTCAGTTTATAAACCGCTTTCTGATTAGCAAATATCTGTATGAGGAGTGTTTTGCTCTGAGCGAACAGCAAACCTGGTGTATGGAAGACAACTAGTTAACGCCACATATGTTGCTGAATTTTCAGCCTGTTCATTCTAGAAGACAGAGCCTCTGAAGGAGTACTTTTACTTGTATCTTCTGTCAGCAGTCATTAGGGAACTAATTCTTCTGGTGAATTTACAAAATTTCTTAAACACATTTAGTTCTCTCATCCCTCCCCCACCCCAATAAGAAAATATTCTAAGACATAGGCAGTCATGAGAGTCTTTTTTTAAATGATACCTTGGATTTACACAGCTTCTTTCTTCTAAATTGCTCAGATTACTTCACATATTCCATTTGTTTTTCTGATATCCTTCTAACATTCCAGTGATACATTCTGGTTTATCTTGATTTATCAATTTAATCCACTCAGTTCTGTAATTTTTTTTCCCATTTACTTTAGCATTTTGACTTTGTTTTTCCTATTCTCTTTTTTTCAGTTGAGTATCACTACAGCTTTTTCTTCAGCTGATTAGATGTTAAAATTTAAAATTAAAATCTGGTTAACTACATTGTAGTCTATGTGCTGGTGAATATGATTCATGTCTACCTAGAAATAACCTATGCAGCCTTTCTAAGAAATAGTACAACAGTAGGAAAAAAAATCTGGATTTATGATATGAAAAAAAATGGAAATTATTTAAAGCTATTTGTTCTAATGTTTGGACAAATCGAATAACAAATTATACCATTGTTTTATGCTAAGCCATAAAAAAAATAAACCTGACTAGTTTGATAGTAGATAAACTAAAGCAGAAAACATCCTGACAACAAAACCCAGTTGCTAATCCCCAAATATAAAGTCAGTCCCTTATCCCATAGTGATTTTTGTATAAACTGCTTCAGTAGCCATTCATAGAAGTTACAGCTGCTATAGGCTGAATGTTGGTGTCCCTCTCAAGTTCATATGTTGAAACCTAGTTCCCAGTGTAATGATATGTGGAGGTGAGGCCTCTTGGAGGTGATTAGGTCATGAGGGTAGAGTCCTCATTAATAGGATTAGGGTCCTTATAGAAGAGACCTCAGAGTTCTGTTGCCCCTTCCACAATATGAGGACAACACACGAGGACACATTAAGGAGATCATCGTCAGAAAACAGGAGAAGGATTCTCACCAGACGGAATTTGCTGGTGACTTGATTTTGGACTTCAGCCTTCAGAACTGGGAGGCATACGTGTTTGTTGTTTAAGCCACCCAGTCTCTGGTATTTGCATTAGAGCAGCCCAAACAGACAAAGACACATGCCTCTGCCAAAGCCTGAAGCACTAACAGTATGAATATACAGAAGGAAAATTGAGAATATCAAAATAGGTCCTTCCCTGCCTGCACAGACAGGAATACAAGAGGATTCTCCTTTAATTTTGTCTTCATCATTGTTCCTGAGCGCTCTCCTCCTTCTTCACATACTTCAAGAAATGTTAAGGATGTCTCATACCATAGCTCCATTTAATACGAATGTCCAGGTTGTAATGCCAATATCTTCAATAACATATTTGAGGGGGGAAAGTGTTAACATCACAAATAGACAAGAGTTCCATGAGAGCTGTGATGTGGTGGAAATGATCTAAACCACATGCAGTTTGTCCAGTAATGAGAAGAGGTGGGTGATAGTAAAGTCAATTTTTAAGATTTTGTGTCTGTCATTATGTTGTACTATAAGTCATTGGTACCCACAGGAGCTATCAAAATATTTAAGACTCCTTGTTCCTACTCCAATTGACCTTGGATGTCTGTTTTTTAAGTATTTATCTTCTCCACTTATTGCGGTCTGCCTTCGCTCAGTCTTCTCCTCACCATCAGTTTGCTAACTATCCCTGTTCCCCATTGTCACTGGCTAGTCTGTAGGAGTCTCCCACTTTCTTGTGCTGTTGCAATTCATTTATTTTGTGAGATGGGAGATCAGCTTTATTTGTTAAAATCGACTATAAAATATAAGTAAGTAGAGTCAGAGTAAGAACTGTGTGAGTGGGGAAAAGTAAAGAAAAACCCAGATACCTCCCCTGTTCCTAATGCAGAAACACTTAAAGAATATTGATATAAAATGACCACTGGAATATAGACAATTTAACAAGTCAGCTATGTTTATTGTTTTCTGTGTGGTGTTACTTCAAAGGATTTATAAAGAAGAATCAATAAAGAACTTATGCATTTCTTTACAAACTGAACATATTTAAAACTGGAGGATTGGGGCAAAAAAAAATGGCATCATTTATTGGTCTTGTACAAATATGGTTGGCCATTTTTAAAAAGTAACTTTTTAACTGTTGACAACAACAGCTATCAAAAATTTTTATACGAAAGGATGCCATTTTTGTATAAACACCGGGCATTTTATTTTAGGTGCAAGATGTTGTTATTGAAAGAAATGAAGTGATTTTACCCATTTGTGTTAAAAGCTGTGCAAGGCGTGCCATATCCTTTACTTGTTTGTTACAATCTACTTTTATTTTATTAGCCAATCAGCCAGGTTGGAACATAATTTTTTAGAATTGCACCCCTTGCAGGCACTTCTGAAAATAAATGTGTCAGCTTATTAAGATTTTTAGGCCTCAAGCATCAATTACCCCAAATGCAACATCTGAGGGAATAGTTTTCTAGAAGGTTGTAATCTGCACACAAATGCATGTGATGTTAGACCAATGGTACAAAGATCCCACACTTATTTAGCAGTTGAAAGGCTTTTGCCTCAAAGTCCCAGAAGGTATCTTATGTGGCACAGGAGATATGTTCTTGAAAAGTTGTATTAAAATTGATTTATGGCAAATTCTGGTAACTGTGTGACTCTGGGGTGATTACATCACCAGAACTGTTCAGTAAACACAGGTATGGCCATGCTTACTATGAAAATATTGAAACTCTGCCATCCTGGTAGAAAAAGTAGCCACAGCCTTAAACCCCCATATTCTCCTCGCTGTCCCAGTTCTTTATGGAACCCCTTGGATCTTCCCAAGATTCAGAAAATAAGGAGTAGGCTGGTTCCACTCTGACGGGTCAGTGCTTTACTATTTGTTAAATACTTTGAGTTACCTCTCCACGCCTCCTCTCACATTCTGTTTTCTCCTTATAAATGAAAAAGTTAGACAAGGTGGTGTTTTCTTACAATTAAAAAAGGGGGCAACATTTAAAATGTGAATTATATTTTGCTATTTAAAAATATATTTTGAGTGCCTATAATGCACAGGCTCTCTGAGAACAAAGCTATATAGCTTCTCTTCTCGCATCTCCCTCTCTCTCTAAATTAGAAAGAAAATAATTCTTTTACCTAGATTTCTTTATAGGGGCAGTATCAGAATTAAAATGTGAATGTTATAACAAAACTCCAAGGAGTTCAAAAGAAGTGGAGATAATTTCTAACTGGAATGTACAAGGCGGAGGGGAACAGAATAGAAAATGTGAGACAGTTGGTTCTGTCCAATATGGTAGCCACTTGCCACAGGCAGCTGTTGAGGACTTGAAATGTGGCTAGTGCAGTAGAAGAACTGAACTTTTAATATTGCCTATTTTAAATTAATTTTATTTATTTTTATTTTTTAAAAAGAGTTTAGTCATTTTTTTGTCAGAGAGAGAAAGAGAGCACAAGCAGGGTGAGTGGCAGGCAGAGGGGGAAGCAGGCTCCCCACTGAGCAGGGAGCCTGATGCAGGACTCAATCCTAGGACCCTGGGATCATGACCTGAGCCAAAGGCAGACATTTAACTAACTGAGCCACCCAGGCATCCCTAAGTTGAATTTTAAATATCCACACATGTCTAGTGGCAACTATATTAGTATACAGGTTTATTAGTGGGAGCATAGGGCTTCGGTTAAGAAAGGAAAAAAAATGTCAGAAAAGCATATTGAAGCAATAATGTTTGGGTTGGAGAATCTAGACATACATTTTATGTGATAGCAGCAGTGGGAGCAGGAAGGGCATACATGTTTTAAGACAGGTTAGTGACACAAGCAAAGTAGTGCTTTTAGTAAATTTCTCTGATTGTGGTGGGAATGACAAGTTGGAGCAGTCGAGTCAGGAATCAGTAACCACAGTCGAGGGTAGAGGTGGGCGTTGTGCCGGTAATCCTGGAGACGTGGCACGTGTAGAACGCATCACTGATTTTAAGAAAGCTTACTGAGTTTATCAAGAATTACCTCCTTCCTGGTTCACCTATCTTGCAGATCTAGATTTCCCTCTCCTTTTCTGGATATAGCTCTAATCTTCGGGCACTGCCTCTAGTGATTCATTTTTCAAAGTGCAGGATGCACCAATAATATAAATGTTGTATATTCTATGTATATGTGTGAGACTATTGCTCTATATGACGTTAAATCAACAAGAGAGAATTATTTTATTATTTTAGTCCCCCCCATACCCAATTTTTCGTCACCGTTTCTGTGATGGTTACCATGGGTTAAGTGCCTACAATAAAGTTCTGAATAGTCATGGCCTCTCATAAAACAGTTGTTTGTCATCGTAATTGATTTAAACATTCATGTGCAGACATTGGTTCTGCTCATCAGTGCCTCTATTTATCTGTAGGATGTGTCACTGCATTCGTAAACACTTGGGCCTTTGCGTGTAGTCTTGGCTCATTGTCATGCTCAGGGTAGAGGGGTTCTAGCCATCTAGAAAACTCACTGGCACAGATACCACAGACTGGGCAGGAAACAACTCAGGAGGTGGGTTGCTTGGCTCAGCAACAGCGATTCTGGGCACTGAATGTCAGATCAGCTGCCTGGTATGCCAGCCAGAATGTCTGATCGAGCATCATGGTCTCCACAAAGAGATCATTTAGATGAGATTTCATGAGCAGTACTGCCAGGGAATCTGAGCAGTCTTAAGAGTTCCAACAGGGAGAGAGCTCATCAATTAAGAGAAACATGAGGACAACCAGTTGCCAACATGTACATTTTTTTCTCTTTCAAGGATTTCTTCTTTAGCATATTTGCATTTGCATAGAACTGCAGAAAACAAAGACAGTTAATTTGAGATTACATGTGTTTCTATTTTTGTCATGCAAGCAAATTGGACTGCATTTTTCCGTGCCAAAACTTGTCTTTAGAGGGGAGTATTCTTTTATTGTACAGAATAGCTTTTGGATTTGCGCATAAATAGAAAGGTTTATAATTTCTGGTCACTAAGTATAGAAAGCCACTTGTTTTAGATTTGTTTTTCTAATTAAGAGTGCTTTAAGCACCCTATTTTAAATTAATGATATTCCCAGGGAGGGGATGGTATAGAAGAGTAAACAGTGATAGATCTGGGTTTAATTCCTGGCTCTCTTCCTTATGAGTTTTGGGATCTTGGTCAAAATATTTAACCTCACCGAACCTTAGTTCTGTCATCTATAAAATCAGAATGAGAAGTTTTATACAAATAGCCACTGTACTATAATGATTAAACGTGGTAACTATTTGTAAAATACAGTAAAAGCTAGTTTGCTTCTGTCGTGCCTCAAGAATCCACAAGCCAGTCTTAAAATGGCTGATCTCTCAGCAAGATGGGAGGGTGAGAAATGAAAAGCCACCTTTAACACAGAAAAAAAAAAGGCTCACACATTCCTTTGCAAATCTGACATTGTAAACCTTATAACCTCATCGATAACCCTTTGGCATGACACAGACAAGCTTTACAGAAATTTATCTTTCCATATCTCTGTGAAAGAAAGATACATTTCCTTGGTGAAATTTGATTAACAGGACCCAATTTCCTTCTTTTTTGAAAGTAAATGCTTATTGCTCATTTCCCCTTGAAGAATATTAAATTTTGGGAGACAATTCCTTTTGATTTGGTATTATGGGGGCTTAGAAATATTATGGGGTTAAGTTAGAGAATTGTGAAACTTTGGGGGTCAAGAAAGCTTTAGCTGACTGAGAATAATTCACCAAAAGAGGAAATAAGAGCCATGTCTTTTGATCTTTAATTATTACTGTGAACATCTTTTTTCTTTTTCTTTTTTTTAAAATATGGCTGTTAAGCTTGGAAGAAAAAGTTAAACAGTGAACTCAAATGTTCACTATTTAATACACCATTTGATGTATATCCTTTTTGTCTTTTCCTTGCAATCTGTATAGACTGCCCACTTTATGGGGTCATCTGCTAATGTACCCGAAAAGTGCAAAGTAGCTACTGCAGCTACCTCAAGGAAAAAGAATGAGGGTGTCTTAATTAGTCTGAAAAAAAAAAAAGTGCTCTAAATAAATTCAGTGAGTGCAAATTGAAAAGTAGACAGCTGGAAGTCTCATTCAGTGCGTATTAGCTTGTATTAGGACACTGCAAATCCGTCTGCAGTGCTTCATTCTCACTATGTGAAAGTATGTCTGCAGGAGGATAAAGGCTAAATCCTCCAGCCTCCTTCTCTTTTTTTCTTTTTTCACGATAATTATATACATATATATACAGATTCCCCCACTAACTGAAAGCAGAGCGTTCCTATGAAACATTTCCAAGCCAAAATGACGTAAAGCAAAAAGGCAGTGACCATCAATTTATATGGAAAAATTTTTGGAAATTCCCAGGCCCCCCAAAATAACCCTTCTTATACTTTTCTGATACCTTAAGACTCTTCAGGCTAACAGATGCACACAAAAAAATTGAGATAAAGCACAGATGCTCACAGACATAATTCAAAGCCAAGGTGGCTTGATGCTGAGATTTTGAGTGGAGTTCCTGGGGCAAGAGCTTGGCCAGACCACCTTCCCTGCTCAGGGTGGGTGCTGCCTGTATAACAGGTCTCTGCAGAATAAATATTGAATGCTGTTTTCACTTTCCACCTTTTTTCATAAAGGTGAAAATCCTTTTCAGATTTTTTTCAGTCAGCAAAAACAGACACTAATCTAGGTCTTTCAAAAAAGCAAAGTGGTTGGAATGCAAGCTTTTGGAAAGTGGGGGATACCTCTGTGTGTGTGTGTGTGTGTGTGTGTGTGTGTGTGTGTGTGTTCTCATTTTATAAAACTGGTTACCGATGTATGCCATATAGGTATTTTTCTTTAATTATAGGAACATGGACAGATCTCCTTAGGTAAATTAAGAAAGTGATTATCAGAGGTTCCTCAACATTTCATTATGTTCTCTGCTGTAAAAGACTCCCCGTGTGGTAGTAGCCAAGGCCTTTTCTTTTAAAATGACTTTGAATGGTACTTCCTGGTATTCTTTTAAATGATAATTATACCCAAGGTTTAGACCAGACTTATGTCTTCAGAATTTGCACCTATGGAAAATCTGTTTCTTTGGGAGCTCTAACAGGTGGTTGGGAAATAAAGAGAGCAGCCGAGTTCACATGGCAAAAGGCAGTTACATAGTTGGGAGTTTTATCCATGTATTTATAGGCGTTACATCATTCACTTCTTCCTTCCTTCCTCTTGCCATTTTAATTTTAACCAATGGGTTTGCAATTTCTTTTGGAAAGACACAATACTGCAGACTCTTTTTGAAAGAATCTGAACTTTCTGTTGTCCTTATCCATTGTGAAATTTTACTCATAACTGCTGTGTCTAGGAAGAAGACTGCTACACACTGTGTTTACGTTGACTCAACGTTAGTTTTTTTATTATCACACTCAAAAAATACCTGTTAAACCCTGTATTAGGATTCTCCAGGGAAATAGTATAGAATTTATATAATAAATATTCTGTTATGATAATATTCTATGCTAATATTATAAAAATATTAAGGAATTGGCTCTGCAGTGTGGGCCAACAGGGAAAGAGCCCATGTTGTGGTTCAAGTCCAAAGGCTGCCAGGCTGGAGAATTTCCTCTTGCGTAGGGAAGGTCAGTCTTTTGTTCTATTCAGTCCTTCGAGTGCTTGGATGAGGCACACCCACATTCCGAAGGGGCAATCTGTTTTTCCTAAAGTGCCAATTGAAACGTGAATCTCATCCAAAACCATCCTCATAGAAACATTCAGAATAATGTTTGGCCAATATCTGGGCCCCATGGCACAGCCTATTTGACACCTAGAATTAACCATAACAGGACCCAAAAGATGAAGAAAAGGTAGAAAAAGTAAAGGTTACTTTCTCAGTTAGTGGTAAGCATTTTTTTTTTATTCCACTTACACCCAGATCTTTTTTCTTTTTCTTTTTTTAAAATATGGCTGCTAAGCTTGGAAGAAACAAACAGGAAGACCTAAAACAGTTTTGAGTAGGATGGGTACATGTGGCTGGACAGGCTCTCCCTAGTCCTTCTTGCTATTCCTCTCCTCTGTGTACAAGTTTGAGAGAGTAAAGGGCATGCTTTTATACTATTTTGAAACTTTTTTATACTTTTTTAAAACTTTTTAAGTTCTCTAGGTTATTCTCAGTCTCTCTCAAATTCCAGCCTTAGAGTCAGTTGGGGGTGCCTTAACCTTTACTTGAAATAAAAAAAAAAAATCATCATGAAGATGTAAATATTTTCCCCAAACAACTTAGAAATACTTATAAACAGAAATGGATAATGTTGTACACAGCAAAAAGCAATTGGACAGAAAAATGGTGAAAAGGGCACAGGACTGACATAAAAGTTTTGCAATTAACAAGAGAATTTTGATTTCATTTCTTTTGTAAGTTGTACGCACAGGAAGGAGGGAATGAAAGCTACAAAGTGTTTAGTCAAGAAAATAGGTTCAATTATTACATCGTCATATACCAAAAGCCGTTGGGGGCTTTAGTGATCATGTTCTGTATGTTCTGGGACCTGAGACTGGAAAAAGGTACTATAAATTATTAGACTTATAGATGACAGAAAGTGTAGGCATTCTCCTATTATGCATGAAATTCTACATGTGGTACCACTGGAGAGCAGACAAGCAAACTGCATGATTCCAACTTGGAAGGAACGTTGTACTGGATGAAATAAAGCATATATCTGCAAGCTGCAATTTGATGACACATCTCAGTAAAGATTGGTCTTCAAATTGGGAGTTTAAGCCATGATTGTGAATTAAAACTGAAAAACAAGAAGTCCCTTTGTGGAAAATATTAGTAAACTCTCAGGCCAAATATTGGCAGCTCCTTCCATAAAGTGTTGACTGTCTGGGTGTTTACTTGATACAGTTAGAATTTGTTTCATTGCAAAGTGAATATATATGTGTCTAAGGAAGTAAACAACTTAGTGAATATAACCAGCTTATAATTAACAGCAATTGACTGAATTATTCTTTTAAAAACTAAGAAATGTGTGTATTTTTTTTAAGACAGTATAGATATGAGAGAGTGTATACTATATGAAAGATATATTACCCATTGTTTTTTAAGTCTCTTTACTTTTAGGGCATTGTTTTTAATTCAATCATCATGAAATGGGTTTTATTTGATTTATGTTGGTCCCTCACTGGGGAATACCACTTTTAGTCATCCAATAATGGGTAAATGGATAAAGACACATGGACCTACAGGAAAAAGAAAAAGGAGGAGGTCACAACTGCAATGTTTTTGAAGCTAGAAAGTAGGTAATTAAAATTTAGGTTTTTTTTTTTTTAATCTAACATGACAGATAGTATAGAAAGGCAAGAATCATCCCAATTTAATCACAGTATTCTCCTGCAAAATTTAGAAGTGGTCCTACCAGGTAATTCTGACAGTAGCTATAAAACTACTTCTAAAAACACAGAATTGGTTTCAAGTCTCCTATGCACATTTAGGCTTCCACAGTGTTTTCCCTGTACTTCAAAGTAAGGTCAATGCTCCATACTTCCCCCAGTAGAAGAAAAGAGGTTTATTCCCTACAGAGGATAAAAGAGAATTTTTCTGGCCTAAAGGAGGCCAGAACACAAAATACCAAACCAAAATCAGGGGATAAATACACTAAATGTTGAAACACCTCACCTTGCTTGACTCTCTCCTCCCACTCAGATCCCTGGCAGAACCTTAGCAGCCAAATACCATCCAGACAGAAGGGAAGAATCTTCTCTAGGGAATCTGCCCTGCCTAAAAGACCCAATGAAAATGACAGCAGGAGTTCCTCAACTAGAACCAATCAACTAGATTATAGTGAAGACTGGAATCGAGACCCACTCGGTGCAACCACAAGGTTATTAGATACTTGAATTAAGTATTTTATATCAAACAGACAAAAACAAAAAGAAAAAATAACTTCAAGAGAAAGATAATATTATGCACAAAAAGAAAACTTAAAAAAACTGTGATACCCTCAAAGATATGAGGAAAGGTTTTGCATCCCTGAAATAAGAACAAAGATTTCTTTTAAGTGTTGCAAATTAAAATATGATCGTATAAGTGAAAAAAAAAATCCAATAAAAAGTTTAAGGGATAGAGTTGAGAAACTATTCCAGAATGAAAAACAAAATGTCAAAGATGGAAGTTAGGAGAAGAAAAATAAAAGGGAATTTGAAAACCAGTAGAGAAGGTCCAACATTTTAAAAATAGGTATGCCAGAAGTAGAAAACAGAAATACTGGATAAGAAATTACCCAGAAAATATGATGAAAAGTTCCCAGAATAGAAAAACATATGTTTCCATGTTGAATAGACACATGACATTCCCAGTACTGTGGATGGAAACAGACCCACATTAAGGCAGATCAAGGAAAGGCAGTACTCAGGAAAGAGAACATCTTCAGACTATCAGAGGGAACATTAATATGAGATAAAATAGAATAGTAAAACTGGACTCTAGTAAACAATGGGCCAAGTCTTTATGCTTCTGATGAGACAAGTTATAGCCTAGAAATCTATGACCAAATGTGTGAGAGTACATGAAAGACTTATCTGCCATGCGATCATTTTCAAAAAGCTGCTGGAAGATGTTCTCCACTCAAATTAGGGAGTAAAACAAGGAAGAGGACAGACCAAGGAAACAGGGGATCCAACAACGAAGAAAGGTGGAGACAATTACCAATCACAAGATGATAGCCATGGAGCAGGTTTAGAGAGCACCCAGAACAAATTAGAACAGGATGACTTTTATGAGGAGGGATTTCTTTTAACAGGATAAATTTACAATATATTACATATTTGAATGTATTAAGTAGAGTTATATCCCAGTGGGGGTAGGGGTGGGGGCGCTTAGTGATTATTACTAGAAAACTAAGGAAATAATGATAGCACAGATAGCACAAATAGCACAATTAAAAAAAAAAAACTTGTCACAATAAGCTGAAAAAGAAAAAGCACCAATATTTGCATAAAAGGAAAAATAGTTATAATATCTGACATTTCTCTGCTGTGTATAATGTATATAGTGTTTACTTCCACATGGCAGTGTAAACACTGAATATTGACCCAATCATAGTGAGGAGACAAGGAAACTGCATGTCTGTCAGGGGCAAGGCCTCTTAGGATAGTGTTGAATGAGAGCTACATTGATATCTTCTAAGCTAGAACATAAACACACAATATCTAAACTGTCCCTCACCCTAAAATATCAAGAAGTAGCTATATAGTCATACTATGGAACAATATACATACAAATACCAATAGAATCATGTAAAATATTTGAAATTGGTTGCCTCTGGGAAGGAAAAAAATGTGTGGTAAGAGTGCATCTCTAGATTGCTTTGGGTAGTATGGACATTTAAAAAATATTAATTCTTCCAATCCACAAGCATGGTATATCTTTCTAATTGTGTCATTTTCAATTTTTTTCATCAATGTCATGGTTTTCAGGCTATAGGTCTTTTACCTCCTTGGTCAAATTTATCCTTAGGTATTTTCTTCGTTTTGATGCAATTATAAATGGGATTGTTTTCTTAATTTCTCTTTCTGATAGCTCATTATTAGTGTATTGAAATGCAACTGATTTCTGTGTGTAATGTTTTTATCCTTCAACTTTACTGAATTAATTTATTAATTCTAATAGATTTTTGGTGGAGTCTTTAGGGTTTTCTGTATGTAGTATCATGCCATCTGCCAATAGTAACAATTTTACTTCTTCCTTACAAATTTTGATGCCCTTTTTCTTTTTCTTGTCTGATTGCTGCATGTAGGATTTCCAGTAAAATGTTGAATAAAGTGGTGAGAGTGGATATACTTGCTCTGTTCCTATCTTAGAGGAAACACTTTCGAGTTTTTCACTTTTAACTATGATGTTAGCTGTGGGCTTTTCATATTTGGACTTTATTATGTTAGATATATTCCCTCTAAATCTACTTTGTTGAGAGTTTTTATCATGAACAAATGTATTTTGTCAAATGCTTTTTCTGAATCTATTATGATAATCATATGGTTTTTATCCTTCCTCTTGCTAATTTGAATATTACAGTGATTGATTTGTGAATATTGAACTGCCTTTGTATCCTTGGGATTAATTCCACTTGATTGTAGTTGAATGATCCTTTTAATATATTATTGAATTCAGTTTAGTACTTTTCTTGAGAATTTTTTAATCTCTGTTCATCAGGGATATTGACCTGTAGTTTTCTTTTTTTTTGGTTGCATCTTTGTCTGGTTTTGATATCAGGGTAGTGCTGACCTCATAGAAGGAATTTGGAAGTTTTCCTTCCTTTTTTTTTTTTTTTTTTTTGAATAATTTCAGAAGAATGGGTATCAACTCTTCTTTAAATATTTGGTAGAAACCTCTGTGAAACTATATAGTCCTGGAATTTGTTTGTTGGGAGTTCTTTATTACTAATTTAATTTTGTTAATTTTGTTTTGTTTTTGATTACTAAATTAATTTTGTTAATTGAACTGGTCAGTTCAAATTTTCTATTTCTTGACACCTTCCCCACCGACCTGCGAGCGCGGCGCCCGCGCAGGAGCCACCCCTCTCAGGGTGAAGACGGACCTTGGGAGTCTTGAGTGCAGACACTGGAAAGGCTTCAAATGTAAAAGTTTTCCCTGGAGAAAGTCTAGTGGGAAGGACCGTGCTGTTCTTTATGCCTGAGGAAGAGTCTTAGAGATGAAAATCTGGTGGCAGTTGTAAACTGAAGGGGGGAGGAGTTAAGATGGCGGAGAAGTAGGAGACACTGTTTTCAGCCGGTCCCTCAAGTCGAGCTGGATAGGTACCAGACCAGCCTAAACAACCACGGAACCAGCCGGAGACGCAGGAAGATGCATCTGGATCTCTACAAATGAACATCTCCAGCGCTGAGTATTGAGGTACGAAGCGGGGAGCCATGAAACTGTGCAGAGATATCGGAAGATAAACGGAAGGGGGAGGGAGCCGCCGCATTCAGGTGCCGGGAAGCGGTAGCCACTTGCACGGGGGAGCGGGCGGGCGGGCTCGTGGTCGGCACCCGCAAAACAGCAGACTGAGACCGTGAGCCGGGTGCGCGCGCCACCAGGCATCTCGCGGAACACCGGAATCCCGGTGCGCTCACTGGATCCAGACTGAGACCGGGAGATCCGGGAGCGCGCGCGGGGTGGCTGGCGGCTGGCGGCATTAGAAACACAAAGGACAGAGACGCGCTGGCCCTGGAAGTGAGGGCTGGGATGCCGGGTGTGGGGCGCACATCCCGGGACGCTCCAGGGTTGAGCAGCACCAATAGTAACAGAGTTAAAGTGGCCAGAACATTAGTAGAGAACGGGCCGCAATCCCTCTGTTCTGAGACAGAGGCTGAAATTCGGCCGCTGCTGCTCTGACCCTCAGAAGAGGCACAGCAGACCGCCAGGCAAAGCCGCCAGAGAACAAAAGCCTGGAAACACCAGCTCAGAGCGTGCCCATCCCCATCCCCCCTCGCAGGGGACACGGAGACTCTACCCAAACAGGGTTGCCTGAGTATCGGCGGGCAGGCCCCTCCCCCAGAAGGCAGGCTGAAAAATCAAGAAGCCCACAACCCGGGCGCCTGGGTGGCGCAGTCATTGAGCACCTGTCTTCGGTTTAGGGCGTGATCCCGGCGTCCGGAAAGGAGTCCCTCATTGGGCTCCTCCACTGGGAGCCTGCTTCTTCCTCTCCCACTCCCCTGCTTGTGTTCCCTCTCTCGCTGTTTGGCTGCCACATAAATAAATAAATAAAATCTTCAAAGAAGAAGCCCACATCACTAAGATCCCTATAATACAAGGGGCACGGCCTGGGACCCAGTCAATAATTTGGGCTCTGGACAACCCCGCAACCTCTCCTCATCAGAATGACAAGAAGGAGAAGCCCCCCCCAGCAAAGAAAAGACAGTGAGTCTGTGGCCTCTGCCACAGAAATAATGGATATGGATGTAACCAAAGTATCAGAAATGGAATTCAGAGTAACGATGGTTAAAATGATGAGTAGAATTGAAAAAACTATTAACGAAAAGGTTACTGAGAATATAGAATCCCTAAGGACAGAAATGAGAGCGAATCTGACAGAAATTAAAAATTCTATGAGCCAAATGCAGGCAAAACTAGAGGCTCTGACGGCCAGGGTCGCAGAAGCAGAGGAACGGGTTAGTGAATTGGAGGATGGGTTAATAGAGGAAAAAATGAAAATAGAAGATGGTCTTAAAAAAATCCACGCCCACGAATGTAGGTTACGGGAGATTACTGACTCAATGAAACGATCCAATGTTAGAATCATCGGCATCCCTGAGGGGGTGGAGAAAAACAGAGGTCTAGAAGAGATATTTGAACAAATTGTAGCTGAAAACTTCCCTAATCTAGCGAGGGAAACAAACATTCATGTCCAAGAGGCAGAGAGGACCCCTCCCAAGCTCAACCACGACAAACCTACGCCACGTCACGTCATAGTGCAATTCGCAAATATTAGATGCAAGGATACAGTATTGAAAGCAGCCAGGGCAAAGAAATTTCTCACGTACCAAGGCAAAGGCATCAGAATTACGTCAGACCTGTCTACACAGACCTGGAATGAGAGAAAGGATTGGGGGAGCATATTTAAAGCTCTTTCAGAGAAAAACATGCAGCCAAGGATCCTTTATCCAGCAAGGCTCTCATTCAGAATTGATGGAGAAATAAAGACATTTCAGAATCGCCAGTCACTAACCAATTTCATAACCACGAAACCAGCCCTACAGGAGATATTACAGGGGGTTCTATAAAAGAAAAAAGGCCCCAAGAGTGATACAGAACAGAAAGTCACAGCCAATACAAACAAAGACTTTACTGGCAACATGGCATCATTAAAATCATATCTCTCAGTACTCAGTCTTAATGTAAATGGCTTGAACCATCCCATAGTACACGACAGGGTTGCAGATTGGATAAAAAGAAATGACCCATCCATTTGCTGTCTACAAGAGACTCATTTCAAACCCAAAGATGCATTCAGACTGAGAGTAAGGGGATGGAGTACCATCTTTCACGCAAATGGACCTCAAAAGAAAGCTGGGGTAGCAATTCTCATATCAGATAAATTGGATTTTAAACTACAGACTATAGTTAGAGACGCAGAAGGGCACTATATTATTCTTAAGGGAAGTATTCAACAAGTGGATATGACAATTATAAATATATATGCCCCCAACAGGGGAGCAGCAAGATACACAAGCCAACTCTTAACCAGAATAAAGAGACATATAAATAAAAATACATTAATAGTAGGGGACCTCAACACTCCACTATCAGAAATAGACAGAACACCCTGGCAAAAACTAAGCAAAGAATCAAAGGCTTTGAATGCCATACTCGACGAGTTGGACCTCATAGATATATATAGAACACTACATCCCAGAACCAAAGAATAGTCATTCTATTCTAATGCCCATGGAACATTCTCAAGAATAGACCATGTTCTGGGACACAAAACAGGTCTCAACCGATACCAAAAGATTGAAATTATCCCCTGCATATTCTCAGACCACAACGCTCTGAAATTGGAACTCAACCACAAGGAAAAATTTGGAAGAAACTCAAACACTTGGAGACTAAGAACCATCCTGCTCAGGAATGACTCGATAAACCAGGAAATCAAAAATCAAATTAAACAATTTATGGAGACCAATGAGAATGAAAATACAACAGTCCAAAACCTATGGGATACTGCAAAGGCAGTCTTAAGGGGGAAATACATAGCCATCCAAGCCTCACTCAAAAGAATAGAAAAATCTAAAATGCAGTTTTTATATTCTCACCTCAAGAAGCTGGAACAGCAACAGAGGGACAGGCCTAATCCACACACGAGGAAGCAGTTGACCAAAATTAGAGCTGAAATCAATCAAGCAGAAACCAGAAGTACAGTAGAGCAGATCAACAGGACTAGAAGCTGGTTCTTTGAGAGAATCAATAAAATTGACAGACCACTGGCAAGACTTATCCAAAAGAAAAGAGAAAGGACCCAGATATTTAAAATTATGAATGAAAAAGGAGAGGTCACGACGAACACCATTGAAATTGGAAGGATTATTAGAAATTTTTATCAACAGCTATATGCCAATAAACTAAGCAATCTGGAAGAGATGGAATCCTTCCTGGAAACCTATAAACTACCAAGATTGAAACCGGAAGAAATTGATTCCTTAAACAGGCCAATTAATTATGAAGAAATTGAGTCAGTGATAAACAACCTTCCAAATAACAAAACTCCAGGCCCGGATGGTTTTCCTGGGGAATTCTACCAAACATTCAAAGAAGAAATAATACCTATTCTCCTAAAGCTATTTCAAAAAATAGAAACAGAAGGAAAGCTACCAAACTCATTCTATGAGGCCAATATTACCTTGATCCCGAAACCAGGCAAAGACCCCCTCAAAGAGGAGAATTACAGACCGATTTCCCTAATGAATGTGGATGCCAAAATCCTCAACAAGATACTTGCTAATAGAATCCAACAGTACATTAAAAGGATTATCCATCACGATCAAGTGGGATTCATACCTGGGATGCAAGCATGGTTCAATATTCGCAAATCAATCAGCGTGATACATCATATCAACAAGAAAAGACTCAGGAACCATATGATCCTCTCAATCGATGCCGAAAAAGCATTTGACAAAATACAGCATCCTTTCCTGATTAAAACCCTTCAGAGTGTAGGAATAGAAGGTACATTTCTCAATCTCATAAAAGCCATCTATGAAAAGCCTACTGCAAATATTATTCTCAATGGGGAAAAGCTGGAAGCCTTTCCCTTAAGATCAGGAACTCGACAAGGATGCCCACTCTTGCCACTATTATTCAACATAGTACTAGAAGTCCTTGCAACAGCAATCAGACGACAAAAAGGGATCAAAGGTATTCAAATCGGCAAAGAAGAAGTCAAAATGTCTCTCTTTGCAGATGACATGATACTCTATATGGAAAACCCAAAAGAAGCCACTCCCAAACTATTAGAAGTTATAGAGCAATTCAGTAACGTGGCGGGATACAAAATCAATGCTCAGAAATCAGTTGCATTTCTATACATGAATAACGAGACCGAAGAAAGAGAAATTAGGGAATCCATCCCATTTACAATAGCACCAAAAACCATACGTTACCTTGGAATTAACTTAACCAGAGACGTAAAGGACCTATATTCTAGAAACTATAAATCACTCTCGAAAGACATTGAGGAAGACATAAAAAGATGGAAAGATATTCCATGCTCATGGATCGGAAGAATTAACATAGTTAAAATGTTCATGCTACCCAGAGCAATCTACACTTTCAATGCTATCCGGATCGAAATACCGAGGACATTTTTCAAAGAACTGGAACAAACAGTCCTTAAATTTGTATGGAAACAGAAAAGGCCCCGAATCTCCAAGGAGCTGTTGAAAAGGAAAAACAAAGCTGGGGGCATCACAATGCCAGATTTCGAGCTGTACTACAAAGCTGTGATCACAAAGACAGCATGGTACTGGCACAAAAACAGACACATAGACCAATGGAACAGAATAGAGAGCCCAGAAATGGACCCTCGGCTCTTTGGGCAACTAATATTTGATAAAGCAGGAAAAAACATCCGGTGGGAAAAAGACAGTCTCTTCAATAAATGGTGCTGGGAAAATTGGACAGCTACATGCAAAAGAATGAAACTTGACCACTCTCTCACACCATACACAAAAATAAACTCCAAATGGATGAAAGACCTCGATGTGAGAAAGGAATCCATTAAAACCCTAGAGGAGAACATAGGCAACAACCTCTATGACATCGGCCAAAGCAAACTTTTTCATGACACATCCCCAAAGGCAAGAGAAACAAAAGATAAAATGAATTTATGGGACTTCATCAAGATTAAAAGTTTCTGCACAGCCAAGGAAACAGTCAGAAAAACTAAGAGGCAGCCCACGGAATGGGAGAATATATTTGCAAATGACACTACAGATAAAGGACTGGTATCTAAGATCTACAAAGAACTTCTCAAACTCAATACACGAGAAACAAATAAATCAAAAAATGGGCAGAAGATATGAACAGACACTTTTCCAATGAAGACATACAAATGGCTAACAGACACATGAAAAAATGTTCAAAATCATTAGCCATCAAGGAAATTCAAATCAAAACCACACTGAGATACCACCTTACGCCAGTTAGAATGGCAAAAATTGACAAGGCAAGAAACAACAATTGTTGGAGAGGATGTGGAGAAAGGGGATCCCTCCTACATTGTTGGTGGGAATGCAAGTTGGTACAGCCACTCTGGAAAACAGTGTGGAGGTCCCTTAAAAAGTTAAAAATTGAGCTACCCTATGATCCAGCCATTGCACTACTGGGTATTTACCCCAAAGATACAGACGTAGTGAAGAGAAGGGCCATATGCACCCCAATGTTCATAGCAGCAATGTCCACAATAGCTAAATCGTGGAAGGAGCCGAGATGCCCTTCAACAGATGACTGGATTAAGAAGTTGTGGTCCATATATACAATGGAATATTACTCAGCTATCAGAAAGAACGAGTTCTCAACATTTGCTACAACATGGACGGCACTGGAGGAGATAATGCTAAGTGAAATAAGTCAAGCATAGAAAGACAACTATCATATGATTTCTCTCATCTATGGAACATAAGAACTAGGATGATCGGTAGGAGAAGAAAGGGATAAAGAAAGGGGGGGGTAATGAGAAGGGGGAATGAAACATGAGAGACTATGGACTATGAGAAACAAACTGGGGATCTCAGAGAGGAGGGAGGTGGGGGAATGGGATAGACCGGTGATGGGTAGTAAGGAGGGCACGTATTGCATGGTGCACTGGGTGTTATACACAACTAATGAATCATCGCGCCTTACATCGGAAACCGGGGATGTACTGTATGGTGACTAACATAATATAATAAAAAATCATTAAAATAAAAAAAAAATTCTATTTCTTCCTGATTCAGTTTTTGGAAGATTGTGTAATTCTAGGAATTTAAACATTTCTCCTAGGCTGTCCAATTTGTTAGCATACAATTTTTTCTAGTGTATTATTATAATTTTTTTAAATTTCTGTGGGGTGAGTTGTCATTTCTCCTTCATTTTTCATTTTATTTATTTGAGTACTACCTCTCTCATTTTTTTTTTTTGATGAGTCTAGTTAAAGGTTTATCAGTTTTGTGATAGAGAATTATCTCGTGGTTTCATTGATTTTATCTATTTATCTAGTCTCCACTTCATTTATTTTCACTCTAATATTTATTATTTCTTTAGGCTTTGTTCTTTTTCTAGCATTTTATGTGTACAATTGGCTTGTTTATATGAGATTTTTTTCTTGTTTCTTGAGGTATGTCTGTATTGCTAGAATTTCTCTCTTAGAACTGCTTTTGCCATATCCTAAAGATTTTGAATGATGGTGTTTTCAATTTCATTTATCTCTGTGTGTTTTTTTAAATTTACTCTTTGCTTTCTTCATTTGCCCATTCATTGTTTAGTAGCATGTTACTTAGCCTCCATGTGTTTGTGCTTTTCCATTTTTTTGGTAGCTGATTTCTAATTTCATATCATCGTGGTCATAAAAGAGGCTTGATATGATTTCAGTCTTTTTAAATTTATTGAGACTTGTTTTGTGGCCTATCTTGTAATTTGTCCTGGAGAATGTTTCATGTGCACTTGAAAAGAAACAGTAGTCTACTGTTGGAATGAAATGTTCTGTATATATCTGTTAGGTTTAGTTGGTCTAATGTGTTGTTCAAAGCCATTGTTTCCTTGTTGATATTCTGCCTGGGTAATCTATCCGTTGATATAAGTGAAGTTTTAAAGTCCTCTGCTATTACTGTGTTACTATAAATTTCTCTCTTTATGCCTGTTAATATTTGCTTTATGCATTTAGGTGCTCCTGTATAGGGTGCATAGATATTTATAGATATTTACAATTACACCTATTTTTTGGATTGATCCCTTTATCATTATGCAATGCTTTTCTTTGTCTCTCACTACAGTCTTTGTCTTAATGTCTATTTAGTCTAATATAAGTATTGCTGCCATGGCTTCTTTTTTTCCACTTGCATATGTGTGGAATATCTTTTCCATCCTTTCACTTTCTGTCTGTATGTGTCTCTCAGTCTGAAGTGAGTCTCTTGTAGGCATCATATAGATGAGTCTTTTTTTTCTTTTAAATCCATTCCGTCACCTTATTTTGGGGGGAAAACATTTTGTCCATTTACACTTTAATTATTAATAGGTATGTACTTATTGTCATTTTGTTAATTGTTTTCTGGTTGTTTTTGCAGTTCTTCTCTGTTTCTGTATTGTTGTTGTTGTTGCCCTTCTTCTTCTTCTTCTTCTTCTTCTTCTTCTTCTTCTTCTTCTTCTTCTTCTTCTTCTTCTTCTTCTTCTTCCTGTTCCTCTTCCTCCTTGTCCTCCTCCTCCTCCTCCCCGCCTCCTCCTCTTCTGCCTCCTCTTCTCCTTCTCCTTCTTCAGTTTCTTCTCCTTCTCCTCCTCCTCCCCCTCTTCCTCTCCCTCTCCTCTTCCTCCTCCTCCTCCTCCTTCTCCTCCCGCTCCTCCTCCTCTTGTTCTTCTCCCTCGTGGTTTGATGTTTTTCTTTAGTGTATGCTTGAATTCTTATTTATTTATTTATTTATTTATTTATTTATTTATTTATTTATTTATTTAGTGTGTGTGTTTGTGTCTATTATAGGTTTTTCATTTTGGGTTACCATTGTATTCATATATAACATCTTGTGTGTATAGCAGTCTGTAGTAAGTTGACAGTCACTTAAACTGAAACAAATTATAAAAATTTCCCTCCTCCATATTTTATCTATATGATGCCACATTTTACACTTTTTTATTTTGTGTATTCTTTGGCTACCTTTTGTAGATATAATTGATTTTACTGCTTTGTTTTAGCCTCCATACTGGTTTTATAAGTAATTAACTACCTTTAATATTTGTTTTTATCTGTGAATTTTTTCCTTTCCTATTTTTCTTACTTATAGTTATGGTCTTTGGCTACCATTTAAAGAATCCTCTTTAATATTGCTTGTAAGGCTGGTTTAGTGGTGATGAACTCCTTTAACTTTTGTTTGTCTGGAAACTCTCTCCTTCAATTCTAAATGATGATCTTGCTGGGTTGAGTATTCTTGGTTGTAGTTTTTTCGTTTTAGCACTTTCAGTATATCATGCCACTTTCTTCTGGTTTGCAAAGTCTCTGCTGAAGAATCAGGCCTTATGGGGTTTCCCTTCTATGTAAGTGTTTTCTGTTCACTTGCTATTTTTAAGATTCTCTATCATTATTTTTTGCCATTTTAATTATTTTGTGTCTTGGTGTGGATCTCCTTGGGTTCATCTTGTTAGTGGCTCTCTGTGCTTCCTGGACCTGGATTTCTATTCCCTTCCCCAGATTAAGGAAGTTTTCAGTTATTATTCCTTCAGATAAGTTTTCTGTTTCCTTCTCTCTCCTCCTTCTGGGATCCTTACAATGTGAATATTATTGCACTTCATAATGTCCCAGAGGTTCCTTAACATATTTTCATTTTTTATTATTTTTTTATTTTTTCTGTTCAGCTTGATTACTTTCTGTTATCCTGACTTTCAGTTCACTGGTCCATTCTTCTGCATCTTCTAATCTGCTATTGATTCCCTCTAGTGTACTTTTCATTACAGTTATTGAGTTCCCTAGCTCTGTTGCTTTTTAAAATATTTTCTCTCTCTTTTTTGAAGTTCTCCCTAAGTTGGTCCACTGTTTTCTCAAGTCCAGTGAGTATCTTTATGACCATTACTTTAAACTCTTTATGAGGCATATTGCTTATCTCCATTTCATTAGCTCTTTTTCTGTGATTTTGTCTTGTTCTCTCATTTGGGACATTTTGCTCTGTCTCCTCATTTTGTCTAATTCTCTGTGTTTGTTTTTTATGTATGAGGTAAGTCACCTACATTTCCTGGTCTTAAAAATAGTGGCCTTGTGTAGAAGTTTTGTGGTGCCCTGTAGTGCAATCCTCTTTGGTCATCAGAACTAGGAACTCCAGACATGTCCCCTGTGTGTGCTGGGTGCACCCTCCTTTTATGTTGAGCAATGATTGCCTTCAGCTCAGCCTGCTGCAATAAGCTCCTTTGCCTGCTGTGGGCACACTGGGCAGGGTTTGCTCTCCATACTGTTGAGAGACCCATATGTGGCCACTATGGGCTCACTGTGGGCAGGACTGACACTCAGCCTAGGTGTCTTCAATGAGCCTCAGCCACAGCTACAGGCACACTGAAGGGCAGAGCTTGCTCCCTGCACAGCCAACTAAGAGGCCTGGCTACAGGAACTCAGATGTGCTAGTGTGTGTGTGTGTGTGTGTGTGTGTGTGTGTGTGTGTGTGTGTAGAGACTACCAGGGTTGGAGTCATTTTGGAGTAGTGCTGGTCCTGCTAGTAGGTGCTGCCTGCCAGATGTGACAGGGCTAAAGCCACTTGGGAGGGATGCCTGCCATTGCAGGTTGGGTGAGGCAGGTCTTCAGATGAACACTGGGGCAGGGCATGTGGTACTCTCAAAGTGGATAAATAGTGTTAGCACTGGCTCCCACAAGCGTCTGGCTATCTAGGCTGGGAGAGGGCAAGGAAAATGGCCTTCCAGCCATTTGTTTCCAGAAAAATGTTCTGCAGATCCCTGCCCCTCTAATATGCATTCTAAGATTAGTCAATAAATCTTCATATATACCCCAGATGCTTTTCAAACTGCTGGTTCTGTGTTGTGTCTTGGGCTGAGTCATTTAGCTTGTTGGCTCTTTAGAGTTTGGAGACTCTTTCTTATAGCTTTTCTGCTGTCCCAGAGTTAAGTCCCACTGTTTTCAAAGCCAGAATTTATGGAACTCGTCTTCCCAGTGCAGGTCCCTGGGCTCAGGGTTCTCCAGTGTGGGGTCTGATACCCTTGCTCCTCTGTGCTTGTGCTGTTCCTCCCATTTGCGTTAAGTCACATTGTGGATTTGGTTTCCCACTGCATCTCCACCCTTCCTACTCTTTTTGGTGTGGACTTATCTCTGTGACTAGCTGTGGAGGATCTATTCTGCCAGTCTTCTGGTCATTTTCTGGGTCAGTCATGTAAAAGTAGTTGTTGCCTTGGTGTGTCTGTAGCACACGGTAACCTCAGGATACTCCTACTCTGCTATCTTCTTCCATGTCTACATTTTTGAGCAATTCCCTCAGGTAGTTAGTTTGCTGTAATACATGATCACATTCCCCCCCATCTTAGTATTGCAAATAATTAGATTATTCTTTTTTTCATAATTTTTATTTTGTTATATTAGTCACCATACAGTACATCCCCAGTTTTTATGCTAAGTGAAACAAGTCAACCAGAGAAAGACAATTATCATATGGTTTCACTCATTTATGGAACATAATTAGATTATTCTTGAATCAGAAATCCAATGTAATGTTCAGATGTTACTTATTTGTTTACCTATTTATATTAAGTAAATAAATGATTCTCTGTAGGAATCACCAGTCCAAAATCTTGTTTTAGGAATTTCCCCTCAAACAAGAGTAGACACCAGTGTTTACATCTGTCCTACACGACAGTCCTTTACCTAAACCTGGCTGATCACAGGACGGACACCTAACTCAAATGTAAAATTCATATTTGAGGGATGAGGAAGCTTGGAACTTTGAAACTCTCACAAGCTTATCGTGATTATCCAAAGGAAAGTTTTATTAACATCTCTAGTGAGAACCTGTGTGGTGTCCAGTCGCCTGCCTTTCCTATGACTTGCTTGAGTGGCTATTTATTGTGTTCTACAATATACCCTACCTTTGTCTAATAAATTTCCTATTTGGCTTAAGGTGGCCAAAGTCTGATTTTGTTACTGGTAACCAAAAGAACGGTAACATATTAATATAGAGTACTTGACTCAAATTTACTTAACTACTTAGAAATGCATTGACTCTCTTCCCCCAATTTTCTTCAAAGGCAGTGTAGGTAGATCCATTGATTTTAGCTTCCTTTACTCACCATTTTGTTCTTAGCAGGTTTTTTAACCTTATTTTCTGTTTACTAAGCTCAGTTTCCTCCCCTTGCCTGTTTATTATGGGTAATATCCCATATTATAGTCTTCAAACAAGATCTGTATAAATTCTAGTTGATATTATATTTCATTTCTTACAACCACTTGTCTATTTAACAGCAGGCTCTTCTTATCTCCTCATTTTGTCTTCTTAAATTCCATTTGTCACTTACAATAAATAAAATAATATATTTCCTTTAAGAAGAAAAGACTCCTCATCCTTTCTTAAAGAAACCAAAGTTGTTTATATGACTTAGTTTTGAAAGTGGTAATTTAGTGTTTCCATTAAGAGTAAAGTTGCTATCTCTAGCTAATTTTTTTCCCCCTCCTTTGTTGGAACTCTGGTTTTGAAATTTATATCAGAGTTGTGGAAATGGAACATTCTACAGGATCTCTTCCCAAATTGTTTTTATTAAATGAAATTACTAAACTTCTCCACATATAAATGTTTCTGTAACTTTAGCTATCAAAACTCATGAAAGAGGAAGAAAGAAAAGGAAGGATATAGAAGAGATATATACCTTTGTACCCTTTTCACAAAGCAATTGGAGAAGAGAAACTTGATATTATACATAAAGTAGTTGGAAACTAGTTTACCACTTCGCTCCGGGTCCTGCCAACAGGCAGTGGAGTATGTAGAGAAAATGGGGGCATGTTTAGTATCTAAAGATCAGAGTACTTATCTTTCTTTTTCTAGGAAGGCTTCACTTGGAGTTATTTGATTGGGTCAGTTTGCTCCACCAGTTTTCCCCAATTTTTCCTGAAGTTGTGATATACTTGATGGAGATTAGATTGTATGACTCTAAATGCAATTTAGGATGAAGATTAAAGTCCTTGAGAGTTTGCACATGGAGATTTGACCTCATTATCATTCTGCCTACCTAACTGAACTCATCTACTGAAGTCATATTTATGTCAAATGAAAACTAATGGTTCTGAAGATCTTTTCCCTTTTCACATTTCCCTTAATTGACCACTATATTTTACTTTTGGTTAAGAACAAATTGGTTCAATTTGATGGATTAAAATTTCATCTTTTACCTTTTATATCTGCTTAAACTTTAAGAGTTTAGTGCCTCAGTTTTCTTATCTGTAAAATGAGAATAATGTTAATTGTAGTACTTATTAAATAGGTTTCTTATGAGGATAAAATGAGCTAATATGTGAAAAGTACTTGGCATAAAGGTGATTATAATAAGTACATGTCAGTAACTATGTTGGTTATTGTAATTTACATTATTTTTTTAAATCTGTAGTCCATATTTATTTTTTGTGTGATATATTTTTTTATTATGTTATGATAGTCACCATACAGTACTTCATTAGTTCCCAATGTAGTGCTCCATGATTCATCGTTTGTACACAACACCCAGTGCTCCTTGCAATACATGCCCGCCTTAATACCCACCACTGGGCTAAGCCATCCACCCTCCTCCCGTCTGAAACCCTCAATTTGTTTCCTAGTCCAGAGTCTCTCATGTTTTATCTCCCCCTCTGATTTCTCCCCTTCATTTTTCCCTTCCTTTTCCTAATGTCCTCCATGCTATTCCTTATGTTCCACTTATAAGTGAAACCATATGATAATTGTCTTTCTCTGCTTGACTTATTTCACTTAACATAATCTCCTCCAGTTCCATCCATGTTGATGCAAATTGGTGGGTATTCATCCTTTCTGATGGCTGAGTAATATTCCATTGTATATATGGATCACATCTTCTTTATCCATTCATCTGTTGAAGGGCATCTTGGCTCCTTCCACAGTTTGGCTGTTGTGGACATTGCTACTATGAACATCGGAGTGCCCGTGCCCCTTCTTTTCACTACATCTGTATCTTTGGGGTAAATACCCAGTAGTGCAATTGCTGGGTCATAGGGTAGCTCTATGTTTAACTTTTTGAGGAACCTCCATACTGTTTTCCAAAGTGGCTGCACCAACTTGCATTTCCACCAACAGTGTAAGAGGGTTCCCCTTTCTCCACATCCTCTCCAACATTTGTTGTTTCCTGCCTTGTTAACTTTTGCCAGTCTAACTGGTGTAAGGTGGTATCTCAGTGTGGTTTTGATTTGAATTTCACTGATGGCTAACAATGTTGAACATTTCCTCATGTGTCTGTTAGCCATTCATATGTCTTCTTTGGAGAAGTGTCTGTTCATGTTTTCTGCCCATTCTTTGACTTGACTTTTTGTTTTTTAAAATCAAATACATCTTTTTGGTCCTATAATCACCATCTTAACTGAGGATTTCTCTGCTCAACCCTTGACCAATTGCAGAAGTCCTCACACTGAAGTCCAGATCTGGCATTTGCTATAGAAAACCATGTGGCATAGTGTTTTATGGATTCTTTTTAAAATCAGACAGACACAATCTGAATTTTGGTTCTCCCAATTTTTACATAGTGACACTGGGAAAGTTATTTATCTTCTGTAAATCCCAGTTAACCAATCTATAATTTTTAAAGGCTCTTATGAAGACTTAATATAAGGTAAGTATACCTAGCAGAGAGTGGGAGAGTTTTAGGCACATCTCTAAGTGTATCCCTCTCTCATTATGAAAGAATTCAAATACTTAAGGTGGCATTTAAGACTACCAAAACCTTTCTTTCCTTTTCTGCTCTCCCTTTACCTTCACTGAACACTCTGCCCTCCCTACACATGATGAGTAAATAGTTCTTTGATATGGTTAAATCAGCCAATCCCCTGATTTTTTTTTTTTTACTTTAACTTGTTATCTTTTTGTTATGCCTTCCACATATACTGCCTCCATCCCAAGCCTAAAATGTTTTCCAGACCTATTTTTGCAGATCTCTTGCTTTTGATTCCTTTCAGAAGTTGTAAATTGGTAACCCTCTGGCAGATATGTTTTATTGGGCCCGTTCATTTTTTTTTTAATTGAATAGGAATGCCTTTAGGTGAGGTAAGAAACCCACAATGCACTGCAATAACCATTACTTCTTCACATATTTAGGTCTCCTGCCTGGCCCCTGAAGTCACTGGGTTTATCACTGGAACTCCCTCTCTTAATTAAAGTTAACATAAATGAATCACTGCCTTGTCTGCCTCCCCTCAATTCAATTAAAATCTTTATTGGCCTCTTTATACAATCTGACATCAGGCAGAAAAAGTGAGTTTCGGGGTAAGGGAGAATTGACTTTAATCTTTGCAGCTAATAATTGAATAACTTTTAGCAAGACTCCCTTGCTTATCTATAAAATGCAGAAAATAATTTTCATATGCAAATAACAATTCTCTTAGGATTGTTTTGGGAGTGACATAAAAGAACATATATAAACTAATCAACGCAGTTCCTGATCCAAAGTAAGTGATCTATAGATATTAATAACACTTCTGGACCTGTTTTTGTAATTTGGCAAGTGAGGACATTGAGATTAAATAATCATCTACAGCCTCCTTACAGCTCAAAAACAGTAGGCGATCTCAATGTTATATTTTCAGTATTCTCTGTTATGTTTTCTTCTCATAATTAATATGATATATAATGTGTCTCTGTTCTTATATATTATGATATTTTTATATTCAACATGTTTCTGTATACTACCCTGTGACATTTCTAATGTAATAATAATAATGTAATTTCCTTCTCCTTGCTCTAATAGTTTCTGGATTATTTATGGAAAGAAAGAAAGAGAGAGGGGTGCCTGGGTAGCGCAGTCATTAAATGTCTGCCTTCGGCTCAGGGCGTGATCCCGGCGTTCCGGGATCGAGTCCCACATCGGGCTCCTCCGTTGGGAGCCTGCTTCTTCCTCTCCCACTCCCCTGCTGTGTTACCTCTCGCTGGCTGTCTCTCTGTCACATAAATAAATAAAATCTTGAAAGAAGAAAGAAAGAAAGAAAGAAAGAAAGAAAGAAAGAAAGAAAGAAAGAAAGAAAGAAAGAAAGAAAGATATTAACATAGGTGGGAGCGTCTGCTACAGGCTCCCTGCTAGGTCCTTTGGCAAACACAAATGGCTCTTGTTGGTGGAAGGAGTTGTTGATGGAGACAGGTGCATAAGTATATTAAGTAGGTGGTCAACTTCAGAGCAGATTCAGTGTACCTGGAACATCAGTCAGTGCAGTTTACAGAGAACAGTGCAGAGACACAGTTAACCCAGTGCCAACTGAGCAGAAGTCACTCAGGAGGGCTGTCACTGCATTAGATCTAAGATTTCTAGATATACAGTTGTTTTTTATTTGTGAAGTATCTGGATAACAGAGAAGGTAACTATATTTGATCAAAATGAGCTTGTCAAAATCATGCCATCATCGGTAATTATTAAAACTTCTTTTGTTCGGATTATAATTATTTGTTTTTATAATTTAACAAAAAATCAAGATGCTATCAAACTTAAGCATGTCACCCTCCTCCCACGTTCTTTTTTTCCCATATTCTAATATATGAATGATTAATTCAAAATTAGTGAAGCAACACCTCTTTTACATTAATGATTAAAAGCAAAAAAAAATATGTTTCATTTAAAATGAATGTTCTGCATTGTTTCAAGCATGTTTATTTTATGTGCAGAATGTTATATAAAAAGCAAGTTGGCTTATACTAAATAAGGAAAAATTAAGTAGGCAACTTTATTCATACGTCTACATATTTTGTTAATACATTTTTTTGTCACCATTTCTGGGTTTAAACAAAAAAAATCCATAAAAATTCTAAGGCACTCCAAATATGAGTGTTGCTCAGTCCCAAGTGGCCTCAGTTCACTAAATTATTCAGTGCTCTACATAAATGTGTCAAATTTATTCACAAGGCATAAATGAAGAGATCCAGCACTTGATAATCCAGAACTGTCTTTTTAATAATGAATAAAATCTTTTAAAGACACGGGAAGAAGGATAACAAGTGGTCCTTAAAACTTTCTCTCAGCTTCAGAGCTGTACCATTCTACATTTAGATATAAAGGAGATTTATAAGAATTTGGTGACAAGCTAAGTAAAACATAGGTTTAAATAGACACTTATTGAGCTGATCAAGTTGTAAATGGGAAATTTAGAGGCTTATTAAATCTGCTAAAGACCCTTGGGTAACTTGGATACTTTGAAGTCTTGTATTTGCCTTCCATCTTCATGTCCAGTTGTCATTTCCCAATGTATTAAATATATCATTTGACCTATTATTTGTGTTTTGGAAGGGTCTCTTCTCTTCTCCCAAAGATCATCTACCCCAGAACAGTTGGCGAAGGACGCATTTTCTCAAAATTGCCCTGAAGCCTGCTTCTCCCATGATGCTTGCCCCTAACAGCTCTATGTGTGTGCGTGTGTGTGTGTGTGCACATGCACATGCGTGCTCTGCACTGGGCATTCTCATCCTCTCCCTTCTGCCCTCCTTTCCTGGACAATGCTCTCCTCCTTCAGACCCTGATGCACAGGACCCCTCATCTGTGGCAGAGCTTCCTGAAGCTTTAGGAATGTTTTCTCCAAGTGTGTGGTATCAGCGCCATATCACTCCCATCAGCACGGATGAGCAGCAAAGACGCTAATCCCTGAACTCATCACTGCTCCCATGACTCAGAATCCAGAAGGATCATAGCTTACTATCTATATTCTCAACAAGTGCTTTAAATGATTCCTACACTAAAGAGAACTCTTTGGGGCTAATTAGTCACGATAGGGGAGAGGATCAGCTATATAAATTAAAATAAAATTTAAAAAACTTAAATTTGATTCTTAGGCTTCATTGTCCTGATGTTTTCTGGATGTCCATGGCAAAAAATCACTCAGAGGACTTCTCTTTAGGCCTCTGGTAGACACAGGGACATGCTCAGCCAAATCCTGCTTCAAGGAAGCCCTTGCTGTCTAGCTGCTAGGAGAACTATCAGCAGATGGCTTGCAGCTGCCACGTCCTTCAGGATCCACGTCAGCTGGAAAGGGCACGTTGCTCTCCTTCTTACCCTTTCAGCACCTGGCGACTAAGTGAGACAAGAATAGTCTTTTCAGCCTGTTGAAAAACAACTCACAGGCACTATCTGCTCTGGGGTTCCTTGCCTGAGGCTTGTTGCCAGCATTACAGTTTGACTTCTTCCCTCGCCTAATTCTTTCTACCCTTCTTTTCCCAGAGGTTGAATCCTAATCAACATTTTGCACCCCAAACTCAGTCTTGGCATCTGCTTCCAGATGAAGCCAAACTGTAACAGTCTTCAGCCACGATAATGCTGGCTTAAACATCAATTGTCAGCTTTTCTCTCTTCTCTGAAAAGCACCTACCTCAGGTCCCCAGGCCTCTCTCAAACCACAAACATATATCCTATATTACTCTTACTTTAGAATACATGAAATTTTAACTTTTAAGTGGAATCAAGATTCAGCTCTGGGACTGGTTTTCCATAAGAACCCATTAGGTATGTTCTCTCTAATCTCAACTTGGTCGTCTACTCCCTGCAATGATTTATGCTATACCCCAAGGAGATGCAGTTAGTTTTCATTTTAATGAGCATATGTGGGCATTTTGTTTCAAAAAGGTGAGACCGTTTCTGTTGCTTCATCAATGCTGTTACTTTAGTTTTTTGCATAATTAATGGACATGGCCTCCAGGACCTCTTAATAATTTTGAAAACTAGATAACAAAACATCTGAAATTTTCTTCTCTATCCCGAAAGTCAATTCGATATAAAAATTGCCTTTGTTTTTCTGTCCATGATGTTTTCCTGAGACTGTTCTGCCAGTGGATGTTGTTCTGAAAATTGAGTTTCTAATTAATTAAACCATCCTCATAAGGACCTGTTAATTTCACCAAAGCACAAAAATCTGTGATAGAAAATATGTCCCTCCTTCTGGAGAGAAGTGCTTGTTTTTTGTCTCACTGCTCAGCCGTGTTGTTCTCTGTCTCAAAAGATTACAGAGTTCTTTCCAGGGTTCTCAGGTAAGTTAACCACTAACCTCCTTTGCAGACATTCTGGATATTATCTTAGATAATGGAATGAAATGACTTTCTTTTGGGAAATACCGCACAGTTTGAGTTGTTTTATTTTCTTGCTACTGCATTACATCCATGTTAGCAACTACGGTTTTATTATTCCTTTTTTCTCATTTTGGCATTATCTGGTAGTACTTCCTACTTAACCTGTTTGAATGCTATCAGAAATCTGTTCAAATAATTTATTCTAACAAGGCTGTTGGTATGGACTTGGCCCTTAGGTTAGGGAAATAAAGCTATTAGAGGAATAAAAGACTGTTTTAAACTGAAACATGAAAAAAACCCACAAAACTTAATGAGAATTCAGAGCTCAGTTCAATAGGTTAAGTAGGTGTCCTCCTGGGCACGACTCCTGTCTATGACATTACAATGACAAGATACACACAAACTGGAACAATTTGTGATAGCAAAACAGACCTCATCTTCCCAAATATAGATTTAACCTGATTTTTAAACTATACACTTAGTGCATAATGATGGTACCTCTACATCTTTGTTACCTAAGTCCTAGTGGCTGAGATCATTCCTTCATTAAGCAAACAGATAAAAAATTGTTATGGGACTGATAATGGCATTGAAATGGTTTCTCTGTAGTATGTGGAAGAAATAGGCAGAGGACTGAAAAATGGTTTAAAAAGTGAGTTCATCATGACTATAGCCATATAGTTATAACTATAACCAGGAAAAGAGAGACAGTAAGAGTCTGTGTTTCCAGTCTTACCAAACTTTTTTTCAGAGTTGCTATTTCTTTTTTTTTCTTTCTTTTCTTTTTTAATTTAAATTTTAGTTAACATATAGTACAATATTGGTTTCTGGAGTAGAATTCAGTGATTCATCACTTACATACAACACCCAGTGCTCATCACAAGTGCCCTCTTTAACATCCATCACCTACCTAACCCATCCTCCACCCACCTCCATCAACCCTCAGTTTGATCTCAATCTTTAAGAGTCTCTTATGGTTTATTTCCCTCACTCCTTTTTTCCCCCTTCCCCTATGTTCATCTGTTTTGTTTCTTAAATTCTAAATATGGTTTAAATCATGGTATTTGTCTTTCTCTGATGGACTTGCTTAGCATAATACTCTAGCTCCATCCACATTGTTGCAAATGGCAAGATTTCGTTTGTTTTTTTTTTTTTTTTTTTGATGGCTGAGTAATATACCATTGTATATATATATACCTCATCTCCTTTACCCATTCATCAGTTGACAGGCATCTGGGCTCTCTCCATAGTTTGGCTATTGTTAATGCTGGTTTAAACATCAAGGTGCATGTTCCCCCTCAAATCTGTATTTTTGTATCCTTTGGGTAGATACCTAATAGTGCAATTGCTGGGTTGTAGGATAGTTCTATTTTTAACTTTTTGAGAAACCTTCATACTGTTTTCCAGAGTGGCTGCACCAGTTTGCATTCCCACCAGCACTGCAGGAGGGTTCCCCTTTCTCCACATCCTTGCCAACACCTATTGTTTCTTGTGTTAATTTTAGCCATTCTGACTGGTGTGAGGTGGTTATCTTATCATGGTTTTGATTTGTATTTTCCTGGTGAGGAGTGATGTTGAGCATCTTTTCATGCATCTGTTAGTCATCTGTATGTCTTCTTTGGAAAAATGTCTATTCATGTCTTCTGCCTATTTCTTACAGATATGTCATTTGCAAATATCTTCTCCCATTCCATAGGCTGCTTTGTAGTTTTGTTGGTTGTTCCCTTTGCTTGTGCTACTTCTTTTGAGTTGGAATCTCTTCCCCCCCTACATACACTATCACCCTAGGTTTCTGTCTAGAAACCCTGGCCAAATTTTGCAGCATTACTAAGAGAAAACAATGAGGAAAGAAATGAGTTAAGCATCCTGTTGAAGTAAATAAGCTAGTGGAGCCTGTGGGATCTCTTATTGTTTACCAGCTGCTCCTACGCTCTCTGCTGAACCTGGACTAATTTTACAGCTAGAGCTGAATTAACAATTCACATTGCATGCTCACCAGATGCTATTGAAGAATGTGGAGGAGATGGCAACATAATCACACTGAAAACAGAACTTGAAGATCACCTTGTCCTTTTAGCATAAGGGACTCAGCTAAACAAGATGACTGATTTATCTGTGCACCTCATGCTGTTATTAAATAAGCAAAGATGAGAATGAAAGCATGACACTGCACAACAGTGTTATCGGATTGAGTCACTGTACGTGTAATTTAGCAGTCACATTGTCTAGCTCCAACAGGTGGCAAAGTGTGGCAGGTGGTAGTGAGGATTTCTTTACAAGGTTCAGTTTCTTACAAATTCTTCCCTTCTTTTTTCTTTTTCTAAAAACCTGCATGTGTGTGTGTGTGTGCGCGTGTGTGTGTGTGTGTACTCAATCATATTCATATAATATGTGCTCTTTTATATTTTGAGGCTAAATCTTTAATTACATATAGATTCAGAACTGTACTAACTCCCTGATAATCTTTTTTTCTGTTAGTATTCATTCAACATTCACTCAACAAACATTTCTTAGTACTTATGTGCCAGGTAATATTCTAGACACTTAGGATATATTGATCAATACAGCAGAAAATAAAATGCCCACCACTGTGTAGCTTACGTACTCGCAATAACCCTCATCAATATATTTTACTGAAACTCAATTGTGTCTCATTTTAATATTGCTACAAAACCTTTTTTAGGTTGGTATGATCTGGAGTATCTTCTTTTTTATATCTTTAATTTCAACGTTACTGAGAAAAACTTTATATTTAGCCATGTCTTCTTGTAAGCATGTTATACCTTTAAGAAATACAATTGGAAAATGTCTGACTTTAAATAGGGAAGTTTTATCCACCTGTATTTTTGTGAATATATTTCGATATATTCCTTATGCTATGTTTTCTGTAGTATGCTTTTTTTTATACTATGCTTTGTTTCCTTTTAATTATTTTCCCATTCTTTTTTATTAGTCGTTTTCTTTGTATTCTTTGCTTCCTCTATTAATTTGAAGTTATGCATTTTTTTATTCTTTTAGTATTAGTCTTAAATTTAATGATTAATTACTTGTCTTAAATACCCGTCTTCACCTTGTCTAATCTTAATAAATATTTCTGTTGTACTCCCCCAAACACAAAGACCTTAAACCTTTTAAATGCAATCCCTGCTCCCATCTTTCATGTCTGTATTTGAATTTAAGACCTCAGACTTAATCATTATTATCCATGCTTTGCATAGCCAACACATTCATTAATTTCTTTGCTCACTATTTTATTTCATACTCTCCATTTCCTTCCGAGTTAAATTTTGTTTTCTTGAAGTATTTCTATTAATACCCTTTCAGTGGGATCTGTGAGTAGTAAATCCTTTCTGCCTTTGACTGAAAATGTCTATTTTGCTCTCACTCTTGATCGAAAGCCCAATTGGATATGCAATTCTAGCGTGACTGATACTTGCTCTCAACACCTTAAATGTACTCTTCCTCTGTCTTCTCTTCATTGTGGTTGATTGTAAGGCTGTCATCAATATAGTAGGCTTTGAACTTTAGGAATTTTAGGGGATTTGTCTTTTACATTTAGGAAGTGGTTTTTTTAATACTTTTTTATTTCAGAGAGAGAGAGAGTATGCATGTGAAGGGGGGAGGGGCAGAGAGAGACAGAGAGAGAAACTTGAGCAGAAGCAGATTCCAGGCTGAACATGGAACCCAATGTGGAGCTCGATCTCAGGACCCTGAGATCACAACCTGAGCCAAAACTGAGTTGGATGCTTACCCGACTATGCCACTCAGGCACTGCACATTCAGGAAGTTTTCAAAAATGAAATGTTAAGTATGGGTTTGTTCTTTATCTAACACTCATTGCGCTCTTTCAGGACTCATGTCTTCAATTATGGATAATTTTCATTCTTTTGCATTTTGAGTGTTGCTCTCCCTCCCCTCATCTCTCTTTTCTGTTCTTACAGAATTGCTATTGCACATATATTGTAACTTCTTTTCATACCCTTCATGTATTAACTTCTCTTATCTTTAAATGTTTCTTTCAGCTGAATTCTGGGTAATTCCCTCAGTTCTGTTTTCAGCTCACTTAATTTTTCCTTGTCTCTACCTAATTTGTCTCTTCTAAATTTAACTGTCTAAAATATTTTTTGTTTGTTTACTTTATCCAGTATTTCTCTGTCTGTAGAAGGGAGGTGTTCTGAGCAGCCTAGTTTACCATAGTTATGGAATTTCATGATCATTTTTTCTAATAAGTTAAATTAGTTTTTGGAAGCCCTCAAAAATAAAATGATCTGGTATTCTAAATGTTAGCAGGAATAATCATGAAAGGGAAAGAGAAGAGAGGAGACCTATTATACTGAAGGAGACTATATTAGTTTGCTAGTGCTGATATAACAGTACCACAAACTGGGTGGCGTTAACAATAGACATGTATTATCTCACAGTCCTGGAGACTAGAAGTTAAAAATCAAAATGTTAGTATGGTTGATTTCCTTCTGAGGGCTGTGATGGAGAGTGTCCTGTAGCTTCTGGTGGTTTCCTAGAATCTTTGGCGCTTCTGCTGCATCACCCTGATCTCTCGGTCTCTTTAACTTTTCATGGCATTTTCCCTGTGTGTGTGTCTGTATCCAAATTTTCCCTTTTTATGAGGATATCGTTCATGTTGGAAAAGGGGCCCTTCTTATTTCATCCAGTATGATCTTGTCTTATCTAATTGTATCTGCAATGAGCCTATTTCCAAATAAGCTCACATTCTTAAGTACTTGGGGTTAGGATTTTAACATATGAATTTGGGGAGGTAGGAGGAGGACACAATTTAACCCATAACAGAGACACTGTTGGAAGTGGGCAGCCTGAATTTAGGTTCTGAGACCTCTCAATGTGAAGTCTGGCTCTGCCAGTGATTAGCTTCAATGGATTCCTCTTTTTCATCATCTATAAAAAGAAGAAAATAATGATTATAAGAACTGATTAATCTAATGTATATGAGGCCTAATATTGTGTTCCATGAATTACTTCCTCAATGAATGGTAGATATCATTTCCATTTCTTACTGAGAGACATGTGTCATAGTGTCCTAGTGTCTCCTGAAGTTTTGCCTACTCACATCAGACATCCTGGAAATGTATGTGGTTACATATAAAAGGAACATGGAACATTTTAGCAGTGACTGGAAGCAGAATGATGTGGTACATATAAAGGAAGTTGAGAGAGCTATTTGAAGATAACTCACATTATTGATTACTGTATCCAACACAGCACTAAGCCCTTTATGTGCATTGTCTTTTTCAATCATCAAAACTACCCTAAGAGAGGATGGCTCCTTCCTTTCTAAGATGAGGAAACTGAGACTGAAGTAAGTTAAGTAACTTGTTCAAAGTTATACTGGCACTTAGAGTGGAGAATGGATTTAAACTGCAGTCAGTTTGACTCCAGAACCCGTGATATTATATTGGTTATAACATGAGGAGACTGATTTTAAACCACATGTAAGAATCAGCCAGGTATTTCTGTTACTGCTTATATTTTTAAAACTACCTAAGATTTCTACATTATACTAATTAGCACATTTTTACCAAGTATTCACCATTTTGCCCTAAAAGGTACACAGTAAGGTGCCTTGTTTTATAACTCAGCCTTGATACCATGGTTTATAATGAAATTCTGTTGATAATTGCTTGTTGGTGGGATCTTGACTAGATCTTGGTTTAGAGGCTGTATTTAAAACAGTTTTTCACTGAATTAGAACATGCTAAAAATATTCAGCAGGTAAGCCAATCTCAGTGCGTTCTGCAGTGACCCATGCAACTACCCTCTGTCTGCCTCTGTTGCTTGTGCATGAAATGCTTATTCAAGGTTCTCTCAAACGACTGGCTTTGGGCAAAGGGAAGTATTCACTCATGCATTATTGCTCAGCTATGCTAGATGTACAGTGGCAGGTGTATTTTTGCAGTGACCTCACTTTTGCTTTTAACTTAACTGGAAAATATTGAAAATTGCTTGGATAAAATTGTGACTACACTTAAAATATTTCCTTGAGGAAACACAGTGTTTATCTGTAAAAGCAGTAAGAATCCCTAACCAATGAATATCTGTGAACTTTTGATTTATTTGGAGGAAGGCAGAAATAAAAAGAATACTAACAAAAAATAAGAATTATATAAAATTGCATTATCTCACCTCTAAAGTCTTCTCACCATACTTAGGCATAGCCAGTTGCAAATCTGTTATTGGCAATGTTTATTTTTAGACTGTGGTGACTATTCTTTTAGAACAGAGTTTACTGCCTTGCATTTTGTGCATCATCAAGAACATCCTAAACCTCTGAGTCCGATGTGACCGGATAAAAAAATAAATAAATAAAAATTGCCTTATCATTTAAAATAAAAATAATAAAATGAAATAAACTCCATCAAATTCCTTGGCCAAGGAAGACCTCCTTTGTGCAGGGATCTCTTGCTTAGCTGAGGCTAGAGGTCACATCTTCTTTCTGCAAAAGCATTAAAAACCGAGGACAAGAGTTTAGTTCTTCCTCTGAAACTTCAACAGACTATCATTATATCAGTGATTGTTCCTCTTCTGGATTTGGCTTCCCACTTTCTTTCTACACCTGTAGATGTCCTCTTTCTTCTATCAAGTGCAGCTCTCTAGCTCAGTGTGTGTTTGTATGCATATGTGCATATGGACCTTGTGTCACTCAGTATTTCTCTGTTTGTAGGAGAAAGGAAGTCTGTTTGAAAAACCTTTGCCCATATTGCTGCTGAAGTCCCTGAACATCTTCTATATGTGTGTAACTTTTTTAATAAATAGAGATAGATACAGATTTTTAAAAAAAATTTGTCACAAGGTATATCAGGCTTCATTTACTCAGCATCACAAAAATGGCTTCTGGAATTTCAAACCTCTCTTCTAAGTTGTGAACCACTTTGTTATTTGTGCATGTGAGTGCATTTTTCTAGGTAGAGAGTTTGTAGCTTTTATTAGATATCAGTATAATCCATGAATCTTGCAAAAGTCTAAGAGATATTGAATATAATTTTGAAAATGTGCTTTCTCCCTTAAAACTAGGTTATGCCCATTACCCATTAATTTAGTATTCTCAAATGGTATGCTTTCAAAAGGGACCTAGCATTCCATTGTATGAATATGATGAAATTCACATTAAAATTTCTGAATTGTTGGATTTTAGATTTTTTTCTGTGTTTACTGTGGTGAAAAAAGCAATGAACATTCTTGAAAATAAATACATAAGCCCATACCCAACCATTTCCAGGTGGCAATTTCTTTAGAGTGGATATTTTTTTATCAATAGTAAAATCATTGTTCAAGTTTTAGATACATAATGCTGCTTTTGTTACATTTATGCTTCTTTAAAAATGTGTGTACTATTAATTTTACTCAATCCATACAAAATAAGGAAATAGCTTAAAATTTTTTTGATAAAACACCAGAAAAATAAGTAAGTAAAATTTTAATCGGTTGCAGAGCTGAGATTTAAATATATACAGATATTTTTCTGTGATGGTACAACATTAATTCCTACTCCTTTGTTCTAAGTTTCGATACTTAATTCAGTAAAATTATTTAATGGCTTTTTTTGTTGTTGTTTGCTAATTTTTTAGTACATTAGGGCTTTTAAGGAAGGCAAACATTATAATCAGAGGTAGTAGTGTATAAAAAATAAGACAGACAATTAAATCAGTTTTCTTAAAAAGACCATAAAATAAAAATGACAAGATTATGGAGTATTAGTGAGAAATGGGAACATCAAGAGAGAATCGATATAATACAAAAAGTGTTAGTTGTCAAATAAGAGAAAGAAAAATCCCAGATGATCCAGAAAATACTTTTGGGAATGACCCTAACATGTTTTGATCCAATCAGTGGACTACCTCTAGTATCAAGGCAGGGAACTATAGTAGACTGGATGCTTGGATCCAAACCTTCCCTCCCTGCATCCATATGCTTGCCTATCATTTGAAGAGTGAATTTTCCATCCCTTGACTTTGGGCTTAACCATGTGATTTGTTTGACCAATGATATGTAAGTAGAAACTAGTTTACCAGTCTCAAGTATAGCCTTTAAGAAACCACTGATCCACAAACTTCTGGGCAAAAGATACATGCTTCTTTGTTGTGTGGCATGGATATTTTATAGTTGTTTGATGGGTAGCATTATTGTGGCAATATCTAATTAATATTGAGACACAGATGTTTTGTTTTTATCATTTTGTTTTGTTTTTACTGAGATAATGTTTCGAGTACCAACTTCGTTTGGTTTTGCCTAAGTCAGAGCATAGGCAGATAGCACATGAAACAAATCATTAAGCAAAGGGAGCAATTGACTCAGCACAGTATTATGGAAAATGAATTCATACAGCCTTAAAAAGCTGCAATGCTGTGGATGGGATAGGGACCTTCAGTTGTGTTGGCCTCAACTATTCAGTGTTGTTGATTTTTTTGTTGGTGTTCAAAAGAACTAATTGACAACATTAGAAAATTTGGAAGGTATCACATAAAAAACCCAATTTCTGGCTTTTCTTGAAAGGTCAAAAGTGATAGCAAACTAGGATCTTCCTTCATTGCCCCAACTGGTTGGGATTGAGTAGAAGTCACCTTTTCTCTCTCTCTCTTTTTCTTTCTCTCTCTCTCTTTTTAAAGACTTATTTATTTGAGAGAGAAAAAGAGAGTCTGTTTGAGCAGGAGGAGAGGCAGTGGGAGAGGGAGAGAGAGAATCCTCAAGCGGACTCCCAGCTAAGTGCAGAGCCCAGTGCAGGGCTCCAGGACCCTGAGATCATGACCTGAGCTGAAATTAAGAGTCAGAGGCTTAACTGACTGAGCCACCCAGCACCCTAGAAGTCACCTTCTCAAGGTGGCCTGAGTTCTCCAATTTACCCCAGCAGTTACTTAGCACATTTTCCTCACTTTGTTTCTGTTTTAGGTGAATGAATTTAATAATGTCTACTTTACACAGTTTTATAAAAATAGAATACTATCAAAAATGCCTAGAGTAAAGCAGGTGGTCATTAATAATATCTTTTATTCTTTAGGTATTCAATAAGTGGTTAATCACTTAATATCAATTTATGTATATTTCTTATGACATAAAGTTTCAGTCAATTAAAATGCATCCTTTAAACTGTCTCTGAATCTCAGACTTGTAATCATTCATTCAAGAGTCAAAAAGAACAGAATGACATTTCATGAAAACAAGGCAAGATTGAATTGTGTACTCACCTAAGGTGATTTCTTTCTTTTTTTTTTTTTTAATATTTTATTTATTTGACAGAGAGAGAGTCAGCCAGCGAGAGAGGGAACACAAGCAGGGGGAGTGGGAGAGGAAGAAGCAGGCTCATAGCAGAGGAGCCTGATGTGGGGCTCGATCCCCTAACGCCAGGATCACGCCCTGAGCCGAAGGCAGACGCTTAACCGCTGTGCCACCCAGGCGCCCCGACCTAAGGTGATTTCTTAACCAATTTGGTAAGAAAGAAAGAAATTGCTAATCATATTTCTGCTTATATCAATTGGTTCAGAACCCTCCACTAAGTTAAAAGGGGCTAACAACAATAATATTTCAGATTTGTTTAGCAGATTATGGGTCAAAGAAGAACATACTTTGTAATTTTATCTTTAGCATGGCATTTCAACATAGATATTTAAACTTGAAAGAAATAATGCAACAACCCAAATAGGAAAAGAAGTTACTATCACATTTAAGCTGATTTACTTTCACCCATTTATCAAATATTTCATGAATGTCTCAATTCAGGTATTGTTCTAGGTACTGGAAATACTGAAATAAATATAAGCTGCCATTTACTAAACTCCCATTATATTACAGACTTCTTTTATTAAAAACAAAAACAAAAAACAAACAAAAAAACCTCTTAGTCTCCTCACAGCCTTCTTCAAAGACATAATCTAGTCAATAAGGATACATATAGTTTGCAGTCATTTTTAAACCTCAGCACTGCTAGATAATACAGGAAACACCTGTTGTAATTCAGCAACCCATGTTAGAGAGTCTTAATACAGACTTTAGTGCCATAGTTATGTCCTGAGCCCCTCCTCCCCCTTGTAAGATAAGTGTCATGAATGGGGTCCAAGGCATTGCCTTGCCAAATCCTCAAGGGGCAGGCCAAATGACAGTCTACTAGGGGCACTAAACATCACTAGGAATGTATGGAAAAGTATATTTACAAGAACTCTCAGAGAGTGTAAGTAGTTGGAAGGGGTCCTTTGATGCCTGGTCCCCCATCTCCCAGCATCAGAGTATAGTATTTAGGCTTCCAGTGGGGGCTGATCTGGGTAACCTTCCCTTCTCTGGCTGAGTTCAGAGCTCAACTGCTTGGAGGTCCAACAGAAGGATCAAATACCAATTGTCACTGGTGGTCCTCCTGCTTTTTCTTTCTCCTTAGAGACCTTCCCTTCTCCACTGTGCATTGAATACATACACAATAAATGTTTAAGGGACACCAGCTTGAAGAAGTACCCTCAATCCCAGTACAGGTTCAAAGCCTTTGTTTTGTTTTATTTTCTTTCCTAATGTAACAAATGAAAGTGGCCAAGGCCTCCTTATTCCTGGAGGCGGGGGGCGGGGGGGGAGTGGATTTAGAGAGAAAAATCTGAGGAGAAATCTTGTGACTCCGAAAATGTCATCAACAACAAAAGATTGGGGACTTTCAACTCTCATGACCTCCTTCAGCTGCATATGGAAAAGGACTAAAGCAGGGCCTTACTCTGGCTTGCTGAAATCCAACCTCTCCTTTCCCCTCTCTCCTTTCACTGATTCCCCTTCTCTCTCCACTCATCCTGCTTCATTCCTTCAAGACCTTATTTCTGAAAAATTGACAGTTTTAAATCCTGTGCCGTGGCTGAAATGTGGACCGAGAAAGAAAGAAGGAGATTGAGGCAGGAAGACCTATTCCACTCTCTTCTTCAGCCCAAACTCTTGGAGAAGTGACTGTCTCCAATTTTCAGAAGAGAAAACAGAGGTACAGGGTCTCTGTTAAAAAGCTTGTGGCTTCTACTTGTATAAGAAATTAGAATCAAAGTCTCTGCTCTCAGTTCCGTATCTTGCCACTTGTACTTGCCTCATTTTTGTAGATCTGAAGGACTCTTATTGGAACATTACCAGTTTGTAAAATGAGGTAAAAAGCTCTCATAACAGTTAAAAAACCATTTTTATGCTTTTAGATACCAATAACTGCAATTTTAACATGCTATTTTATTTGTTCAGCTGTTAGGCCATAATATTTTCCAAATAAAAATGAATAATTCAGTACTTCTTAAAGTTTTGTATTGGAAATGGTCCAGGATTTTCATACACTAAAGCTATCTTTTTTCACCCTTGAGGACTTGAACTAAATTTCCTTTATATAACCCTGCAAGTTTCAAGAGCTGGCCCTTAGTGTATGGCAAAATCAGAGTTGTTTGTTCAGAAATGTTAATGTAAATAAAGTGAATGACATTTGGAAACTCAATATATATTGTAGCAGTAATTTGCTGATAATAATTTTTATATAAATATATATGATCTTTTCTCTTTGTATTTTGACCAAGTCAAAGAAAACTACAGATACTTAAATAAGATAACTCTTTCAAAATGCAAGTTCTCTTTATGCAAAAATTTTGGAGAATACAAGCAAATTTTCTTCTGTCTACATTTCAACAAGAATGTGAGAGCAGATGATGCAAATTGTTAAACATAATTAGAAAAAGAGAATACTGGATTTTGGAAAAGGGAAAATGTAGATAAAGCAGAATGGTGGGTAATAGGCTTGAAACTTTGCAGACAGTGGGGCAGGGTAGGGAAAGGACAATATAAGAAAGATAGCCAATGCCTTAGAACTTCTAGGATTGCGTGGGATGGAAGCAGTAAAGGTTGCTCTAAAGAGAGAGGCTCTGGGTTTGTGCTTTGATAAGGCTTTACTGTGAGGAAGCTAATAATCTCTATTTTGAATTTTGTGGAGAAGGCTTCAGAAATATTTGCTCAAGTACTTGCTTTTATTGTTTCTTTGAAATTTAACTTAGCATTCTGTATTTTTATTTGCTAATGTTGGAAAACCTAGTCACTGTGCATCACTGAGAACATGGCAGGACTTAACAATGGGAATTGTGCAGAATGGTATGAGGCATTCTGGGAAAAGGACCAGGTGCAGAAAAGAATGCTTTTTAATATGTGCTTAACATATAATAAAGTATACATATACAGATGAATTGAAATTTTGGATGAAGGAAAATCATGAGATGTTTCTCACGATCAGAATATGGCAGAGAGAGTAATAGTGAAAGCTTCAGTATTACTGATATAAGTCATTGATGTTGTCTTTATGTAATGTGTTACTGATTTTTATTTTGGTAATTGAAAACAGTATTAAGCCTTTTCACAGGTCTATTCCTTTAATCCCATTTTCCACGAAATCTTAAATCACCCCAGGTATCGTTCTTTTCACACAGCAGTTTTTGAGATGGTACTTTTTAAAGTTAAGTGTAGAGTGTTAATTGGGTCAACCTGTGTATGAGGCCTTTATGTTTATTCTGATAGGAAATGGGCAAATTAACATATTAATGAAGACATCACACTTGTTGTTGGGGCAAAAGCATTCAATTTTAGATGATTTTTATTTGAGCAAAACTGTATTGTACATTTTGTGTAAAATCTGGCGAGTGCAGTAATTGCCTGAGGGGTGAATTGCTCAAAATGGAATGGCAGATGGTACATTGTGATATATCGCTCTAATCTAAAATATTTTGCATTATCTTCATCATCATCTTCATCACCATCATTGTTCTTTTAAACTTGTCTGGAATTGTCTGATCAAGAGCCATTGCTCACAGTACTTTCTCATGTGGGATGCTATCTTCACCTGCTTTTCCCAGCCAGATTTCAACTCACTTTTCAATGCTCATTTCAAGTGCTCCATGGACCCTTTTTTACTCCCCAGACCTCTGGAATTATTTCCTCTAGGCATAATCACAGAACTTTAGAGCTGAAAAATGCCATGTCAATTTTAATCCTCTCATTTTAAAGAGGAAGAAACTGATGCCCAGAGAGATTAATTAATGGGGTTAAGATTGAACATTAGGAGAAGAAAGGAAAAAGAGGATTTAAATTAAAAAAAAATATATATTATATATATATATTATATTATATTATATAATATATAAAAATATATATATATATAGTAAGTTTAGAGCCCTCTCCAGTCACTTGCATTTATATTTATAGACTTGTAAACCTGAAAAGCAACTGGTATTCAACCTTGCACTATTCACTACATTTTGTATTTATGTTATTTGTCTGACCAGATTCAGATTTTTTTTATAACAGACGCTGAGTTTCAAACTCTTTTGTATCTCCCAGATCAGTATACTGAGTTGCTAGAATAGAATGGTGAGTAAATTTATTTGCAGTCAGTCTTAATTGTTGCCTGAAGGGATAGTTTAGGTAGGACTTTGAAGACTTTGGAATGCCTGCCATTTTGAATTAGAGATGTCTAACTTCACTGTACCCTATGACATTGTACATTGTTGGTCATGAAGCATGAATTAAGGGCTAAGGTACATAATTCATTGAGCCATGTGTGAAAGACAGTGTTTTAGAGCCTTGACATGTTTCACATTTAAAATGCCAAATTGGGGGTGCCTGGGTGGCTCAGCCGATAAGCGTCTGCCTTTAGCTCAGGTCATGATCCCAGGGTCCTGGGATCGAGCCCTACATCGGGCTTCCTGCTCAGTGGGAAGCCTTCTTCTCCCCCTCACACTTCCCTTGCTTGTGTTCCCTCTCTCTGTGTCTCTGTCAAATAAATAAATAAAATCTTTAAAAAAGTAAAAATTAAAAAAATTAAATGCCAAATGGTTTAATTGTGTGTAAACTGAGCCTTAAATTAATAATACAATATGTGGAAGATAATGGATTTAATTCTGGTCTCTCCAGTGCTAAATTCCATTCTCTATAAATGTTTATTAATAATTGCATTAATTATATCTTATATTACCCTCTTCCTTATAACTCTACTTGTATTATTAGGAGAATGTGTCATTACAATGCGTAAGGTCTCCTTCACTGCCAGACAGAAGCCTGATGAACTCAACTTGGAATTTCTGAAGGAAGGGAAGAAACAAGAGGGACCTTCAAAAACTATTCCCCTGATTTAGAATTACTCTGAGTGGTACTGAGGCTAAACACAGAAAGAATACCAAGGGATTATTCCTGCTAATAATTGGAATAATACCTAAAACTTAACAATTGAGAAAAATGAAGAAATTATGTTTGTATTTTAAAGCAGGCATTGATTTGTTTGAGAAAATAATGATAATTTTTTTTCACGGCATGACTAAATAATATCATATGAAATATATATATTTATATATATACACATCTGCCTAAAATAATAGATGGAGCATTGACATTTTTCTTTGTATTTAGTAGATAGTGGGCCAAATTTTAGTGTGTCCTATAGAGTTACATGTAATACAATTCAAGGATAATTATGTAGTACACCCCCCATAGCTCCCTTTAATGCAAAGACATCCTGGAGTGTTTTTCCTTTCCCAATACAAAGTGTAAGCAGTGTTCAATTAGAGAGCATGCCCCAGTGAAAAGATAAAAGTTTAGATCTGAATGAATCTATTGACTCTAACATATCAGATTCCAGCTGAGAAAGAGTTATAAATTAGCCTGGGTAATAACTAAACTGGGATGTGTGGATTTTTATATTGGTGCTGCGGATTTTGTTATTGTTTCTGTTTCTGGGACTAGACCGTAGACCTTCAGTCCATCACACATAGAAGCTCAACTCTGAAAGTAGCATCTAATAAGCACCCACATTCTAATCTGTGGATTTTTTTACACTGAAAGTCGTCATGCAGCAATTTTTAAAACATTTTGGCATTTAACAGAAAATCAAAGAAATTTCCTTAGAAGTCCAATGAAGCCTGTCTCTCGTGTGTTAAAATCTAACATCAGGATCTTATCCTGGGTTGAGCAGAGAAGAAGGTTGTGTTTTCCCATCGAGATGAGCTGTCCACTGCTGAGAGTTTATGTGGAGCAACATGACATCAGGATGGAGAAGAAAGTAGTCCTAGAAGTGAATTGGATATTTTTGATATTATTTTCTAATGATTAGTTTGGAGCTAATAAGATACAAACAACCCTAGGAGAAACAATTCATTTGTTTAAATTCATTTACAGTGAGATGTAGATGGTCCATATAAGACCTTATGTTTATTAAGACAATTTTCAGTTTAATCAACAACAAATATTTAGTGAGCACTCATTCCCCAGGTACTATGCAGATACTAAAGATACTGGAACAGACGTGACACAAGTCCCTGTCCTCTAGAAGGTTACAGTTTAAGAGGAAGGAATGACAAGTAAGGAGATGAATACCTTTCCAAGTAATGGTGCCCTGACAGAGGTAAGCCCACAGTGTTAAGCGACCATAGAGCAAGGGCACATAGCCCAGACAGGACAATGAGGGGAACAGAGAAGGCTTCCTAGAGGACCTGCCTCAGGCTTATGGCCCAGTGATATTTAGAATGGGAATGTCAAGAGTACCTGAAGAAAGTGGATCTTGGAAAGAAATGGTGAAGGAAAGAGGAATGGGAGGCTGAGTATTTAAATGAAAATTTACAGAAGCCATGTGAGGTCAGGAAATAGGGGCTTGCTGAGGACATGGACCTTATCTGTCTTCTCTACCTCTGCATCTTCTGAATTTCAAAGAATAACTAGCACACAGTGGACAATGAATAAATATTTGCTCAATTAATTAAATAATGCTTGTGAGTACAGATCTAAACAGAGAAAGAGAGGAGGTTATGGGGAAGTGTAAAGAGTATTAGACAAGCAATCAAAATCCGGATCTGGTCCCAGCCCTATAATTGTTTAGCTGTCATAGAGTCTCTAGGGGCCAAATGTGTTTACCCGTACAATGAGGAGGTTAGATGACATAGTCTCTAAGATCCCTTGGTGTGTGAAGTGTATAAGTTGATTCTACTTCCGTGAAAAAAATCATGGCTATTATTATGCTTCTAGAAGATTATTTCTAAGTGACTTTACGGAATGATTTAGAGTTATTTTTTCAACAATGCAGTATTTTAATATAATGATTTAAAATTTAATAGAATAAAAAAGAAGTTGATTTGTTCTTCAAACTGCATTATAATGGACACATATTTTGATTACTCCCAAGAGACAAACATTAATTTTAATTTTTAAGAAAGCTGCTGGAATCTTTTTGAATAATAAGCAATTCATAGCAATTCATTTGTAAGATAGAATAACAAGCTCAGAGGTATTTATTACATTGTAAAACAAAAATAAGCCTAATTGGAAAGGTTGGGCAGGACACTGTGGATCCTGTCAGATGAGACATTCAGCAAATGAAGCAGCCTAACAATCCAGCGATATCTGTCCACAGTGGTAGGATGCCATTTGGCCAGAGGGTCTGCTCTTAGAAACACAGGTATATCTGGTTATTAATACTAAAGGAAAGCCCTGAAATTCATTGAGTTTTTTCTAGAATGTTAGTTTTGATGAAAGTGAATGCAGAAAAGCTAATAAATATCCTAAGGTTTGGCAATGAGAAAATGAAAACTACCCTGAGTACCTTGTAGGTGCTCTTCTATGGCTCTGGATGCTACTATTGAGAAACACAGCAGCCAGATAGATGCTAGTCTGTTACTTGACCCATTGTGAAAAGTGGACCTTTCAGGCTAGGTGCTCAAAGGATTATTCATTATCTTTAAAGTGTTATAATTTTACTAGTATATGTCTTGATGTTCTGAGTAACTTTTTTTTTCTTCATAAGGTGGTGTGTCTTTCCAATATCAATATTTAAAATTTTATCATTGTATCACTTATTTTGTTATTTTAATAAGTTTACTGAGATGCAATTTATAAACCATGAAGTTCACCAGTTTACAGTGGACAATCCAATGGCCTTAAAAATATATATATTACAGAGTTCTGTAGCTATTATCACAGTCTGATTTTGGAAAATTTCATTATCCCAAAATGAAACCTATACTCATTAGCAGTCACTCCCATTCCCCCCTCACATGTGTAACTAATCTATTCTTTGTCTTTATAGATTTGCTATTCTGGACATTTCATATAAGTAGGATTATGCAATATGTGACCTTTTGTGACTGTGTGGCAAGAAGAAATTTCTGAGATCTGTCTCCTCTCGTTTCCCCTGGCCATTTCCTATCATTTCTTTCTTTGATGCCCTGCTATGATAGCTTTCCGTCTGACTTCAGTCTTTACAAAGGGTTCCCACTTAGTGTACAATTATCTCTTTCTGAAACTGAATATTTGCTGTTTATTTCTGAGAATTATCAGCTCTAGATCCCTTCCACACTCTCCATGTGTCCTTGTCTATAGTCATAGAGGTTTTGTCTTAGTTGCTTTGTTAGTTTCCTAGGGCTACTATAACAGATTACCACAAAACGGATTGCTTAGAAAACAAAAATTTATTATCTAACCATTTTGGAGGCTAGAGGTCCAAAACTAAGCTGCAAACAAAGACACACTCCTTCCAACGAATCTAGGGAAAGATCCTTGCTTGCCACCTCTAGGTTCTGGTGGTTGCCAGCAATCTTTGGCATGCCTTGGCTTGTGGTTACATGATTTCAATCTCTGCCTCTGTCTTCATATGGATGTCTTCCCTCTATACGTATCTGTGTCCAAACTTCCCTCTTCTTAGTAGACATCCGAATGGGACCCACCCTAATCCAGTATGCCTTTATTTTAACTTGATTACATCTACAAAGACCCTATTTCCAAATAAGTTTATAATTACAGGTTCTGGGGGGATATGATTTTTTGGAGACACTATTAAACCTAATATAGTTACATATACCTAATATAGTTACATATGTCCCTGCTTGTATGAAATTTGAGGGTCTTACTCTCTTTCTACAAGCTCGATGTTTATAATTTATGGAGACCCCCTCTTTTTTATTAGTCATGCTACAGTTTTCGCAAGGATAAATGCTAAGATGCATAACCTAACTAGTTGCCACAAACTTACGATATTCTTTCCTCCGATTTTGACACACAAGTTGAGTGGCTCTCAGACTTCATCCATAGGGGCTTATATATCTATTTATAGGCTTGATATCCTAATTAGGAACCCTTTCTGTACACAGTTGGCCCCCTGGAGCATTCTGCTAAAAGATAATCTTTCATACTCTGGGAACAATAAGGAAGGAAAGCTAGTTTTCTTAAATATTGTCTGCTGAATTTTAGAGCTGATGTTTCTAATGCCTCCTTAGTTATCAAGAATTAGAGCACTTGTCTTTTGCTTTGAACATTCCAAGTAGTTTTAAATTTAGACTATATTAAGATATGTCAAAAGAGCCTATAATGGAATGATATTATTATCAGAACAAATAATTCATAGGATTAGTATTCTCCCAAATTTTAGGCTCCACTTAACTTTCCAAGGAAAGGACAAGATCATATTCAAAAGGAATTTAAATGTAAGGGATTAAACATTTTCCACACATATAGCCATTGAGACTAGAGGAGCTGGAAATCCAAAATATACAGGTAAAAAGGAAACAAAGGGTGATACAGGTGCTATTGTGTGGAATGCCTTCAATGCTAACATTTTCTATATTATTGTTTGTTGTGATTATACCCTAGAGCACAAGTGAAGGAGATTTAATGGAAAAAGTTGAAAAATGTTTTTCTCTCCGTGCTTTTGGTTACCAGTTGTAAAAAAATACTATATAACACTTCCTTAGTATATGAGTTGTGTTAGTTGGTCTAATTACATTCCTGATCATTAGTGGAATGCCATAATTTATTAATTTCACAAATATTTATTGAATGGGGTTCTCTTGGGTTCTAGGCACTCATCTAGATGCTGGGGAAACAGTGGTGAATAAGAGAAAACAAATGCCTGCCCTCAGGGAACTTGCATTCTAGTAGGTGAGATGCAGGTCAACAATAAATATTAAAATGTGAGGTAATGATTGATACTTTAAAAAGAAAAGCAAGATGAATAATGTCTGAAGATCTAATGTACCACATGATGACTACAGTTGATAACACTGTATTGTATCATTGAAATTTCTTGAGAATAGAACTTAGGTGGTAACATACTCATACACACACATATATATACTTAAATTTATATATTTATATAGCATAAATGTAGTGAAAGATGTGTTAATTAACTAGATTAACTGTGTGGGAGGATACATTTTACAATATATACATTATCAGATCATTATGATATACATTTTATATATCTTATAATTTTGTCAATTATGCCTCAATAGAGCTGAAAAAAAGAATTTCAAAGAAAGTGTGAAGAAAAAAAAATTAAGGACATGGAGAACAGCAGAAGATTATTTTAGCTAGGGCAGTTGTAGAAGGCTTCTCTGAAGGGATACTAATTAAACGGACTAAGTAATGTGAAGAAGTAAACTATGCAAAGAATTGAGGGAAAAAAAAATTCCAGGTCCAGAGTAATATCCATTTGAATATATATGTATAATTATATGGAGATATATATATATATCCATTTAAATATAAGAAAATATCCATTTTCAAAGGATAGTAAAAATGCAAAGGCTGCTGAAATTAATTGGTTAAAGGAGACAACAGGGTCAGATGATAGGACTTCTAAGGCCATGATAAGTTTGGATTTATTTTAAGTGTGATGGAAATCTCCTAAAATGGTTTTAAACGGGAGTATGGTATAATCTGATTCCTTCAGCTGCTAGGTAAAGGATGAAGAGGTGGCAATAGTAGAATCAAGGAGGCCAGTTAGGAGGCTAACATAGGCACCTAGACAACAGAAACTACTGGTGTGGACTAGAATGTTAGGCTGCAGATAAAGAGATAGAGGAGCGGTGCCTTGGTGGCTCAGTTGGTTGAGCATCTGACTCTTGATTTCAGCTCAGGTCATGATCTCAGGGTCGTGAGATTGAATCCTGCATCAGGCTCTGTGCTCAGCCAAGAGTCAGTTTGAGATTCTCTCTCTCTCTCCCTGTACCCCTCCCCCTGCTTATGCTCTAAATAAATAAATAAATAAAATCTTTAAAAAAAATAGTGGGTATGTGGAAGAAGTGTATGGATGTCTCTAGAGGTAAGAAGAGAAAAAATAGGAATAATTATAATAAACTATATTTTATACACATATATATACATATATATGCATTATGAATTATATATTATAATTGTAATATATGTATATATAATACATTATAATGTATATCACATTTGTGTATTATGTGTGTATATAACCATATGCATGGCATTTAATGAGCTCATGTAGGAGGTAAATGTAAATAGAGTAGGAAAAATATCTGAGGAGCACTGTGACTCTCCAACAGTTAAAGTTCAAGAGCAACACAGAAAGCCAGGCAAAGAAACTGAAAATCCAGGTCATTCAGTTCAAGGGAAATAAGGAGGTTAGACAGTCCTAAAGCACAAGAGAAGAAAATGCATCAGCAAGGAGAAAATGATCATTTGAGTCAACCATTGCTGAGATGAAAACTGAGACTTGACCATTAGATTTGACAGGATGGATGTTTTACTGGTGACTCTGTGAAGAACAGTTTCCTAGGAGGACAAAAGTCTGATCAGAGTGGGTTAAAGGCAGAATGGGAATATTCTGGGTAAGGTGACAAAGTACATTTTGATGTACTCTCTTGGTTCTTATACAATAGGAAAGTTAGATAAAACCTGAAAAGAGAAAGCAAAGGCATAGCTGGACTATAAATAGAAAGCAAAACAAAAACCCCCCATGGACTAGAAAGGAAAAGTATGGTGATTGAGGAACCAAGCCTGGAAATGTGTCCTGGAAGCTGGTAGTAGGCAGACCGTGGCTTACCTCCTATCAAGTAAAAGAGATAAAAAACATGCCAGTGGTGATGCCTTTTAGGAAAACATGAAGTTAGGGAATTTGGGAAGAGTGTGACAGCTTGGTCACCAGACTAATTAGCTTGGGGGGGGGTGGATGAAGGTAGTGATAAACCTGTTAGAGAGGAAGGATTGAGAAGAGATGCATCGAGAGAGAAAAATAGACAAAATTCCTCACCTAAAAATCAAACTTGCAAATCAATATTTCATAAGAAATGAATAAATCTAAGGAAGGTAGGCAACAAAATCAATATTTAGAATATGGACTTACTTCTAATGAACTTAATTATATGGAACAATCTGACAAAGACTTCAAAATAAGTAACACTGTGTGCTCAAAATGAAAATGCATTTTTTGCTTAAAATGTAAGAATAAAAAAATACTAAACACACAACTATAAAAGTAAAGTGAACAGGAGAATATATAAAAAGACTAATCAGAAATTTTGAAAATAGAGTCCTAATAAGCTGCCAGAAAGAAAGGGCAAATTACCTTCGGATCAATGGCAGTAGACTTCTGTGATTGCATGTCTCTCACCAGTAGCATTAGATGACAGGAAATGAAGGAGCAGTGTCCTCAATGCGCCCAGGGAAAGAAAAGAACAGATAGATTTATATACCCAGCTAAACACTTTCTTGAGATTAGGCAAAAAAATGATATTTTAAGAGTTTGCCACTCAGACCTTCATTAAACACACTTTTAAAGTATCCTAGAAATATATAATTCAGCAATAGGTAGGACATAAAGAATAGCAAGTGAGATTTGTCCTCACTTACTTAGCAAAGATGAGTCAACATAGATCTCATAACAGTTTAAAGGGATAGACCCATATCTTTTCAATATGTACAGAAAAAAAATCATTCAGCAAAAATGTAGTAAATACTCAAAACAAGTTCTTAATAGACTAGTAAAGAGAATTTCTTTACCTTATCTATAAAAACCTTACCTTATTATGATTATTAATAACATTTGAGAAATACTTTTAAAATCAGAACCCAGACAGATGCCTGCCATTTCTACTTCTGGCCAATACTCTGCTTAAGATTCTAGCAAATGGAACAAGAAATCAGAAAAGAAGCGGTAGTAAGAATTAAGAGGCTTAGGTAAAACTTTTTTTTCCTATATGATACAGTGTATATGCTGAAAATCCGAAAGACTTTACAAACTCTTAAACCTAAAAATAGAGGGGGGATAAAACATAAAAATATCGTGGGATACAAAATCAAAATATAAAGATCAATAACATTCTTATTTGTAATTTAAATAACAACTGGAAAATGGAACTTCACCTAAACCTCACGCTTTATACAAAAATAAATTTATAAGACATAAAACCATAAGATATTACACACACACACAAAAGAAAATTCTTGGGGTCTAGGGCAAGGCAAAAAGTTCTTAGACTTGGCACCCAAAGCATGTTCTATCAAACTTTGTAAATTTGACCCCATCAAAATTAAAAAGTATTGCTCTGCAAAAAGTCCCCTTGAAGAGGATGAAAAGATAAGCTACGGACTTGGCTTATAAACAGTTTTTTCTTCACAACATCTTAGGTGCAGTGAGGGTCTACAGTGCAAGTAACACTTCTTATCTGGCAGTTCTATCATTCTACAACTTCATTTATGGGGCTATAACTTTTTGTAGCATCCTGAGTTTTCATAAACATGATTCAGTATGTTTGATGGTAACAACCACAGTACCTGAGAAAGGAGTAATTTCTTAAGTAGAGCACAAAGTGTTCCATACATGCTTTAACGTCTCAGAAGCTATACATAGGTTAGCATTTCCAAAAAGGAGAGTCCTAACTGAATAATGACTTATCAGTGACACTAGCTCTTTATTTACCTTAACCATTTATTGACAAGATGAGGGAACTAAAAGTGAAAAATAGGAGATCTTGGGACAATATTCTTTAAAAGGGCAAAGTGTTTATAGGATTCAGGGTCTAGGAAAAGTAGAAAGTGCAACACAAATCAAGCAGATGCATGTAAGCGATTCATTAGTTAGGGGTACAAATAAGTGTACACAAGCCAAACGGTTTTTGAATGTTGGAAAGGAATGGAAACTGAGCAGGGAATGAAGAAACCTGAGTTTTCTTCTTGACTTAACTGTTGGAGGCCGAATTAATTCACTTCATCTCTCAAATTCCTTTTCTTGTTTTTCAAATGAGGTGGCGGTCCTTGGGGTACTGCTGAGATCCTGTCCAAGGGTGAATTTCTCTCTGAGATCCACCTGCTGGCCATAGAGGTGAAATGACTCTCTGCCTCCTGTTACCACACTTTGGGACCCTGTTGGTTTTGCCAGCGACACTGCCAAGAGTAATATCGAGTGACACCCAAATGAGATCCCGGAATCCAATTGGCTTTGCTTTTCTCATTTCCAGAGTGCTATGTTCTAACAAATTCAAAAGTTCTTCAATTTATAAATTCCACCCCTGAAGCAAAGTGAATCAAAGTACTTGTGGCATTTGAATCTCTGTACCTTGGGAATGATTTATTGTGTTTGAATTTTCATTGTGTTTCTATTGGGGGAAATAGGCTTCTGGGTAGAGTAAACATTTCCACAGTGTGAAAATTGCTCCAAGCAGCCCTGAGCATGTGCCAAGAAATTCTAATATTGCTTGAAAATTATTATTGCTCCATTAAGGATCCCTGAATTTCTGAATATTCAATATAACCATGTGATTAATTTATACCTCCTCAACTCTAGATGACTGCTTCCCAAATGCTCTTTAATTTCAGTACATTTACAAAATAATTAAAATGCAATTTACCAGGTTTTAAGAGTGTTTGCAATAGATGTTCATAAATGTTTCAGGTAGCACTACTTTCCGGGTTTTTCCTAATAGTGTCTTCCTCCCCTCCAATCCTTTTAATTCAACACTTAACAGGTATAGCAATTCTTATAAATAAACATGTGAATTGATTGAAAGAAGTGATTAAATGGCATTCAGAGGTTAGTGCTCTAGCATTTATTTCCTAGAAAGTCTATTAAATGTTTCAATTAAAAAGAAAGGAGGGGAAGCTCACAATCTGAAATGAAGGTCTTTGAATTAGTGTTATATTAAAGAAATGGCTCCCTTAGAAGGGGTAGCGGTTATGATTAAGGTTGAGGGGGAAGAAAGAACAGAAGGATTAAGTCACACCACTTAGAATCCTTTGTCTGTAGAAAAGACCTTCCATCTGATTAAGTGAAGATGAATGAATGAAGAATCCCAGTGTTCTTATTTAATCAGCTTAATCACCTTGAAAAATTGAGGTAGTTATTCTGCCTACCGGGCATGAAGGGCCTAAGTGATATTTGCCAAGTTGTGTTAACGCCTTGATAATCAAGTTGTACCTTTTACCATAGATTCAGGCTGACAACATATGCCCCTAACCTACTTACTTTACTTTGAAATTACTCTGAATTGGCATCGTTACTGAAGCTTCAGAAAGAAAAAAGATGACCTGGGAACAGGTCTTACTGTTTTTAATGTTTTCAGGTATCTTCCAGAATACGACAGAGAAAGAGGGTATCTATGTGTCATGTTATCCAGTCCTGAGACCTAACTGAGAATTTAAACCTGAGATCTTACTGCTTGGGATGAAATGTTTAGTTTGTTTTATTTGTTTTGTTTTGTCTTATTAGAGAGAAGGGGGAGGGGTGGGGGGGGGAGGGAAGGAGAGAGTGTTAAGTAGGCTCCATGCCCAGCATGGAGCCCAACATGGGGCTCAGTCTCATAACCCTGAGATCATGACCTGAGCTGAAAGCAAGAGTCAGACACTTACCCAACTGAGCTATCCAGGTGCCCCTTTATTTTGTTTTTTTTTAAAAGTAATCACTCTGCCCAAAATGGGGCTTGAACTCATGACCCTGAGGTCAAGAGTCACATGCTCTTCCAACTCAGCCAGCCAGGTGCCCCTGAAATATTTTTTTTTTTTTTTTTTTTTTTTAGTAACGGTAACACCAGTGGTGTCGATAACAACAAGTTAATGATGAGGGGGTCATATATTCCTCAGTGGCTTTGACTCATTGTTTTTCTTTAATTCTTACTCATTTCTATGAAGTAGATACTATTATTATACCACGTTAGACTGAGAAGTAGCTTGCAGAATTTAAGTCTCTTCCCCAGGGTCCCCTGGTTGGGAGGAATTGGAGCCCTGAGGAATGCACACCCAGCGCCAGTGCCTCTGGAACCAGCTGTGGCTCCATTATTACCCAAGAATGGCTAGGTCAACAGGACATTGTATTCCTTCTGTGTTATCTTCAAAACCATCAACTGAAACTTAAATCTAGTTTCTATTCTCTTCTCTGTGAAGACAGTAAAGTATCACAGAGTCATTTTGAATGATCCTAATTTAGGAAGTCTTTCCCACTTTGGAGGAGATGAAGTATGAATTTTACTATACCTGAGTTTACAAAGTTGTTTTTTTCTTTTTAAGATCTTATTTATTTATGAGAGAGAGAGAGAGAGAGAGCAGGAGCAGGGGGAGGGGCAGAGGGAGAAGGGAACTCCCCACTGGGCATGGAGCCCTACACGGGGTCTGATTCCAGGACCCCAAGATCATGACCTGACTTGAAGTCAAGCACTTAACTGACTGAGCCACCCAGGCACCCCACAAAGTTGTTCTGTCCTTTTATAAACATCATATTTTTTTAAAAGATTTTATTTATTTATTTGACACAGAGAGAGAGAGAGTCAGCGAGAGAGGGAACACAAGCAGGGGGAGTGGGAGAGGAAGAAGCAGGCTTGGAGCGGAGCAGGGAACCCCACACGGGGCTCAATCCCAGGACTCTGGGATCATGCCCTGAGCCAAAGGCAGACAATTAACGAATGAGCCACCCAGGCTCCCCTAAACATCATATATTTTATCAACCTCTGTTTTTTCTCAAAAATACTTTATTGGTTATTCCTTCCAAAATATTAGTATCATATGAATAAGATACACATAAAGAAGAAAAATACATTCTTTGCATATAAATTTTATAGGAAAATTTTCTGAATTGTTCACAAAACAATATTGGCAAAAGTAGGATAATGTAGCATTTTTGTTTAACAATGTCTATTATAAGAAAAAAATTCTAACAAAACAGCTCATTGTAGAACTCAAGTGACAAACAGAAATAGAAATATTTACTCAAATGCTTCTTGACATTGACTAAAAAATACAAATTATCTGTAGTGACAGTGCATTTTCTATAATTGTGTTTTTGCATGCACTTAAATAGAAGGGAGATTACAGACATATCCAGAATCTAAGGATGTATGGGTGCACCCTGAAAAAATTACATGCTGTCCCATTCTTATAGGAAATGCTGTGGATTTTAAGCACTGTACTAGTATATTTTAATTTTTAAAATATTCATTTTGAGGGGCACTCAGTCAGTTGAGTGCCTGACTCTTGATTTCAGTTCAGGTCATGATCTCAGGGTCATGAGATCAAGCCCCCTGTGGGACTCCATGCCCAAAGAGGAGACTGCTTAAAAATTCTCTCCCTCTGCCCTCCCCCCCCCATTTTGCAGGCACAAGCTTTCTCTCTCTTTCTCTCAAAATAAATAAATGTTTAAAATATACATTCATTTTGAGACATTGTACAATTTAAGCTGCAGTTAACCCATTGTAGTTATTGCATAAACACAAATTGATTGATTGATTGATTGATTGATTGATTGATTGGCAGAGAAGATGGGACTACCTATATCTGCCAAGTTTTATTTGTCCATTGCAACAAATAAAGTTTGTGTATGGGGATTAAAGCTAGAATATTTCATAAGAGTTAAATATATTAATAACTATGTTTAAGAAAGTCTTCTAGTGAATTCTGTCAATAAGAATATCTCAATTTCCACAAATATGTTTAGTTTTCTCATAGTTCCAAGCCATAATAAACAGGTGAGCACTTTGAAGTTTAGGGCTGTAACTTGCCTGAGGACAAGAGTTGGCTCTCTTTCACACTGTAGGCTGAGCAAATGTCACTGCATTAATAACAGTTATAATTATGAAATATTACAATTGTGAACTGACTCTAATGCTGTTTATCTCTTTGTAAAAATATTTAGGCTTTGTTAAAATATCAGAGTAACCACAATCTAGACTATACATCTATTAGTATGCTAGGACTGTCATAACAAACTACTACAAACTGGGTGGTTCAAACAAACATCTTTCTTTCAGTTCTGGACGCTAAAGGTCTAAGATCAAGGTGCTATCAGGGTTGGTTTCAGGTGAGGTCTATTCCTGGATTTTAGACGACAGTTTTCTCATTGTAATCTTACATGGCCTCTCCTCTCTGTTCCTGAGGACACATATCTCTGGTGTCTCTTCTTCTTCTTATAAGGGTACCAGTCCTATCAGATTAAGGCCTTCCTTTATGACCTCATGTAAACTTAATTACTTCCTTATACGCCCTGTCTGCAAATACAGTCACATTAGGGGTTAAGACTTCAATATATGAATTTCGATAGAACACAATTCAGTCCATAAGAATACATATGAAGCCATATTTGCTTTTAAGCATCCTCAGTGGTGATGATGATTGTAAATCACTGACTTGAAGAATATTCAACTAGGAAAATATTTCAGTCAACAATTCAAAAGGTGATCAATAGTCAGATCTTTAATCAAAAAGCAGCAAGCCAATAGGAGATAGAGTAGTAGGAAGAGGTTTTAAACCATCAAGATGGTAGAATGGCTGAATTCCATTATCTAAAGTGCTCTGTATAAGGGAGGGAATATAAAATCTCAGTTCCAGAGGGAGTTAACCTAATGGAAGTGTAACCAGGGGAAATTAAGGCCGACTCCATTTTTAGGATTGAGATGGAGTCTCACTCAGGGGAGCAAGCAAGAACCTAAGGTAATAATAGGGCCAGAGTGAGGCTAATTTAGACCAAATTAGGTGAGTTTTATGTTGGAAGAAGTACAAGTACAATATCACAAACTCCGTGCTAGATTCTTGGCACAGAACTTCATATAATTCACACAACTGCATAAAGTTACCACTTGCATACTATGGATAACATCTGCACTCAGGTAGGGTAGGAAACTAAGCCAAAGGATGTACATGTAATAAGTCAACAAAGGTAAGAAGCAAACCTTGTTTTCTTTCTGTTAAATCTCATGATCTTTCCACACTACAAATAGGGTTTTCTATATTAAATACAATGGGAACGACATGGAAGGTCTTACAACTATGCCCCTCTGCTGAAGAAAAGTAGTCAAATAACCATTTGTGTACTAGTCAAATGAAGAAGAAGATATAGTCTGGAATAGATTTTGGGGATTAATAAATGACCCAACTCCAGTCGTTAGATAAATATATATGCTAAAAGGCAGGAAAGTCATTACACATAAAGGCTAGACTTAAAAAGAAAACCCACTAATAAAGAAAGAGAGTGCAGTTTACCCTTGAACAAAGTGGAGATTAGGAGCACCAACCCCCCCACCATGCAGTCAAAAATTCACATGTGACTTTAACTTAATTTATTTAGAGAAAGAGTATGAGTGTGCAAGTGGGGAGGGGGGAGAGGGGCAGAGGGAGAGAATCTTAAGCAGACTCTAGGCTCCACACAGAGCCCAACTTGGGGGTTGATCTCATGGACCCTGAGATCATGACCTGAGCAGAAATCAAGAGTTGGATGTTTAACCGACTAAGCTACACTGGAGCCCCTCACATATAACTTTGACTCCCTCACAACTTAACTACTGGTAGTAACCGGTATGGTAACTACTGTCAGCCTACTGATAACAATCAATTTGTACATACTTTATATGTTATATGTATGATATACTGTATTCTTACAATAAAGTAAGTTAAAGAAAAGAAAATGTCATTAAGAAAATCATAGAGAAGAGAAAAAATGTATGTATATTCATTGGGAAAAAAATCCACATGTAAGTGGGCCCATGCAGTTCAAACCCATATTGTTCAAATGTCAGCTGTGTAAGACAGAGACAAAAGGGAAGTCGGCAAAATAAATAAAGAAGATAGGAAGGTTGAAGAGTTTCATTTCTACAGTTTTCTTTAACACTTAGCACGTGCCCAAAAGTGATATCTTGAAGTGCTGCTAGAAGTCATCTGAGTAAAAGGTCACTCAACCATTGAGCCCCATAGGATAGCATCTGCAAACAAGCACTGAAATTCTCTTTTCTAATGTTGATAATGATATATCGAAGCTATAATCTGCTGTCTTTCAAATGGATATAATGAAATTCTTGGAATTTTAATAAATGGACAAAGCAAGAGACTAAAATAGCAGAAAGGAAGATCTCTATATTGATAGTTTCTTGTCAGTACTACTTAGATTCATAAATTAATGCTTTAAGAAAGCCACGTGTACTTTTGTAAATTCTAAATCATTTATAGAGATTTGCAGTGAGCCCAGGGTACCTCACACACATGTAACCTGCCCACTAAAGAAGAAACTTATTTTGAATACCTGTTATTTTTCTTTTCAAATATGACAAAATATTGGAAAAGCTGGCTTTACAATGAAGCCTTCACTGTTGTGCTAGTTTTGCTGTAAGTCACGAAATAAAATACTTAAAATTACTTAGAAAAAATAGAAACTTGCCCATGCTACAGTATTTTTAATTCTTTTTTTTCCTGTATTAGAATCTTATTATAAACATTTTTAATAATTCAGTCTGTGTAGTACATCAAAGCCTTTTGGAGTCCTTCATCTTGAATATAGCAACTGTTATCACTTAAATGTATATTCTTTCAGATGTTTTCCGAACAAATGTCAACATACATACGTATAAATGAAGACATATATGTATTGTTTAAACAAAGCTTGAATCACACTTATACATGGTCCTGAAACTTGACCTTTTCTTTACTAGGATATCTTGGCCATCTTTTGCTGTCAGTATATATTGTTACATGTCTTTATTGGAGTGGGGGAAGATAAGGAATTCAGTTTTCACATTCAAGTTTGAGATGTCTGTTAGATGTCCAAGTGGGATGCTGGGTAGGATGTATAATCCTGGAGTTCAGGAGAAAGAACCATTGAATATGCTTTAGGGATGGAAAGGTTGAGTTCTTCTGCACCACTCCAGTTCCCATTGCTATGGGGGTTTCATACAGCAGACTGGGGAATATGCCCTGCCTTCCTGAAGACTTTGGCATAGATAAGGAAGACTATTTGGTAGGAAGGGATAATTCCTTATTGCAAAGAGAATTGAGGATTGTTTTTTGTTTGTTTGTTTTTTTAATAACTGCTCATTGTTTTCCAAAATGAAGTAAGATTTATTCCTGATTCCTACTGAGCTCTCCAGGATAAAAGGCCTCAATCAGCCAGAGGTATCATCCATGGGGCATCTCCTTTGGAATACCTCTTAAGCTATATGTCTTTGCTGCCTATCCAGGCCTTGATGCTCAAGTTTCTTCAACTGCTAAATATGGAAACAAGATCCAAACTAAGTGTGTTTTTTTTAATTCCATATACTGTGGACTTTCCATTACACAGAGCTTTCTCTCTTCTTTGTAGCTCTTTTGAATTTTATAATGCTATAGAAAAATAAATAAAATTGAATCAATCAAAATCAATTGCCTAATGGCTCTAGAGAAGCTCTAGAGAAGGTGATTTAATGAATCAGCTAGAATTGGTTATCACAGGGAGGAATACCTTTGCAACTGGTCAACATGACAATTTTTCTTATACTCTGAACTATCCATATAACATAAACACCCAGAGAGTAATTGTGCCTGGAAATGAACCTTTTTACAGACAGTAGTGTAAGCAAAGATGTTTTTATGTATGGTGTAAATGAGTAAATCATTGTTTAAAATGAATGAAGAAGTCATCCAGAATATGTGGGATTTTGGTGGGGGCGGGAGGAGGTTCTAAAAGTCCTCAATTAAAACTGGAAGGTCATCTTCACATAGGGTGTCACTCCATTAATCATTCATTAGAACTTATTCTTACAATTGAACATGTTGGGTATAAGATAATACATCTAATAAATAAAGAAACTGAGCTTCCAAGTTAGGATTTGCCTAAAGTAGGTTTGTTAGTAAAGTGTGGAGCAGTTCAAACTGGGCCTCAATTTTCTTGAATGGAAAATGAAAAATTATAATAACTTGAGATGGAGCATTGCTGGAATAATCACATATGACTATGCCATATAGATAAAACACTCTGAAATCTGGATATTGTTACTCGTATTGTTATTATTAATGACGAGAGGAATTTATCCACTGGTCAGGCAACTACTGAAGTGGGGTTGTTATGCCTAGAGATATAACAGAAAATAAGGGAAATATCCTTGCATAAGAATAATTCCTTTTCAGGTAGAGGATAGAAGGAATACCATTCAGTTGGTGTTATCACTGATTTTGGATGATATTTTATTGCAACAAATGGCTGTTTTTTACCCCAAGAAAATCTGCCTCTTCTCTGTTACTAACCTGAAAAAATAAGATTGGAAAATATATAGATCACTAAAAAATATGTGATACATAATACAGGAGTAAGTTAAATAGAAACTGCACTGGGTCAATATATAAAGAATCTGAAAATTAAGTTAGGCTAATTTTCCCTAATAATAAGGCTCAGAATTAGAGTGTACTAATGCCCATTATATTTTAGTTGCTCAATGTAGCAATTGTTAGCCTAAGGTCAGAAACATAAATGTTCAGTAGGGGACAAAAAGCCTTCCATTTCTACTGAATAGTCATTTATAATTTCTAATTATAACTTGACCTGTTTCTAAAAAACCATTGAAGTGGCTTCCAATTCAGTGTGTTATTGGTCATGAATTAAGATCTTAATGAAGCAGACATTCAACTTATCAAAACCTAGAAAAATCTTACAGTGTTATCAGCAATATCTAGCAACTTTGCTCATAGCTTTCTTAACTCCTGCTTGTCCTTAAACAGTGTCAATAAAGATGAAACCATGGGTGCTGAGGAACATTTTGTTTACTTTAGTCCCTTTGGCCCTCCTGAAGGTCAACTTCTGTGTCTTGAAAGTCTTCTTTGTTCTGTGAAAAATGTTTGATACTTTCCCCCTTAGCTTATGCTTTCTGGATTGTTTTTGGTAATGTTTTTAAACATCAGATCATTTGCTCAATAAGTGTGGCCAAATTATTATAACTGCTTAATTATTTAACTAATACGGTTGTTTCTCTTGCTTCTTCCACCACTAGGCTAGTTTTTATTTGTCCATTACAGTATTCTAAGTCCCTCTTACATTGTCCCACATCTAGTTAAATAATTTGGTTTCTCATCTCCACTAACTTGAATCCTTCCTTCCACTTGTTTTGGTCTTCTAGGTGTCCTTTAATGTTCATGACATTTCCTCTGTGTGTAACGGCACCCTGCATCCTCCTCCAAGCCATCATTCAACCTCCCTATGAAGACCTTCTCACTTCACTTGAGTTTATACCACATCATTCTTCTGTCAGTTCTCAACCTCGTTTCCCAGCTAAGGTATAAGCTGACTTAGGGTACTGACAATGATGTAATTTTTTTTTTTTTTTTTTTTTTTTTACAGTGACTGTTTTTACTATCTGGCACATATCAGGTGCATAATAAATAAGTGAAAAAAATCTATTTTATCCATTTTTGTGATGGAACTAAAAGCTTTTTTTTTCTTTTTTTAGGGAAAATGTAGTGGAAAAATATAGCAGCAAAAGAACAGTGGGACTAGAAACAGATGAAAGAACACTTTTCAAACAACCACATTAGAACTGTGCCAATGTAAACATGGCCCAGTAGGGGCTTATTTTTTATCTTCCCAGTTTAGAAGCCTTCTGTGTGCACTGGTTACTTCTACACTTTTTTTGGAGTAGGCCTCTTGTGAAGCATTATGCCACACTATGTCTTATCTACCATGACAAGTTGCATTTTTCTACTTATGTTGCTATATTTTTGGACAGAGCAATATATCTAAATTAAAAATTCTAGTGGAAAGGGGAACGCTAAATAGAAATCCAACACAATGTTTTAAATGGTAAAAAATACTACACAGACTAAATATATGAGTATATGGGAAAATATAGATAAGTGATGGAGGATTTTTTTTTTTTTGGCACTACTCTGAACACTTTCTTATCGTTTTTAGGTTGTCATTAAAAAAATAAGCTTTTTCCTAAAAATATACCTCAAAATACAATTTTTAAAACTAGAATAAATTGCTGGACTGTATAAATTGTTGACCTGTCCTTTGATGATAGTTTTTTTCTGTTGTTGGGAGTCTTATTCTATTCTTTACTTTTGGAGCTTGAAATCCAGAGAGGAAGTAAAAGAAATCTGCAGTAAATTTCAAGAGAACCCCAAATTTAAATTCATACCCGGGCCACCTTTGTTTGTTCTGCCTTTCCTAATGTCTTATATATTGGTTACTATTTGTGATTTTTATTTTTTTGTGGTGTTTCTTCCTTTCTTTTATCTTTCCCATTCTACTGCATCACAGTGTTCCCAAATCTTCATCCTGCTTGTGATTACCATTCTGCCCCACACCCAGGGAAGATGTGGCAGGTGGCCCATGGGAGTGTTCTAATGGAAGAGCTTTATTAACTCTTTCTTAATCTAAATGATCTCTGGGTTCACAGCATAAGGTCTAACATTCAATTGTCTTATATAAAGGCAAATATTAACCCATTTTTTATATGGCACTTAAGTTTTACTTTCTTTATGAAAAACCGACTTTTAAGAAAATCAGATTTATTTACTGAACATTTTCTCTCATAAGCTCTGTTCCCACAAATATGACAGTAATAATGAAAGAAGCCTTTTGACTCTAAATAGACATATACTGTATTCCCATATGCCATCACCCTAGAGGTGATGCTAGGTGGACCATTATACATGATACATAAAGGTGTGTTCCAGATGGAAACACCAATAGATTTTTTAAAATCTACATGCACTGCAAAATGTTCATTTCGGGATTGCCCTCATCAATTACAGTGTCATCTTTTAAATTATGTATTTTATGGAACTCATAATTTTTTAATGTACATTTAATGTATTTTCATAATGTATTTATGAACTACTGTGCTGATTGGCTCATTTTGGAAACTTACAAAATTTATAATCAGAGCAGCTTAGAAGTGATTTTAATGGACCCACAGTAATACAGAAGGTATTTCTTTCCATATTGGTTAACAATAACAGCCTGTTGTTTGAGTCAAATTTGTAAAAATTACACCTTAATATGCAAATCCATTTTTTCATTACTGATGTAGAGCAAAGAAAGCCAACAGGATAGCAAACACTAACATTTTGCCTTTAAGTGCTCACAGACATAAAATAAATGAGGCATAGCTATTGATTGTCTTTGGCCTACATTATCTGCACAGAAACTATTAAGGAGGCTTTTCCATCTTCCTTTCATGCCTCATTTTCTCATACTATCTAATGAAGAGCTTCACTTAAACTATAATGTGCTACTCTCCCGAAAGTACATTTTTATGGCACTAAAAAGCAATACTTGTGTATCAAGGACTGTTTTTACTGCTACATTTATTGGCTTCTTGCACTGTATAATATTATAAAATATTCTAGAGCTGGGTGGTATTATAAGTTCTCTTAATTAATTTCTGATTTTAAAGTTTATTTTGTCAATCCAAACATGCTGCATAACAGATATCACTAGAATATTCACATAATTGTGAGAACTCTTCTAAGCCCTCAGAAAATAGAAATTTTATACTTGTCATTGCATATACCTTTAAGAACGGTTGGTTGTGGGTTTCAAGTGATAACTGTTTATAAAAGATATTTTTATTTTTGGACATAGTGAATTTAGTTAGGGTCCCTCTCAGAGACTAATGAATGAGCATTTGGATGGAAAACTTGGAATTTCATTAGGAAGATCTGGACTGGAAAGAATAGCGTGTGAGTCTTTAATTGTTGAAACCAAAGGAATGAATGAGATCATTTGGGAAGATGGTGTGGCAAGAGAGAAGTAATGAGTAGAATCCTGAAAATATTGATATTTAAGGAGTTGAGAATAAACAAGTACCTGTGAGATCACATGGAAATCTAAGGAGGAAAAAAACATGGAAAAGGAATGTAAGATGCCACAAGAATAATTTTGGGGGGGGGTGCTTCTCTCATCTATCTTCCTTCCTTCCTTCCTTCCTTCCTTTCCTCCTTCTTCTCTTTCTGTTTCTACCAATTGACCAGAAAATTTATATCTCACTTTTATTTGCATCGCTATGCTTACTCACAAGTTTGTATGTTTATTGGCAATTTGCTTTTCTTCTGCAAATTTGCCTGCATTCTAAATCCATTATATTCTAAATCTGTAGGGGAAAAGCTATAAATTTCTAATAAATAACTTTATCAAGTATCAGCTACTAAGAATATCAACTGTATGTAGGGTGTGGGTTTGTGTATCTCTTAGACTATGCCTCTTATAAACAAAACATAGATAGAGAGCTGGATTTGCTTTTCTTTGCTTTTCCTCCCCCAAATTGATAGTCTTTGGCTTTTAATAGGGAAACTTAACAAATCCACATTCGCATTGCAGTGATCACTATTTCTGGACTGCTTTTGGCATGTTAGCTTAGGGTTTTTTTGTGTTGTTTTTTTTTTTAAATTTGCTGTGCTTCCTTTTAATTTCTCTTTTTCCACTTGGCTTTGTTGGATTAATGGGGTGTTCTTTGCTCTATTTATTTTTATGGGCTCACATTTTATTCACCCTATTTCCACTCTTTAGTGGTAGTATTCTTAAAATTTTGCTAAACTTTGGAAAGTTTTATTTTTCACCAACATCTGGAATTATTTAGCATCTATACCCACATTCAGACAAATCAGGGAACTCAGCATGCTCTCTCTTTCACCTGCCCCTGCTTTATTCTTAGTTGAAATAAGTACTTCCTGATTGCTAACAATTTGTGTATGATGCTTCAAGTATATTTTCCTGCAAGTATAGTGATGACAAATTTGCCCACCACTGTTGCTTGAATCTTACACATTTGTGTATTTTGGAGTATTTTTTCATTTTTCTGGAATATATGCTTTAGAAAATTTTTCAGTTGGTAAATAGAATATTATAACCTATTTTAATTTTGCTGTACTACTTACATGCCGTTTTGCTGGGTATGAGATCAGGTTTTTTTTAAAACATTGCACTATTATCTTCGTTCTTTTACTGTGACTTGTAAAATGACATAGAGAGATCTGATCCTCATTTCTTTGGAGATAACCTGTTTTTCTTTTCTTGTAGCTTTTTACAATTTGGTTTCTGAAATATGGCCACGTTTCTCTTTTTCTTATTCCTTCTGCACAACATTCAGTGACTTCCTTTCTATTTTCAGTCATCTTATTTATTTATTTATTTATTTATTTATTTATTTATTTATTTTCATTTGGGGGATCTTGCATGTCTTCTATTTTATATGAAAGATGTTCTCCTCATAATCTCTGTAATACATCTCTGGAAATTCTATTAAAAGAATGTTGGAATGTTCTGCTCCTTAACCCTTCTGTTTTACTTTTCATTTCTTTATTCTACTGTAGCGCATTCTGAAAAAATGTCTTGCCTCAATCTTTCAACCAGTTGGACTTCAGTTTATATCCAATAATCTATTTATCTCACTTAAAAACTTTAGCCATTTATTTTTATTTTCTTCAGAAATTGTTTTAAATTTTGTTTTTATGGCTATGATGGTATCTTTAATCTTGAAGATCCTAATAAAACAAATGGAGGCCCCCATCTTCACTTGAATCCATGACTTACCTGAGGCACAACTCTCCTTGTCCAGTTTAGGTCTAGCTCTGATAGTCTTCCAGTCAAAACACCCATACAATGGCTCCATTCAGGGTTTCATCTTGGGACTATAAGAGAAAGGATGGTGTAAAGAAGAAATGAGGAAGAGGAGAAGATGGCTTCTGAGGGGTTAGAATAGAAGACAGAGAATGCCACTTAAGGGAAAAAGCAAAACTAAGAAAAGTCTCTGCTATCACAGTTTAGTCTTCTAATCTGGGATCATTTTCATTTACTGTCAACAAAAAGAAATTTCTAGAAGATGACATACTTCGTGCCACATCTGTGGCTGTGAAGCTACAGCATCCAGTGGGGGACATAAAGAGTTATCTACTATTCTCTGGTCAATCTAGAAAACCTTCATGAAAGAGGATTATAGGAGAGAGACATTTTACAAGCATCTGTAGAAATGTCCCATCTCTAACACGGTGGCTCTTCAGTGAGAATGAGCTGAAAGAATGCCATTTGTTTGGGGCGCCTGGGTGGCTCAGTTGTTAAGCATCTGCCTTCAGCTCAGGGCGTGATCCTGGCGTTCTGGGATCGAGCCCCACATCAGGCTCCTCCGCTAGGAGCCTGCTTCTTCCTCTCCCACTCCCCCTGCTTGTGTTCCCTCTCTTGCTGGCTGTCTCTCTCTCTGTCAAATAAATAAATAAAATCTTAAAAAAAAAAAGAAAAAGAATGCCATTTGTTTAACATCTAACACATGTACTATGTGTATGCCTGGTGCTTTATGATGGTATATCATTTACTTTTCAGAAATGTATCCTCATCATTTTATACTTGAAGAAAACCAGGATTAGTAAGTTAAGGAATTTATCCAAAGTTCTTCAACTGGTAAATGATAAGTCTGGGTTTGAACCTATTATGACAAAATAAAATATAGATAATTGTTACCTGCCATTTGAATTGAATTCATTGGAATAGAACAAGAAATTTGCCTCATTTGTGTATGAGCAAGAGCCAAGGGAATCCTATTGATCATTGACTGGCAGGCTTTCCCAAGAAAGAACTTTGTCAGGTACCTCTCATATACATATTGAATAATAAGATGGAAATGATATTCAGAATCTTAAGGTAGAGCTGACTGAGATCTTTCTACTTACTGATTCTCCGTGTTCGACTTCTGTGCTTTAGAAAGCAAGCAAACTGTCTTTCACACTAAGGCTACAAAATGGCATTCCAAGTTCCTCCTCTGCATTCCCAACTTCCTCCTATACCTTATCTCTTGCTTAGAAAGGAAGGTGACAATTATAGCAGTTGTAAAATATTGGAGGAGATCAGTTTCTCTTCAGGATATGGTTACCAAAGCCTTCTTTCTTATGAAAGGTACACACAAACATTATTGATATAAGTTAATTCTATGTAGGTTAGTTTTCTTTCTGAGATTTAAAGACAGAAATACTCCAAAAGTCTTTAAGTAAAAAAAATATAAGTCCTGTTTTCTTTGGGTATTCCTCAGTGTTTACCTTAATCTCAACCCCTAGATCAGTATTCTTTTTATCCAGTCATTGTCATATATCTGTATGCTCTTACATCTCCCATGTATTAGACATCCACTGATCAGGTTAGCCTAAATATCTGTTAATATTCATTCTAAATCAAATACCCCATGAATCCACAATTCTAGGATTTAATAGATTTTTGTCATATATTTGTTGGATGAGTGATTTTTTTTTCCAAATAAGTCATATATAAACTATTTATATTACTAACTTTCTTACTCTGAAACATCTAGGGAAGTCTTGGAGAGGGGGTAGAGAATAGATACCACATTTACCAATATACTGCCAAAAATTTATTACTGTATCTTTTTTTAAAGAAGATTTTATTATTTATTTGGGAGAAAGAGAGCACGAGCAGAGGCAAAGGGAGCAGAGGCAGAGGGAGGGGCCAGGGGAGAGGCTGGGGGAGGGGCAGTGGCTGGGGGAGGGGCAGTGGCTGGGGGAGGGGCAGTGGCTGGGGGAGGGGCAGGAGGAGGGGCAGAGGGAGAAGCAGACTCCCTGCTGAGCAGGGAGCCGGACATAGGGCTTGATCCCAGGTCCCCAGGATCAGGACCTGAGCCAAAGGCAGATGCGTAACCAACTGAGCCACCCAGGGGCCCCTATTATTATATCTTCATTAGAAAGCTATGGTATGCTTAGCTGGGTGCCTACTCAATATCCATCCTCACTTGTCATCTTTACTAACAGAACCCCAATATTCATTTTGGAAGCAATGCATCAGCTATAAATACTTCTCTGGATCCCTTGTCAATGAAAGATGGCCATATGTTACATTCTGGTGAAAGAAATGTATGTGGAAATACTAACTTTAAGAATAAAAAAATAACTTTAAAAAAGAATAAGAAAAAAAGCCTCATAAATAGGACTCCTTTTCCCTTTGATAATTACCTTTCTGGCTATTTAGAAATGCAAACCGTTGCCTGGAAATATAATAGAACAAAGACCACAAAATAAAGACTGAATCAGGGGGACAGGGGATTTGTTGTGTTCTTAAAGACATGCATCTCTGAGCATCACAACCAGCCCAGGTGTTTGAGAACAATAAATCCCTCTCTGGTGGAGTTGAGTTTTCTGTTATTGGTAGGTAGACTAGTACAGCAGGTTAATACTTATGTAAATTTATAAAACCAGACAAGCTAAAATAATTTTTAGGATAATTACTCAATATTGAAGTAATTCACCACTTGTTTCTTTTAGGGGTCCTTTGAAGTTTAGCATTCATTTTGTTCTTTTCTCCAGGTCTGGTAGAGGAACTTTCCAAGCATTCTGTCAGTAGCAATATTTGCCAGTCCTTCTAGGTGCTGCTTGGAATTCAGAGACTCATTGCTCATTGATGATTAGTTCAAACCATTCCATGCATTTTTCTCCAATGGAGGGAATAATTAACAGCTGTCAGTATTTCAGGAATTAATAGAACTTTGGAAGAGCCCCAAAATTATTTTTAAAGCTTTACTTTTAAAGAAAACAACAAAATTAGGCTTGACAGGAGTGTATGGTGTTTTATTGTAACCTGAAGCTACGTTATGCAGCTCCAGATTGCCAATAGCATATCCTTCATTACAACTGTGACAGCATTTATATTATACCCCTACTTTGTAGTAATTTTGGATTCTTTTTAAAAATGTGCTTCAGGCTAGGAGAAAGCTTTCAAGATCTCAGCATATGAGTTAGTGCAGTATGTGGCTGTTAATACTTTATTTGTTTGGCATAGTTTTCCCCCCAAGACACGAGAACTGGGAGATTGGATAGTTCAGGCAGATTGGTCAGATATTGTTCCCTTATCCCACTTATTGGCACATGCAAGACACATACATAGCACCTGATGGAATTCAGCTCTGTGTAGGAAATTCTTGTGCACATTGGTTTCCACTAAGGTTATAACAGAGAGGGCTGAAACTGAGATTTTGAAATCTGATGTAAACTTGTTTTCAAAGATATCATTTACAACACTAATTGGCCCCTGTACCATGATATACATGAAGAATTTTCCATAGGACTTAGGGCCAGAAAAATCTGTTTCCTCCCAGTGATTGATATATTTCCTCATTTGCCAACAATAAGAATAACATGAACTTTTTTCTCTAGTTTCCCTCTTTGCTTTAGTTTTCAGGAACCCCAGAGCCAAGATTTATGCCTAATCAAAGTAAATAATTTTAACTCATGATACGGCAGTATTCCTCTTCTCTTATTATTATACTTCTAATCCCTCTTAAGATTTTTATTTTATTTATTTTACTGCACTGCAGGTGCCTGTTTTATAAACGGCCTAAATGCCCTTAGAAATAAAATAGAGTAAAACTAAATCATACCTTAAAAATGAGTTATTGGAATGTCTGGGTGGCTCAGTTGGTTAAGTGTCTGACTCTTGATTTCAGCTCAGGTCATGATATCAAGGTCATGAGATCAAGTCCCGCATCAGGTTCCATGCTAAGTGTGGAGTCTGCTTGAGATTCTCTCTTCCTCTCTCTCTGCCCTTCCACCTGCTCTCTTTCTTGAATAAATGAATAAATAAATAAGTAAATAAGTAAATAAATAAATAAAATCTTTTAAAAACAGATATTTTTCTTCTAGCTGGTTTAGATGTATCACAGTTGTCTGAGAATTCCACAAGTTTTTAATTTGATTTTAAATGTTTGACCAGCTTTGATTTTATTTTAAAGTTAATACATAAACATGGTTAAAATAAATAAGTCAAATAATTTAAAAGCATGCATAAAAAAAAAAGTACTCTCACTTCCATCCTGTGGCAGATAGAATATTGGTCCCTTAAACACATTTACCTCCTAATCATCAGAACCTGTAAATGTGACCTTATTTGGTAAAAAAAAAAAAAAAAAAAAAAGGCTGTGTAGATGTGAATAAGTGAAGAATTTGTGATGGGGAGATTATCCTCTATTATATGGGTGGACCCAGAGTAATGACAACAATCTTTATAAGAGGAACAAAGGAAGATCAGACAGATGAGAATGCAGTGCGACCATGGAAGCAGAGATTAAAGCAATGGGGCTACAAGGCAAAGAATGCTGGCAGCCTCTAAAAGCTCAAGGAGAAAAAAAAATGGATTTTCTCCTGGAGGCTCCTGGAGGAATCAGCTTTGTCTACACCTTAGTCTTAGCTCTGTGAGACTAATTTCAGACTTCCTACCTCCAGAACTATAGAGAATAAATGTGCATTGTTTTAAGCCACCAAGTCTTTGGTAATTTGTTAAACCAGCATCAAGAAATTAATACATTCCCCAGTACCCCATCTTACGCCCCTAAAATTCACCACTACTAAGTACTTTTCATGTATCTTCAAGGAATTTTCTATGCACACACAACCATATTATAAATGAAATCGCACTATGTACAGTGTGTTCTGGGTTTTTTTTCAAATTTTTATTTAAATTCTAGTTAATTAGCATATAGTGTAATAGTGGTTTCAGGAGTGGAATTTAGTGATTCATCACTTACATATAACACCCCGAGCTCAATGCAACAAGTGCACTCCTTAATACCCATCACCCATTTAGCCCATCCCCCACCCACCTCCCCTCCAGCAACTCTCAGTTTCTTCTCTATAATCAAATCTTTTTTTTTTATAATGATTTTTTATTATATTATGTTAGTCACCATACAGTACATCCCCGGTTTTCGATGTAAGGCTCGATGATTCATTAGTTGTGTATAACACCCAGTGCACCATGCAATATGTGCCCTCCTTACTACCCATCACCGGCCTATCCCATTCCCCCACCCCCCTCCCCTCTGTATCCCTCAGTTTGTTTCTCAGGGGGAATGAAACATGAGAGACTATGGACTATGAGAAATATAATCAAATCTTTTAAGGTTTGCTTGCCTCTCTCTTTTTTTTCCCTTCCCCATGTTCATCTGTTTTGTTCCTTAAATTCCACAAATGAGTGAAATCATATGGTATTTGTCTTTTTCTGGTTGAGTTAATTTACTTAGCATAAGACACTCTAGCTCCATCCACATTGTTGCAAGTGGCAAGACTTCAATTTTTTTCATGGCTGAGTAATAGTCCGTTGAATATGTATACCACCTCTTTATCCATTCATCAGTTGATGGACACTTAGGCTCTTTCCATAATTGGCTATTGTTGATAATTCTGCTGTAAACGTCGGGGTGCATATGCCCCTTTGAAGCAGTATTTTTGTATCCTTCGGATAAATACCTAGTAATGCAATTGTGGGGTCATAGAATAGTTCTATTTTTAATTTTTTGAGGGAAGTCCATACTGTCTTCCAGAGTGACTGCACCAGTTTGCATTCCCACCAACAGTGCAAGAGAGTTCCCCTTTCTCTCTATCCTTGCCAATACCTGTTGTTTCTTGTGTTGTTAGTTTTCACTGTCCTGACAGGTGTGATGTGTTATCTCATTGTGGTATTGATTTGTATTTTCCCTGGTGATGAGTGATGTTGAGCATCTTTTCGTGTGTTGGCCATCTGGATGTCCTCAAAAAAGTGTCTTTTCATGTCTTCTGCCCATTTCTTAGCTGGATTATTTGCTTTTTGGGTGTTGAGTTTGCTAAGTTCTTTATAGATTATAGATACTAACCCTTTATCAGATATGTTATTTGCAAATATCTTCTCCTGTTCTATAGGTTTGCTTTTTAGTTTTGTTGATTGTTTCCTTTGCTGTGCTGAAGTGTTTTATTTTTATGAGGTCCCAATAGTTCATTTTTGCACTTGTTTCTCTTGCCTCCGGAGATGTGTCTAGTAAGAAGTTGCTATGGCCAATGTCAGAGAGGCTACTGCCAGTGTTCTCCTCTAGGATTTTGATGGTTTCCTGTCTCACATTTAGGTCTTTTATCCACTTTGAATTTATTTTTGTGTATGGTATAAGAAAGTGGTCCAGTTTCATTCTTCTGTGTGTTGCTGTCCAGTTTTCCCAACATCATTTATTGGAGAGACTGTCTTTTTTCCATTGGATATTCTGTCCAGCTTTGTCAAAGATTAGTTGACCATATAGTTATGGTTCCATTTCTGGGTTTTCTCTTCTGTTCCACTGATCTATGTGTCTGTTTTTGTGCCAGTACGTACTGTCTCAGTGACTACAGCTTTGTAATATAGCTTAAAGTCTGGAATTGTGATGCCTCCAGCTTTGGTTTTCTTTTTAAATATTGCTTTGGCTATTCAGGGTCTTTGATGGTTCCATACAAATTTTAGGATTATTTGTTCTAGCTCTGTGAAAAATGATGGTGGTATTTTGATAGGGATTGCATTAAGTGTATAGATTGATTTGGGTAGTATAGATATCTAACAATATTTGTTCTTCCAATCCATGAGCATGGAATGTTTTTCCATTTCTTTGTGTCCTCTTCAATTTATTTCATAAGTGTTCTGAAGTTTTCAGAGTATAGATCTTTTACGTCTTTGGTTAGATTTATTCTTAGGTATCTTATGATTTTCTGGCACAGTTGTAAAAGGGATCAATTCCTTGATTTCTCTTTCTGCTGCTTCATTATCGGTATATAGAAATGTAACAGATTTCTGTATGTTTATTTTAACATATCTCAACATCATAAAGGCCATATACAAAAGACCCACAGCTAATATCATCTTCATGGGGAAAAACTGAGAGTTTTTCCTCTATGGTCAGGAATAAGGCAGGGATGTCAACTCTCATCACTGTTATTTAACATAGTACTGGAAATCCTAGCATCAGTAATCAGACAGCAAAAAGAAATAAAAGGCATCCAAATCAGCAAGGAAGAATTCGAATTTTAACTCTTCGCAGATGACATGATATTCTATATAGAAAACCTAAAAGACTCCACCAAAAATGGCTACAACTGATACACAAATTCATTGTTTGCTGTTTAGATGGATTTGTATTTTTTTCTCAGATTTTTACAGTTACAAAAAGTTTATGATCTCCTTTTTTTAACATACATCTTTATATATGAGAGGCACATCTGTAGAATGATTTTCTTGAAGTAGAATTATCAAATTATAGGTTATGAGCAATAACCTAGTAGCTTTGGTGGATCTTGAAAATTTGTCCTTCAGAAAAGTGAAACTGATTTATACAACCCCAGTATTGTGTGAGAATGTCATTTCTCCCTACCTTTGCCAATACCATCAAGGTGTCGATCTTTAAGATAGAGGTTTTTTATTGGCCATAGATTGGCCATAGATTCTTTACTTACTCCAAGAATACTATTGTGTGTTTATTGTCTTATATATAAATAGACTGAATTAATTCCAGGTTACCCTTAGGGAATCTGTTATGATGGAAGGAACACTGGGAGAAGTGGCTTGTGATTCTGGCCTTTTCACTCACTGGATATGCTTTGGGCAAATTGCTTAACCCAGTTGCTCAGAAACCTAATTCTAATCAGATTTACCTGGGGAGCTTTAAGAATTCACATTACTATTTTGTGCACCTTGGAATCTCTTGCAGTAGAGACTGGAGAATTTGCTTTTTAACAAGCTGTTGGACTGATTTTTGTACCACCCATAAGAAGCAGCTGATTGATTGCATTTTGGAACGACTGACTCAATATTTCTAAGCCTGAGTATTGTTTTCTTTTGTTAAATTCCTGCAATATAAGCTTGTCTTCCGTTAGGTTTAGTGGGTCATAAGTGTTACTTGTTCCCTTGAGTCTGCTCGCTATATGGAATCTTTATCTTACTAGGATGGAATTCGAAATCAGCACACACCACACACCTGTGTGCCACCCTGGAAATTTGCCGATGGCTTTGATGACAAGACTGAGTTCAGTACTTTCTTGCTTGGTGCCTTTACTTTCATCATTATCTCGCCTTATTTGTAAATATGATGGGTGTGGGAGGGATTTGGTCAATCCAGAAGTGGCCAAACATAATGGGACAATTACCTTTTTCTTCTTGAGATTTTTGAAAGAGCAGAACAAAGAACAAAATTAAATAGAGAAGTGCATTTCGCTTTAATATCAAATTTGGATCCAGACACAAGAGAAACTCTCTCAACAAATGACCTGATAACCCTTTAACATACTTACCAGAATAGTCAAATTGTTCATTTCTTGTATAAAATACGCTTGCTGATGCCCAAAGACACATTATTCTCAGACAGAGCTCACTCTCTAACACATACAAGCATTTCTGTTTCCACAAGTGTCCATTCTGTTTATTCAAAAACCCTTTACATATTAGTAGTTCATATTACTGATATATAATTTACTTAAACTTTCCAGAAGTTATTGAAATGTGTATGGGAAAATTTTAAAAATCTCTGGCTATTAAAAGTGAGTTGAATGTTTGAAAAACTATATAAATGCAAATTATTTTTTAATTGCTGATGATTTTTATTTCTTGAAATGCATTTTCATTTCTCAACCCTTGGGGGAAGAGCTACATCCATTTCTATAAATATTAATTTGCCAGTTGGAATACCAAGCTTTCTTTCTTACATAAACAAGACCTATACACCTTTTCTTACCTCCCTAAATCTCAGCCTTACTAGCTAACTAATGTACTTAAAAAGAGAAACTCAGAGCAAAATACAAGAGATAGATCAAAAGTCAGGCCTTTCTTCAAACAGCAGGCCCCTCATCAACTTACCCACAATATTAAAAGGAAAAAGGAATTATAGAAGAAAGATACCCCCTCTCCAAATATGAAATCTTAAAGCATTATGGTCACAGTCATAAATAAATATTGCACAATCAGTATTCTAAAAACTGGCTCCAGTTGGTGGTGGATGGTGGGCAAGTAGAGTGAGAACTCTCTTCTACCACACGCACTTCTTTAGAATATAAGCTTTGTTGAGAACAGGGGTGATTCCCTCTATCTTTGTATTCCCTGCTTTCTTGAAGCCTAGGTCTCAATAAGCATTAGCTACACAAATGAAAACGTAGGGGAGGAAACATAGTTTCCCCTCTACACTTCTACACTCTTGGCTAAGACATCCCCCACCTCCCGCCCTGCCGCTTGTAATAAAAGATTGACAGGAAAAAACCCAGAAGTTTAAGAACATGTATACCTTCTGTATATATGAGAGATACACAGGAAAACTGAGCAACTCCTTGAAATGGCCTATGCCATCACCTTAAATACCATCTCCAGCTAAAGACAGAAGACTGTGTGTGTGTGTGTGTGTGTGTGTGTGTGTGTGTGTGTGTGTGTGTGTGTGTTTGTAGGGGGAAGGGTAGCCAGTTCCTGCAGGTTATCAAGCAAAACCCAGTAAACAACACTGATAATAGTTTCTAGAGATCTGGAGTCGCCCTTCTCTTCCTGGTTCAGAGAAGGAGACACTCTTAGAAATGGAGGTTTCCCTTATAAATGTAAGTGTGTCCTACAAAATGGTAACTTCTACTTAGGTTTCAGAGCTTCTCCTGTGTCTGCTATCTCTCAAAAATAATCAATATGCTAGAGAGGCATATTTTGGAGTGATATATTTTGCTCCCTTTCAAAAACAAAATATTTTAAAACATTTTATAAATTGCAGAAAACTAAGTAAAAGATAAGGCATTTGTTTGTTCGTCAAACATATATAAAACAATTCTTATCAGCCCTGATTCATAGGAGACAATTTAATGACATAAAATAATATTATTAACTCACATACTATTGTAATTTAATGTGCCACTATAATTTGGTGTAACTAGGATCATCATGTGGTAAGATACCTCTGATTAATTCTTTTTAGAGAAATCTTTAGATTTACGCACTGGGAGATGCCTAGCTTTTATACCTGGGATACTACTAATAAAAAAAGATATTTATAAAAGTAAAAATAGCTAACTTTATAGGTTACTCATTATGTTTAACTCATAACCGTGTAACACCTCATTTACTTCTAACAACTGTCTGAAGTAGTTACTGTTGTTTTGCAACACTTATTTTGCAAGTAAGGAAGTGTTGGCTTAGATAAGCCAGATAACTTGCTCCATAAATAACTATTTAATGGTGGTATAGCCAGCACATAGGGGTCCATGAGCACTTGGCTCTGGGGGTCCCAAACAAACCAGATTAGGCCACTTGCCACAGATAAAATCCAAAGGCAGAGAGAGGAGGGGTGATGACACAGAAAGCGATTTATTTCTGTGAGGCCAACACCAGGAAGAGGACTAACATCTCAAAGACTGTCCCCAAAGTGCAGAAAATACTTCCAGGTTTATATAAGGAAAATGTGGGGCAAAAATGGTAGAGAATGTGCAGGTATGCAGTGAAGGTCCTCTGGATAATTGTCTTGGAGTCAGTCATGGGTGGGGTCTTGCTGGCTCAGGGCAGTCCTTATTCCTTAAGGAGATAGTTTGAGTTCCCATCAGGGAATGCTTTGCCCTCAGCATCTTCTCTCTGAGTCAAGAGATAAGCTGGAAAGAAGAACCCGGCTATAAAGTTTGAGATCAAAATGGGGCAGTCGAAGTCCTCTTTTAGTGGTGCCAAGATCTTAATTTAAGGTTTCACTCTGGAGCTAGTATGTTAACCACTAAACTACATTGGGCTGCCTTAACTATCAGGATGTATCACTTTGGATGATCCTGGTAAGGAGTTGAATATGTTTACAATATGACTTAATTAGTAGGTAAGCAGTTTTAGTTCATCAGGAGAGTATCTCTTTGCTAAAGTATTTAGTAAGTTTGCCCGTTTATGCACATTGACTTAGAGTACTTGAAAACCAAGTTTCTTGGAAACCAAAGAGTATGATTAGGAGAATATAGAAACAGGAGTTGCCATCATGGGTCACATTATTTGCCCACCTAGCTCAGTATTTGTGAGAAGTACCATCAAAAAATGACTTAAGGCCAAATGGGGAACAAAATATGTGCTTAAAATTGTTCTAACAATTTTGTGTTCATGGTGCTCATAGTCCATTCCTCAAACTAAGATTTTAAAATATTCTTCAATTTACTTATGCTTTAGTCTTTGAAAATGGGCTAGTTACAGCAAATTTAACTCAGGGATTCTCTGTCTTCGCATGGAACTTGATCACCAAGACTTTGAAAGGGAGAGTTCTTTTACCAAAGCCTTTCCCCAGGAATCCTAGATATCATTCTCTTCTTGATATCTTTTCAAGGTTCTAGAAGCACTCCCAAATACTTGTCAAATTTTAAAAAGCACAACAATGCTAAGAATCCATACTGATACTTCAGTACCTGTAATTCCTATCTTTCTGTCTCATGAAGCTTTTCACTACTCAAAACCATCCCCTTGGGAATGGTGGAAGAAAGTTATATCCTAGTGAAATGGCTATCTTCTGGATTGGTAAGAGGGAAAATGTACATATGTGGAAAAAAGATGTCTGAAGGGCCATACTTAAGAGCATAAGCTTCAGAGCATGTATTTGAGTATACTTCGGAGCCTTTTAAGTAGGAGTAACAGTTATTTTTTTTTCTCTCTGTTGTTTTGTTTTGTAATCTATATGTTGTGGGTCATATAAACATCTGAGAAACCTCATCAAATAGCTAACCTGTATTGACTGAAAGCATCTTGGTAAATTAAGCTGAAAAAATATTCCATAATTTTCCTCCTTAATTAAGGAGTTTGGGTTAATGGCTGCAGCAGCAGTATTTAACATTTATGCCAAATTGGCAATAAATTAGGGTCAAGTCTGAATGCAGCTAACTGCATTCCCAGACCTGCATTGTCACAGTACAAAAAGATTAAGATTTATGCCACTGTTTATATTAGTCTTTCTTATGGGCTTATTATGGATATTTGTGTACACTTTACTCAGTCTTCCACTGGGCAGTTTGATATTTCCCACATATTTTATGTGAGTTGAGAAGGAGCAGAGGATGGTTCATGGGAGGATCGATTATATTGAATTAGCTCTCACACAATTGGCTTTCAAATATTTTTAGACAAATTTCCTTAAAAGTTGCAGTATAAGAATTATCATGCATATGACCCAAACCCAATTTAGTGGTTTCTAAAAAAAAATATCAGATTGACGAATGCTGAATTATGTTACTTGCATTCTAGAAATACCTGATGGGTAAACATGGGAAACATTATTTATTCTGTAATGCATTCCCTTAATTGCTCTGAGGGAGATGCATTTCCAAAGAGTATTTATGATGGATTCCAATGTTGTCTGGACTCTTAGGAGATAGCCTGCAAGATGAAAAGTATAGAAGATGAAACGAAGCTAGTTGCTTGCACCAAAGGAACCAGTGTCTGTCTCCAAAATATTATCTGTTGGATTAGTGAGCAATTTTAACGTTGGGCTTTCTTCCAGCCAAAGCAGAACTCCGCTTGTTATTTCTGTAGTTTACTATATATATTGTTAACGTTTTTTTACCCTGACTTGATGCCACCTTCCTCTGGAACTGCCATTGCCTTCTCCACTTGGCACTGAGCACATTGAATGGTTTCTCCATTTGTCTCAACTAAGTCAGTTTCTTAATAGGAGAATACTAAAGCCTTACAAAAGGGATTCTAGCTCTGTGTTCCAACTCCTCAGGGAATGACCGTAGATTCTGTCTCCTGCCCAGAGGTTATTATTTTATATTATTCTTTTTATTTTTTAAAAATTATATTCAGTGTTTTGTTCTTTGGAAATTGGGATTGTATTTCATGAGTCAAAGGAGAGTCAGTTCAAGATGTTTTTATGACATTAAAAGAGTATTTGGTTGGAGGCCTGTTATTACCAGTATACTGCTAAATGTAAAAGGAGAAAATCTTTCATATGCATGGGGGAATACACTTTGAAAATAGAAATGTAAGCAACAGGAAGCAGTACACACACACACACACACACACACACACGCACGCACATGCACACGTGCACACATGAGCAGACACATACATGCCTATGTATGTATTTGTATTTTCCTTTGGCAGGGGCGGGGGGACAGGAAAGGAGTCAGGAAATTTCTGGGGATAATTTCTTGATTGTAATAAATGTATCTTTTCTCTAAGTGACTCAAAACAACTCTAGTTTTTATCAGACTCAATTACTCAGTAAATATTTACTGAACACTGGTTACTTTTGCAAAGAAATTGGTGCACAGAATCTTACTTGTCACCACTGTGCCTGTTTTCTTCAAGAAAATGATTGGGCTCAACAGCAACCAGCGCTTCTCTCAAGCAGGTTGTTGGAAGAGGCTAGCAGTAGGACCCAACATTTCAGTTCTGTGGGATTCCTACTCAAACATTAGAAAGATATCCTTAGCCCTCCACATCCCTATTAAATTGGTATCTTTCCAGACAAACTGGAAGGGTTCTGAAGGATCATGCCTTTATTCCTGACGCAAAAGTTAGTCATTAGGAGCTGTGTCACTTGGCCCCATAATGAAAGCCATGAAGCCAGCCCGTGCTATACCAGTTGCTCGGGGTGCCAAGAACAGTAATTAGGTGGTTGCAGAACTTTCAGAATCGCTCTCCAAAGCTAGTTGAGAGGAAGTTTGTTTATTTTTTCAAACATATACATCTCTGAATAGATATGTCAGACCTCAAAACTAGATACCTGGTCCCCTCCTGTTCTCAAGTCTCTCAACATTGATACTTAAAATACCACACAGGCCCCATAGGGGTAGCACAACCTCCTGGCTGCTTGTCATACAGTTTTAGCTAAGCAGGGTGGGATGTTGTGTTTACAAGGGGCTGCTGAAATCCTGTTTATGTTTGGATTCTCATCCAGGGATTACATGTTTCAGGGTTGTTGCATGCAGCCACTGTGTAGTTTCCAAAACAACAAAGGGCTCTTTAAATACTTGATCACTCTGACAAGTATGCAAATACTCCCTTCCCCCAGCTATCAAAATCCTACCTCATCAGCTGCCCTGTCTTCTTCCATTTCTTTCATGAGTTTCATGAGAATAAGTTTCCATCTTATTAGGCCACTGTGGTCTTTTCTTCCTGTGAATTCCATTATCATCTATTGTTATCAACATCTGACACACATAATCTTAGACGTGTATGTTTACACTCGTATTTTACATTGAAATATAGAATGTTGTCTGCCTAAATAGACTAAGTTCTTCAAGGGAAAGAGCTGCGATTATATTCCTTTGTATCATCCATATTGCCAAGCACTGTGCTATGCTCATAGAGTGCACAGAAGTAAGTTGCTGGGTAAGCTAACAAATAGAGAAATGGATAGGAAGACTGTGGGAACTAGTGAAATGTCTCAGATTTTATTGAAGATATAAAACTATTTAAATCTGGGCTAAATTAAAATAAAAGACAGGACTCCGGACTAATAAGAAGTTCTGAAATGTTGAAATATCTTACCGGGTTAAATATAGTTTACATGTGATCTTAGAGATCATCTGGGCAAAACTTTCATTTACTGATTCTGTAGAGAAACAGAAACAATAGGAGATATATATATATATATATGTTGTTATATATATGTTATTGTAGACATTGTCTATAATAATATTACATATTATATGTATTATATTATATATACATATATGATATATACATGAAGAGATTTATTATAAGAAATAGGTTCATACAGTTATGGAGACTAGAAGGACCAGGATCTGCTTTGTGCAATCTGAACCCCAAGGAAAGTCAGTGGTATAATTTGGTCAGGTCTTAAAGGCCTGAAGGCCAGAACATCTAGAGCAGGAAAAGATCAATGATGTTTTATCTCAAACAATTAGGCAGGAAAGGTTGAACTCTTCCTTTCTCCAACTTTTTTCTGATCAGGACCTCAACAGATTGGATGATATACACCCTTATTGGGGAGGGCAAACTGCTTTACTAGTTCCACCAGTTCAAAAGCTAATTTCAGAAGAAACACCCTCACAGACACACCCAGAAATAATATTTTGCCCAGTATTTGGGCACCTCCTGACCTAGTCAAATCGACACATACAATCACCATCACAATAATGAAACAACTGAAAAGCACAGATGTTGGTGACTTGTCCACGGTTACTCAGCTGGTGCAGGCGAAAGTCATGACCCAGGTCCCTTCTCTGATTGATGTTTTTTCCATCCCTCACAGAGAGGTCAATAATTTGGAGATCGAACAAATAATGCAGACAACTGATTCAAGGGCTGCCTGTGGGTTGCAGACTATAGACCATGCTCTCTCAGATACCACTCTGTAACAACACTAAGCTTAGCGTTGAATTTTTGATCCACTAATATCCTCGTGGTTAGTTCTTTCTCTGTCCAATTTTGAGAAGTGGAAATTTTATTTAAGTTTAGGCCTCATTATTCTTCATAAACCAGAGAAATCTACTGTTGTTCTCAGGGTGTTCCATTCTGCTAGAAGCCTCAGAAATGTCATAGGATGTTCAATATATCTTAAAAGGAGACATTGACGAATTGAAGTGCATCCAAAAGAAGGTGACCAGAATAGTGAGATGTCTGGGAATGTGTCATGTGAGGGATATGTCTGTCATTTTGTGTTCAAGTGTGGTGATGTTGAGTCTGAAAGATGCTCCCCATCCCTGCAGGGCAATGATAACTTCCTTCAGTTATTTGAAGATCTGCCATGTGAAACTAGGATTCTGTATTTTCTGAATAGTTCGAGAGGGTAACACTTGGGCCCGTGTGTGACAGGTACAGGAAGGCTGACTTCTGTATATATACATATAAAAGAGTTTTTGTTCTAGTTCCTTTGTTGATGCCAATGGAGCTGCATTGTGGGTCCCTTGTGAGCAAAAGCCTATATCTCCATGCAGATTGGGAGACAGCTTTGGTGGTCTGTGTCACGTAAGACTTGAAGATGGTGTAATTATTTGTCACTGAGCTACACCCAAACTGATGACAGCCAAACTTCACTCGGCAATTCTCACTCACCTCACTCAGGTGAAGAGCATTTTAGAAAAGGTCGTGCTATTCGGAGCTAGTGTTGATGCTGGCACCCCTGGTTAATTGCTCATGCTTCGGTAGAGCACAGCGTGAGGTCATTCCCTTGCTCTCTACCTCACTTACTAGAATCTGAAGCTTTCCTACAGCCATGGAGGAAAGCTTTCCTACGCTTTAGGAGGCTGTCTGCGTTGATCTGTATGAGGGAAGTAGAACATATTTAAAATAAATCCTTGTACCCCCAATCTTTTTAGGTTAACAGTAGGTATTCAGAATGGCTCATATGAAACAAGTGTAATTTAATGAACTACAGCTTTGAAAGTGTTAGAAGATGAATCAAACCATAAAATGTGCTGGAGGTTTTAAAATAAATAAAGTCAGTCATGTTCCTGTGTATTTGAAATAATGTTCACAGCAAGGCAACAGGCATAAAATGAATATCCTTTCACTTCTCACCTTGATTAGAATAGCAAGTACATATTTAACAATTATTTTGAGTCTTAAATGTGACTCAAACTACCAATCTAGTTATAGTTTGTCTTTTATCTTTTTTTTTTTTTGAAATACCACTAAAACAGCAGGCAAGGCTTATATATATATATTTATATTTAGGTTTAATACAGATTTCATTGAACATGCAAGTTCCATGATGGAACTCATTTCATTAGATCCTGCACTCAACACAAAACATCAATTGCAGAGGGTCATCCTGCATCATTCTAGCTGTCACACCAATGTCTTGCTGAGTGCTGCAGTGTCTCTCAGGTTTTTTATTTATACTGGAACTCATTTAGTTTGATCCAAGAGCTATTTCCGAAATGCCTGCAGTACACAAAAAAACACCTTATCAACAGATAGTCCATTGCTTTGGAGACAGGAGTATCAGCAAGATTCTCCGTGGTAGTAGAGATCGAGACAAATGATGGTAATAGATTTAGCGAGAAACAGTCTTAATTCTAAGAAAAGTTATACTAAATGAATCTACCTGTTCTACACTTGTGCAGCTAAAAGGAGATGGGGATGCTTTGCAACCCTTAGGTTTTAAAATACTATGGACTCTGAGAAACAAACTGAGGGATTCAGAGGGGAGGGTGGTGGGGGAATGGGATAGACTGGTGATGGGTAGTAAGGAGGGCACATATTGCATGGTGCACTGGGTGTTATACGCAACTAATGAATCATCGAACCTTGCATCAGAAACCAGGGATGTACTGTATGGTGACTAACATAATGTAATTAAAAAAGCATTAAAAAAAATAATAACAAATGAAAAAATAAATAAATAAAATACAAAGCCAATATCTGAAGCTGGTTAATTCCTCCTTCCTAATGTATCTGCAGTTATGAGACTACCACCAGATGATAGAGTCGTCTTAGGGTACAGCAGCACCGGCTAGGTCAGAATCTTCAACTACTATGTCTGCAGGACTTGCATAACCTATAAGGGGCCTGTGTTCTCGGTCCACCACTTCACTACCTTTTCAGAAAAGAAATCAGGGGGCAGGGAAGGAATCCCCTTTCCTCCTTTACTTCACACTTAGCATGCACCATGCACTGAGCCGGAGAAAGCAGCTGTGAAGATGAACCAAAGTGTGGCTCTGGCCCAGTAAGCGCTTATAAATGAATGAGAGAAATAGTTAGAACGTGAGTAGGTAGATTAAAGACAGTGGAAGTCTTTGAGCCCAGAGGAAGGAGTTAGAAATAGGGCTCCCTTCGCCCCCTGCCACCCCCATATTTTAAAGGGAATGGGCAGCCTTAGAAACATGATGAAAAAGGATTGACAGGATTCTAGCTTTGATTTGGAGAATTTAATCTGGTGAAATCAGTGAGGGGCTCACAGGAAAAGGAGGCAAGACCATTACTGTTGAAGCAGATGACTCAGTCTAGAGTCTGTTGCAGTAGAAGAGCTAAGAAGAGGGAGGAATCGTAGGTATGGGGAGGTAACAACATCCTTTGTTTTTCAGGAAAGTCCATCTACCCTCTTTATATTGTTGAGTATAGAAGAATCAAGGTCTGAAATAAGTGGATACTAAAAAAGATTAAAATTATGATAATATAAGAAAATTGATTAGAAAGCATGGAAGCAAAGAAAGAGGCTGAAATCTAAGAAGCCAGTTAGGAAGTGATCAGTAAGATGATAACACAGGGGTATTAAATTTCTTGGATTCTTTAGCCTGACAATCCTTTCCCCCTCAGTATTGAACCATCCTCCTTCCCCGCCCGCCCCACACTTATATATACAATTTATTTTTCTCTCTACTCCTGTCTAAAATTTATCTAAACTGTTGTCATTTTTACCCCCACACTTGGGTCTTCCACCAGGAACTGACCCATCTTTCTGAAGAGAGTAAATTTTGCTAAATAATTATTTTGGATACATCATTCCTTAAGTTTCTTTATATTGTGGAGCCACTTAAGTGTTTATTGACAAAGAAATGGTTGAAAATAGCATTTGAAAATGCAAGCAAAGGAAATGCTAAGTTGGCTTTCAGGAGTATGAAGAAAATAAAAACTGGCCAGTTCTTGTTAAACTCCTCTTAGAATGGAGTCATATTAACCTAATGGGAAGAGACTATATCTTTCCTGTGTTGTGAAAAAATTTTTGATTTCTTACTGAGTCTAAGTGAAACTCTTATTAAACAACAACAATAATATTAACTCTTTGGAAATTTAAGTGAACCCCATATGAAATCATATCAGAACATAATGTACCAATTAGATAAGAGTAATTTAGTATGGGCTTTGAGATGCTGTTTTGAACATGCCCCTATTAAGTTTTCCTCAAAATGTATTCCGAATCTTAATTCCAAAAAAAAACCTTATATGCATATGCATGTGTGTGTGTATATATATATATATATATATATATATATATATATATATATATATATATAAATGATTCCAATAGTTAAGACATGCTTCAGTAATGGTACTCATAATGGGAGAAATGGTGACTGTAGGTATGACCAATGGTGACTATTTTGTTTATGGGATTTGGAGAAATGCTTATGGAATATATTGCTATTCGGAAATTTGGCTGAAAATGTCAGTGATAAGCATATCTTTGTTTCATGGGTCCACCATTCTTATAAATTTTTTTTAAAGATTTAATTTATTTATTTGAAAGAGACAGAGGGTGTGCTAGCAGGAGCCCAGGGGAGGGGCAGACAGAGCGGGAGAAGCAGACTCCATGCTGAGCAGGCAGGCTTCCTTGGGACTCAGTCTCAAGACCCTGAGATCATGACCTGAGCCAAAGGCAGATGCTTAACTGACTGAACTACCCAAGCACCCCTGGGTCCACCATTCTTAAAACTTATTTCTTCAATATTTAGTTATGCTTCTCCTGTTTTTTCAATAGTGGTAAAAACGATGATTTCAGAAAAATCTTCATCAGTAATAAATTCAGGTAACATTTAACAATGAAATAATTGTTTGCTAAATTTTGGAAACTAGGACTGGCATTCTGTAGAATTTATAGTGATTTTCCATTGCAAATAATTCTTATCTTGACATAAATATTTTCCTTTAATAAACTATATAGAATAGAAGTTGACTCTTCTGTTTTCTTTTATAATATTTTTGGCTACCTCAAATATCTTCTATCAGGGAAGATATATACTTGATTCTTTAAAAAATATTGATTTTCCCTTCATTATAAAAATAAAGTCTAGCATACCTGAATTTGAACCTCAGTTTTGTCACTTTTAAACCATATGACCTCAAACTAATTCTCCCACCTAAAAAACTCAGCATTTTAATGGCTTCTTTAATTTTGGTGAGGATTAAATGCATTAACACAAACAAAGCATTAATAGTGTGCCATTAATAAATGCCTAAAAATTATAACTTTTTATTAACATTTTATAAATTTGTAAATTAAGTGAGATAATGTCACATATATATGAAATTATGCAAACACATATACTTAACATGGCATATTGTAAGACAATAAATGGTAACTAAAATTTGTAAGGTAAAAGATATGGGAAATAAAGAAAAATGTGCAAAAGAAAGGAAAGTTACCTAAAATCTTATTAGCTAGTATCAAAAAGCCAATGTTTAACTTAATTCAAGGGAGTCTGCACTAGGTGACATCAAGATACACGTTTAATTTCAAAGCAAGGAAAATCTTTATTTGGAATTATGATAAAATTTACATAAGAACAGAAGTATGTACAATTTGCTAACCGCTTATTTAGTATTGTTGACCTCATAATAATGGTACTTTCTGAAAAAGGAGATTGTAAGTTGAAAAAATTTATTAGTTATAGTTATAATAACATTTTTGCAAATGGAAAGCACATATACACATGTGCACCAGTCAAGTACTCTTTTGAAATCATCTGGAATTGCTACAGATTATCTGAATTCTTGTTACTCAGAGTATGGTCAGTGGATCAGCACCATCTGCATAACAAGCTGTGATAAATACAGATACTTGAGTCTTGCCCTAAACTCATTGAATCAAAAATCTGCAGTTTGATTAATGTGCATATAAATATCACTCTTATACCTTTAAATTTGAGAAGCGATGTTTTAAACAAACGAAACCAAAGAGGGAGAAAACAAATAAAATTTAGTGGAGTTGCACATATTCTAGTAAAATGATTCAGATAGGTAAAAAATAAAAAGTGTTGCTAATTATACTAATCAAATTTTTATACGTCATTGTTTTGTATGAGTAAAACCAAAGTATATGTCCCATCATAATAATACTGGTATTTTTGACAATTAGTGCTTTCCCTTTGGTGTGTTGTTGGTCAGAGCTACAGATAGGACACAAGTGATTTAAAGAACTGTAAATATTTCACTCTGGCCTGTGTATACTCACAAAAATTCCTGCTCTAATCCAAAATTAATAGTACATATGTATCAGCTATTGTGTACTGAATCCACACTGAGAGTATTACAGCGAGGACACTTTTAGAAAATAATGTAAACTGATGCATACAATTATAGCCTTTACTTCTTGTTAAGGAAAAAACAAATAAATAAAGTTGTTTTATTTTTGTAATGGGAGTTGTTTTAATATCTCAAAAGAGCAGGTATAAATGTGGGAATATGAAAAAAAATGATTCTTTTATGATTTTCTATTTACTAATTCTTTAAAAACAAGATTCTTTCATCTTCCTTTCAGGAATGAATAAAAATAAGAATAGTTAGAATGCATTTTAACATGTATCCATTCATCCATACATTCATTAAGCAGGAATTTTTAAGCAGAGCCTATAATCCTGTTCATATGGATTCCTTATTCCAGTGAGGAAAAGAGATTATAGACAAACAAATTAAAAATATGATTATAGGTTGTGATAAGAGGGGGACATGTTGGGATTTCAGGAAAAATCTCTTTGATAAAGTGACTTGAGCTGAGACCCTAAGGTATAAAAAGGATCCAAGTGCAGAACATTCCAGGCTTGATTTCCTGAAAAGCAAAGTCCTTAGGTGCCTGAGACCAGGATTTATTATGAGAAGAACATGCAGAAGCCCAGTAAAAATGAGAGAAAAACTGTATAGTATTTGAGAGGTAAACTATAGCCTGTTCATATCAGAGTTTGTAGGCCATGATAAGATAATTGGATTTTATTCCAAGTACAATACAAAGCCACTGAAGAATTTTAAGCAGGGTAGTAAAATTATGATTTATGCTATAAAGTCTACCCTGGCTAGAAGTGAGCAGTGGATTGTAGAAGAGGTCATGAGCAGGATCAGTGAGAATAGGTAGAAGGCTTTGCGCTATTCGAGATGACCAATTATGGTGGCTTCAACTGATGAGAGGAAAGAGCTGTATGGATACTAGCTATATTTAGTCTACATAATTACCATGGAAAAAGAAATTAATTTAAAAAGACCTTCACGTTTCTGACTAGAGTACAAAGCATATGTGTTAATTTCCTAGGAAGTAGGGACTATCTAGGAAGGCACAAGAGGAAATTTAAGAGTTCAAGTTTGGAGTAAGTTTAAAAGGTAGTAGATACTTTGGAGATTAAGGCAATGGGCTCTGGGAAGGGTTCAAATCCTGCCTTAAGTGGTTAATAGCAGTGGATTTTGAATAATTTACTTAAGTTATGCCTCTGTTTTCTCATCTTTAAAAAAAGGGAGGCTAATAATACCTACCTCATAGTGTTGTTATAAATATTAGATAATTCCTATAAAATGAGTAAGAATAGTTATAAGCAACAAAATAATAATTATCACTATTATGAGTGCTCACACAAGTAGTAACGTCAAGTAGAAAAGCTGACATACAAGTTTGAGGTTTGAAGGAACATGACTGACGTTCCAATTCTTTTAAGAAAGCATTACTATCAAATTAACATGTTGTACACCTTGAATTTATACAATGTTATATGTCAAGTATATTTCAATTAAGAAGGTGGGAAAAAAAGAAAGCTGTTCACCTCATTGTACTTACTTTGAGTTAATAAAAACTGTCCTATGATAGCTTTTTCTATTTTTATTTATTTATTTATTTATTTATTTATTTATTTGGTCAACTTACTTTTCTCCTTACCTTTCTCTTTCCGTGGGTTGCGCAGGAAAGTTGACACAGAGCTGGGAAGTAGCAGAAGATTCATCAAGACAATGGAAAAGTCAGATTCCAATTCTAAAAAGAACATTCATTTAATTTCCCTTTTTCAGTTTTACAAGTATTCCAAAAGTAGATTCTAGCTTTTAATTGATTGTATTGAAATTTCCTGCATAAATAGACCATAACTATTTTTGATAACAGATTATCAGATTCATCCAATGATTTACTACTGAAACCACAAGGACTAACCTGGGCTTTGCATGTTGACTTCATTGTCAAATTAACCTTTGAAATGGCAGGTTGATTGACACAGCAAAAATACTTTCTCCTTCAGGTCTATATTATAACAAATTATAACAAAATATCATTTTTACTTCTGGAGTAGGTTGATGTTGATTTCTTCAGCTATATAAATGTATTTGAACATGAGTTTCATCCATTTATTTAATAAAAAATAAAGTAATTTAATGAATGCCTAGGTGGTGGATATTTTGTCATGTTCTGAGAATTCCCATTAACATGACAGTGTACTTGTTTCAAGATCCAAAACCCCAAATTTGTGAGGTGTCTTAGTTCCTATTGTGTTTCTTTAAAAGCTTTATAAGACAGGTGCTATGTAAATTTGAATTATTATTGTTGTGGTCATTAATATATGGAGATCCTTCTAGAAGCAAGTATCCTTTTTTTAATATGTTTTCTTTCTTTATTTTTTGGTAGCCTCGAAACAGAGTCATACAAAGAGGCTCAGAGAAGAACACGGAAAGTGGCCACCATCAGCATGAGGAGCCCAACAAGTCGGCTTGGTAAGTGGAAAAAGTGACTCATGGGTATCTTTTTTCTGTGTGTCATTAAATCTGCTGATATTGTTTTTTATGCAAGAAATCCTCATAGTTTACAAATAAAAATGAGAGTGCATCTAAAAGGAGAATGTCCTTGACATTTATTCTCATTATTTCAAAGACCTGAGGAAGGTGATATTTGGCAGGAATAGTCACAGCATTTTGTTATAGACAGACATGGTGTTACAATACCTATATGACCTTGTGAAAGTTGCTTCTTTGAGTCTTAGCTTCCTTGTTTGAAAATGGAGATGATGGGGGTGCGTGGGTGGCTCAGTTGGTTGAACATCAGACTCTTGGTTTCCGCATTGGTCTTGAGATCAAGCCCTTCGTGGGAGGACTCTGCTCTGGGCTTGGAGCCTGCTTAAGGTTCTCTCTCTCTCTCTGCTTCTCCCTCCCCCACCCCCACTTGCCCCTCTGCCTCTCCCTCCCCCGCCCCCACTCGCACATGCTTGCCTGCGCACTTGCGAGCTCTAGCTCTATCCAAAGAAAGAAAGAAAGAAAGAAAGAAAGAAAGAAAATGGAGGTTATGGTAGTTATCTTGTTATGTTTTCCTAAGACCTTAAGTAAGAAACTGTGTATAAACATCAATTAATTTCTTTAGCATAGGGAAAGAGGTTACAGATATAAGACTAATATTTACTGAATACTTTCCATGTGCCAAGTACTAAATGCCAACTACTTTACTGCATTGTTTTATTGAATACTCACAATGCTTGAGGGTAGAAGCTATTATTGTTCTCCTTTTACAGATGAAGAAACTGTACTATTGAAAACTTATGTGACTTGTCTTTAAATCACAAACTGCTCTGACAGTTGTTTGAGTACAGTACTCTCTGATGCCAAAGTTTCTGTATTTGCATTCATTCATAAAGTCAACAAACATTTATTGGGTAGCTAACAAATGCCAAGCTTCTCTTAGCTGAGATGCCATGCTATTTCCCGAATGATTATTGCTTAGAATATAATAACTGTATATTTATAAGATGTATTATAGTTTACAAGTAATTTATGAGTAATTTTATTATTGATATACCCTGTATGGAAGACAAAATAGGGATCATTATGTGTCTTTTACAGATGGAAAAATTGAGGTCCCAAGAGGTTAACTGGCTCCCTGGGTGTTTTACAGGCTCAGTGCTTTTCAGACTCTATGGGTTAAGGGTCAATTTTTGTGTGTTTTTTTAAAGTTTTTATTTAAATTCCCGTTAGTTAACATAGAATGTATATTCATTTCAGGGGTACAATATAGTGATTCAACACTTGCGTACAACACCCAGTGTTCATCACAGCAGGTGTACTCCTTAATCCTCATCACCAATTTAACTGACCCACCCCTGCCCCCCGCACCTCTCTTCTGGTAACCATCAGTTTGTTCTCTATAATGAAGAGTATGTTTCTTGGTTTGCCTTTCTCTCTTTTTTTTCCCTTTGCTTGTTTTGTTTCTTAAATTCTACATGTGAGTAAAATCATATGGTATTTGTTCTTCTCTGACTGACTTCTTTTGCTTAACATAATACTTTCTAGCTCCATCCATGTCATGGCAAATGGCAAGATTTCATTCTTTTTTATGGCTGAGTAATATTCCATGGCATATCACATATATCATATTCTTTATCCATTCTTCATTTGATGGATGCTTGGGCTGTTTCTATGATTTGATTATTGTAGATAATGTTGCTATAAACATTAGGATGCATGTATCTTTTAATCCATTTGAATGCATTGCAGACTGAATGTTTTTGCAAACATTCATTACCAGAGAAATAAAATGATTAAAAAGCAGACACAAAATACATAAGTCCACATATTTATTAGCTGTCATTATTCTGCAGAATTAAAATTATAAAATGGCTATAAAAGGTTTTAATGCTTTCTCTCTGTAGTCCATTCATGGTGTAGACCAGTTAGCATTTGCAGATTACACTAGCCTGTAGACCAGACAGTAAGCCTTACAGCACCAGTAGAGCTAATAGGAGGCAAACGTCATGTTCAATCCCAGACCTTTGTTCTTCAAATCCAGGTCTTTCCATGTTACTCCATGAGGCCTCATCATACAGCAAGAAACCTGTGTCATAGTCTAAGGTGTGAAAAGATCAAATTCCTAATTGTTCAAATGAAACAGATGCAAGAAAACTGACAATGACAAAATATCTTTAAAGACTTATAGGAAACAACATGAAAAGAGTGGAAAACAATTGAAAGTTTATAACAATGAAAAGCAATTTAAAAGAATTTAAATTTACTTATCAGAAATCAAGACTTAAAATTTTTGATGTGGGTATATTGTTAAAAGACTTCCTCAAAATATGAGGGTTTTTTTTTTCTCTTTTCTTTTCATTCTGTTTATTTTTGGAAAAGAGAAGTTAGGTTGTATTTAGAAGACTGGGCCTTATCAGTTCCCAAGGAACATATAGAACTTGTATAATTCTAAGAGATAAAAGTGGAACTTGGCCAGCTATGAAATGAAAATGAACTCATCTCACCACTATATTGAAGGGGCCTGAAAATAAATGTTACTTGTTCATTTCAAAAACTACTAAAGAAAATTGCAGCACTTTTGGTACACAGTAAGATGCATATTGCGTCAGCAATGAAAATTTACTTTGTAAGATGGTTTTGTGGTTTTCTGTGTTTTACTGAAATGGATCCAAATATTTACATGTGCTATTTTATTAATAAGTATTTTTGCCATCTGTGTCAAAGTGGTATTGCACAGATGTTCAGGAATAACTTTGGTTGTGAGTAAATATTAGAGAAAGATTGAATTTTTCTCCAAATGATACTGAGGGAATTTTTTTTTTTTATCATAGTTTAAGATGTCAGAAATAGTTGTTGTTTTAAAGTTCCACCAACTTAACAGTGCTTGATGAAGCTTAAAATGGCTATAAGGGCATGGAGAAGGGTGGAAATTTATGACAGCATTCAAATCTGGGACTTTCAGCCAATACATTATTATCTTTTGGGAAGATTCCACAACACTAAATAGAAATTCACAATCTGGGGGCGCCTGGGTGGCAGTGTTGTTAAGCGTCTGCCTTCAGCTCAGGGCGTGATCCTGGCGTTATGGGATCGAGCCCCACATCAGGCTCCTCCGCTATGAGCCTGCTTCTTCCTCTCCCACTCCCCCTGCTTGTGTTCCCTCTCTCGCTGTCTGTCTGTCAAATAAATAAATAAAAAATCTTAAAAAAAAAAAAAAGAAATTCACAATCTGAAGTAGAGCAAACCCATGGCCTTAAATAATATAGACAGGTTCTGTGCCCTTCACTTACTTTTTGCCCCCTGACTCAGAGATCCAAGAATTGTATCACTGAGAATATTAGGTAGTCATACCTGCACATTCCTCTTTAGTCAGTGCCTTTATATCCATTCAAGGATTATCTCTCTTGCTCCCTCTGAAAAAGGCAGAGAGAAAGAAGGACTTAGAGAAATGCATTGCATCCAATCAGAAACTTAGGTAGTCCTAATAGACTTTGTAGGTGTGGTAATAATGTGACTAGAGACAGTAGTAGTAGTAGTAGTAGTAGTAGTAGTAGTAGTAGTGTGTATGTGTATGTCTGTAATACTTATTAGATCAGCATCAGAAGAACTACAGTTGGGAGAGTAGAGGGTCCATGAACATTGTAACAGAAGTACTTTATGTGAATGCCTGCTACTCATTAGAATTTGGGCCTGAGGTTGTTCACAATCTGCTTTTCAACATGAAGCACAGTTTCTTTCTGCTAAAAACCAGGGTGTCAGTAGGATCAAGTGCTAAGAGTCAGTCTTATGACTTATTTGTTGAGATACACTACCCTTCAATAGATTTTTATCACATTTTCCAATCAAAAACAGCAATAACAAAGCCAAACATGGTTTGGATAATGATTACTTGACATAGGAAATGAAAGCCTCAGAGGTAAAGCAAATGTAGAACAATGAATTAATACAAAAACAAGAAAAATACTTTAGGAAAACTTTTGTCATCCTTACAAATGCATTGATTGACTTAGAAATAGCAGCCATAGAAATTGAAAAAGTTGAAATGCAAAGGACTGAAAAGAAACAGAAAATGTAACAGAAGAAATAAATTTGCCTTTGGAGGCAACAAATAATGATTTCAGATTTGTGGAAAGCAAATTGAAGAAGCAGTACTAAAATGCAGAGGACCAGGACAAATGAGAAAATGATAAAAGAAAAAAATGACCAACATGGAAAAAAAAAATAAAACATGCAGATAATTATTCATGAACAAAGAGAAAAAGAATAAATCAAAGAAAATCAGTTATCAAAGAATCACTAGGGAAAAAAAAAATTTGCCCAAGAAAGAAATAGGAAGGGTTTTTACAACTCTAGATTTCATTTGCTAAGATGTAAGATTTTTTTCATATTGTATCAGAATTTCCCATTCTTTAAAACTTAGGAAAATCTAATGGTAAACAAAGATTAGTTTGAATCTAATAGTTTGGGGGAGGGTTGCTTGATTATTGTTTAGTGCTTTGTGCTTCTAGATTATTGAAGCTTAGCCTTCCTTGTTTTCCTTAAACAATTTTGGTAATTTATGTTAACCTAGAAAAACTATTAATGCTGAGCAATTGTCCATGCATGAACATATATTTAGGGAAAAAAAAGACTCAGTGTCAATGAACCGTGGAATAATTAAATGATTTTAATTTTTCTCTCTTAATCTCTTCTTTTTGTGACATATAAAATAATCAGACATCATTGATCCTTTAAAGATTTTATTGAAATATACTTAAGAAGAGTACACAAATAATAGGTGAACAGCTCAATAAATAAAAAAGCCAGAAACATGTGTAATAACCACTCAAATTAGGAAATAAAATATAACCAACAAAATTAAAGGTGCTGTTTTTTCTTTCTATTCATAAATCCCAATCATCTATAAGGTAACCACTTTCCTGAATTCTAATACTGTATATTACTTTACATTTTTTGAGTTTTATGCAAATGGACTGATAAGAGTTTGTACTTGTTGTGTGGCTTCTTGATCTCAATATTATTTATGTGAGATTTCTATGTACAGCAGTAATTTAATTTTCAATGCTACATACTATTTCAATGTGGCCAGTTTGTGGTGCCTCAGTCTTATACATGTCTTTTGGGGCATATATGTGCACATTTCTATTGAATATACAATTATTTATGTGTGATTTATATGTTCATTTTTAGTAGATAACTGATGATTTTCTGAACTGGTATACTAATTTATATTCCCACCAGGAGAGGATATGAATCCTTACTAACACTTGGTAATTATCAAGGATTTTTATTTTAGCCATTCTGGTGGGTGTGCTGTGGTATCCCATCATGGTTTTAATTTATTTAATTTATTTAATTTATTTAATTTATTTCCATAATGACTGATAATTGTGGTGTTGCTACCCTAGATCAACAATACCCTTGGTACTCCCAAATTAAAAGGCAAGTGGAGATTTAGAGAAGGTATTAAGAAAGGTGATAACTCTATTCACCTTGACTGAATGAACATTTGATCTAGAGAGTCCTAAAATTCCCCCTTACCTAGGAAAATTTTTTTAAAGTATGTAATAACATATGCTATTAAATGTGTGCGAGCTGAACAATCTCAACTTAAAATTCAACCTACCAATATTGCTGAACTTTTACTTTCCCTTCATTAATTAATAGAATGCAATCTATCAATTTTGCCTTGTTTCATTGGGTACAAACCAGTCTTATGACAGTAGAATCACAGTTGAATGGTGATGATTAGAGTTTGTTACAGGAGAGCAATTGCACATTCCATTTCTGTGTTGGGAAAGCTAATTATTTGTCCAGTCGTTTGAAACTAGGATGGCACATGGGCAATAAGCGTGAAAACAATCCAGGAGGGCAGCATTCATGTCAGATTTTGACAGAGGGCCTAGGTTTTTCACCTGTGCAGTAAGTGTGACAGCTCCATCACTTTCCAGGCATTTTCTCTGGTGGGCTATGTGATGGTTCATTTGCTTCCAGTACTATTAGTTTCCAAACAGTGTGAGAGCTTGGCTGATATGTTATTGAGACAATTTAGATGTGCATAATCTGATACTATGTTGTGAAATGGCATCCTTTATTTTTAATGAAACCATATTATCAAAGATTAGCTAGATCAGATTTGTGGTTGCCAGAGGCAGGTGTAGGAGGTGAGGGGGTGTTGAATGAATGTGATCAAAAGGCACAGACTTCTAGTTACAAGATAAATAAGTACTGGACATGTAATGTACAACGTGATGAGTATAGTTAACACTACTGTATGGTATATTTGAAACTTGTTAAGAGACTAGATGTTAAGAATTCTCATCACAAGGATAAAAAATGTGGGTTTTTTTTTCTTTATTTTGGTCCCAATATGAAATGATAGAGATTAACTTACTGTGACCATCATCTAACAGTATGTGTAAAGTCAAGTCCTTATGCTGTACATCTTAATATTACACAATGCTGTCGATTATATCCCAATAAAACTAGGAAAAAAAAAAGAAATTAGAAATTAGCTAGACCCAAATGCACTTTTTATTGTAATAAAATGTAGGTAATGTAAAATATACCATTTAACCAATTTTTAGTGTATAGTTGTGCAGTAGTGAACACCTTCACATTGTTGTGCAATTGTCACTTCACCCATCTCTGTAACTCTTCCATACAACAACCCCAATCACATGCAGACACTCTACTCCCATACAGTTTCACCATCCTTATATGTATAGTGTGTATCCATTAATGTAGATATATAATTATTTTTTATGAATTTGTCTTTAAATCTTATAGAAAACAAAGTGTGAAATTATAAACCAAAATTACAATAATACTGTTTTTTATATTTGTATATTTACTTTTACTGGAGAATCGGTAAGGTCTTCATGTCAGCATTGTCTCTACTACATTGTTTGCTACTCTAACGTAAGATTGAAGGGAGAAAAAGTTGAGGTTAAGAGTCAATTAAGTTGAAGTTATTTTTATTAGTAGATCAAATCCTCCTATTTTGTCTCTGTGTCTCAGCACCAGAGTTAGATTGGAATTAATTCTTTATAAGCAATAATTTTAGTAATGTTTAATGAATGTCTAGTGCCATTCCCATGGTTAAGCAATATACATGTGATATAAAGGTGTCTGGGTAATTATACTTATGCCTTTTGTTATATTTAATAAAAGAAATAAAACTGGAAAATCAAGTAACAGTTTGATGAAATCAGTGCTCTACTAAAAGTCTAATGTAGTGAGCTATTAATAAATTTCTCATAACCATGTTCTCACGCTAAAATAGAAACCTTACAAATGGCCTTAAATAAGAATTTCTGAAAGCATTTATTAACAAAAGAGTAAAGAGAATTGAAAGGAAACATGGAGATTATCATCCATTCATTTAAGCACGTCCATTTTCCCCAAGTTGTACCCTGATGTCATTCATAGATTTCTCCTGGAAACATGGCTTTCAAAACAGGAACACTTGTGATTAGTTTTACATAAAGTGAACTGTATGTTTAACCTGTGCTAAAGAAACAAAAATCACTGGATATATTAGTCATGTAAAGCAAATGAAAAAACCCATTAGTGGAAGTTATTAAAAAGGGAAGATATGAATTCCCATCCATCCAAACAACTATAACATGAAGTTTGTATTTATTTTGTTTTCATGCATGTTTATTCTTCAAAAAAATGAACATACAAAAGTCCTTCTGAACACATTATTATTATTTTCCTGGTAGAAAAAACAAAGAGAAGTAGTTATATTGTAACATTGGAATGGAATTTATGTCAATCACCATAAAGCTTAGATTCTGTGATACATAGAATTCCTTTGCTTATTTTGTTAGAATGGAAAAGTATCAAACTTTGTGCTATGAAATCAGGGTTCATGTCATAGACTAGTAGGATTGTGAAGTTCTCAAAGTCTCCCTGAAGAGAATGCCAGTTTCTTTCTAAACCTAAGTGTTAGGGAAATGTTTCATCTTGATGGCGTCTACAGAAAGTCCTAGCAAGATATTAATGCAGAAAATTCATAGAAACATTTTTGAAACCGTGTCACTGATGGATTCTTGTCTTATAGAGGCATAATATGAAGTAGATTAAAATGAAAACAAGCTTCTTTGCTGTAACTTCAAATAAAGAAAAAATAATAATCTTTATTAGGACAGGAAGAAGTGAATACAAGATACTTTAAACTTATAGATTCCATTAAAATTTTTTTCCTGTCAACTGTACTCAGTTAAAACAGCTAACATAGACTTACTAATTTCATTAAATCACTATGTAGTTCCTTCACTTCTTTTTTTTATCATCGAATTATAAAACTGATAGCTCAATTTGGCTCCTCCCTCTCATGGAAGCCTTATCAACTGAGTATTTTTTCACACAACTACACACACTTAGGGGTGCACACACACACACACACACACACACACACACATTTATCTGTAAGTTCAAGCAAAGGTCCATGATTTTGCATTTATGGCAGCTCAGATGACTTTTCTACAGACCATTCTCTTCTAACTTCCAAGGCTAAATCTTTTCTATTTAATTCATGTAACTTCATCCCTTTCTCAGCAGAAATGAAAGTACTAATATACCTATAATCCAGACTGTCCACAGGCCATATTAGAAGATAGGTGAATGTTTTCCTCATATTCACTTTTTATTCCTTTTTTCAATCTGTTTTTTTGTTTGTTTCGTTGGTTGGTTTTTTGTTTTTTGGGTTTTTTTGTTTGTTTTTGCCTTGTGATCCAATGCCTTTCCCTCTGACATCTCACTCCTTTAATAAATCAATTATATTTTAGGTATCAGATAAAAAGAATTTGATAAATTACTGCATATTAAATTGAAACAAATGGTCAAGCTCTACTTTATAACAGCATTTTCCTTTAGTAAGGAATATTGCATGTCTTTGCAAGGAATTATAGGCTCTCATGACAGAAACTAGAGGGGATATTTACTTACTCTAAAATTTGCATGATCATAAAATTTATTGTCCAAACCCAGAAATCCTTGATAGTGAAAAGGGCACTATTAATAATTGCATGGGAATAGCTGTGTGAACTGAGACTGTGCCTGGCAAACCAGAGCAGATGGTCCCCAACCTACAGTGTCACTTTCTAGCCCTAAGCTTCTCCATCCAAAGTATCCAGCCCTTCATGTGGTTCCCACAATTTGCAGACATATGCTATTTTGTTAAAACTTCAGATCCAAAAAAAATGGAGAGTATTGCTCATTAAAGTGTCCCTAAGATGACTTGGAAATTTTAAGATAGGCAATTTTCCAAATTTTTGTACAGAAAACGTGGTCAGTATTAGTTTAGTGCATGGTTAATACAGTATGTGGTCCCTTGCAAAATGCACTGAACTTTATGTCTACTTGTTTCTACTCTTCAAGTTGCTGTATGAATCCATGTTATTTCATTGAGCCTCTACTCCTTGTTTGTAGAGTGGTGGGGGAAAGTAATTAGAATAGAGGATACTAAATGATATTTCCAGCACTGATAGTCTGTGAGTCTGAGCAGGAGTTATGATAAGCTTTCTTGTTTCCAATAAATACTACCACAAACTAAAAAATGTCATTTGTATACAATTGATGTGAATTTTTAGATCCCTCTAATAATGATTGAAGAGAAAGGTGACAGAAACCTTCAAGTCCATTTTCCCCCCATTTATTATATTTGTTCATGCACCAAGTGTGCTTTATGTCTGTTGAAAATGAGATGCTATTGAAAACTCCAGTATGAGATTGTTTGGTGAGAGTATGATGAATGTTAGTGCAGCATGTGACCCCGATTATTGATCATGAAATGAAAATAAGGGCACTAGTTTTTGTTTTATTGATTCCTAAAACATGATTTAAAGCATGTTGTCTCTAATAATTCTGTATTATTTACACTGAAAGAAGAATACCATTCTGGGGACTCTGGGATGGCTTCTGACAATAATAATGACTGCATAATTGTTCTCTCTTTGCCTATGCAGTAATGGGGAAGGCTAGTTCTCTGGGAAGTTCACTCAGTTTCTCTGGTTCCAGGATAAAAAAGTAGCATGAGTTAGGACTAAGGTTAAGCAAAGATAAATATAAATATTGGCATTAAGTTGAAGAAACTTTGGGAGAGATCCAGTACAGGTTTTAGAAGCTGACAGATCACACTTCAAATTTTGGCCCCACTGATACTGGCTTTGTAACCTTCGACCCAATTACGTATCTTCTTTGAGCCTTAGTTCCCTCACATGTAAAATAGACTGTTGATATTTTTTCAGTTGTGGAATAATTGAGAAAATTATATAAGATAAATAAGTAAAGTCGTTGCAGTCACTAGTAATGTCACGGATCTCATACCATTTCTTGCTTGAGAATCTTGAACAAATACAAGCAGGAACTGCTACTTCAACCACTTGTCTTTGGATCTTGGTGTTTTCTCTTAATCTTTGGCCATATTAGACTCTTATAAACTATCCCTGTGCCGTTGCTACCCCCACCCCAAATGAAATCATTAATGACACTAATTTGCAAGCTCTGCTGATGTCAGACTAGCTGATGTATCAGCTGGTGGGAATGACTCCTCTTTTTTAGGATACCAGTGCCAAATATTTGATACATAATAGAGCAATTGCTTTGTATCCTAAAGAACCTAGCATTCTTTTTTATTATTTTTCAGTTTTTTAAGTCAACTGTAAGCAAAAGAAATGAATATGTGTCCAGCCTAAGTCATGGGTACTTTATTTGATGCAAAATGTGTTCAACTAATGAATCACTGAACATTATATCAAAAACTAATGATGTACTTCACCTTGGCTAATTGAATTTAAGTTAAAAAAAAGAGCTTTCAGCACAGGAAAAAAAGAAAGAAAAGAAAAGAAAAAATAAAAAGGGGGCAGGATGAATAGGAGGATCCGAATGGATTTTTAGGGCAGTGAAACTATCCTATATGGTAACTTTAATGGTGGATACTTGTCATTATACACTTGTCAAAACTGAGTGTACACCTCAGAGTGAAACTGAATGTAAACTATACACCTTAGCTAATAATAAGGTATCAACATCAGCTCATCAATTTTAACACATGTATCACTAATGTAAGATGTTATTAATTGGGTAAACTGGATGTGGAGGTAGGGAGATATGGACCATCTGTATTTCCTGCTCATTTTCTTTCCCTATAAACCTAAAACCACCAAAAGAAATAAAGTCTATTTTAAAATAACAACAACAACAAAAACAAAATGTGTTATGATCTTTGACATAATAAATAAAAATGTAAGATGCCCAGCAAGGCTAGAGCACACCATTTTCCAGAAATCCCGCAAATAACTGACAGTGAGGGATGAATGGTGGGGGGAGAACATGGAGGTTGTGAAAAGACTGCTTGTATAACACTTTAGGCTCCCACTGAGGTCGATCAAGAATTGTCTTATTATCTCAACATTGTGTAATATGTTCCAAATGCCCATCTGGAACATTATTTTGATTTGTATTTCTTTAGAATCAACTTCAATTTCCAGTACTATCTTCTATCATTTTATGTGGTTATAGAGGTGAATCAAATATTTGTCACAGTTTAGATTTCTCTTTGTGTTGGGGGAAAAAAAGAAAAAGAAGATGACAGCAAGGAAGGAGAAGCAGGAGTGGATCATACTATAGTTGCAATGGTATCTAGGTACTTCTGACCCATGTCAATTAATTCTTTTAACTCATCAACTTTTAATATTAATTTTTAATAAAATCGTAGTTAAGAAGGAAAAAGACATGGGATTCTAGACATTTTTAATCTATTTGCATTATGAGGTGGAGTTCTTAATAACTTTTCTTTTTTCTAAGTTTTTATTTAAATTCCAGTTAACATGCAGTGTAATGTTAGTTTCAGGTGTAGAATATAGTGTTTCATCACTTCCATGTATCATCCACTCCTCATCACAGCCAAGTGTACTCCTTAATCTGCATCACCTATTTAATTCACCCCCTTCACCTTCTGTCTGCTAACCATCAGTTTGTTCTCTATAATTAGGAGTCTGTTTCTTGGTTTGCAGCTCTCTCTCTTGTTTTTCCCTTTGTAATGTTTACAGCACCATTATCTACAACAGCCAAATTTTGGAAACAGCCCAAGTGTCCATTGACTGATGAATGAACAAAGAATATGTGAAATATATATACAATGGAGTATTACTCAGCCATAAAAAAAGAATGAAATCTCTCCATTTGCAACATGGATAGACCTAGAGAATATTATGCTAAGCAAAATAGGTCAGTCAGAGAAAGACAAATACCACATGATTTCACTTATTTGTGTAATTTAAGAAAGATAACTTATCTTTTCTTAACTCTCACCACTCCCTCCCCCCTGCAACATGTTCTGCAGGCTGGGAAAAATATCTTAGCCATGGAATAGTATCCATCTTGAAATCCCTTCTCAAATACTCATACACTAAAGGAATTAATTCCCAAAGGAAGAAGTAAAATATCCTGTCATAAATGTACTGTATTTAACATTGTTTTTTCATTGAAAGAACATTTTTCTACCTACATGGCATGAAGATTTCAGTTTCCTCATTTTTTTCCCCACTGCACTTCATTCTTATGTGTATTCCTAGTTGCATCTTTCATTTTTAGGAAGTAGCCTATAATCCAGATTTTAAAAAGCCTTGCTCTACTGCAAGGCTGTTTTCAGTATTGGAAAATATGTTTACATTAGCATAAAGCTAGATTTTTCTAATAGTTCTCAGAAAGTTTGCAAACACACTCATCTTTCATTTATCCAGAGGTCATTTATTTTGCATCCTTGACCACCAAGAACATGGCTGAGATTGTAAAAGGATTCTGAGATTTAGGGACAGATAGATACCACACCTTATGTGGGGTTTTGCACACAATATATTTGCTCTTATATTAAGCATAATTCTAACTGGTTCTATCATTTGGTTTTCCAGACTACAGAGAATTAGAAAGACAGAGTCTGCTTAAAGTGTATATCAAAAAAGGACAACTGACAGCACAGCAAGGGATAACATAAAAGACACTCAAGTGTACAGATTAGGAAAATTTACAAAAATGACATTACTGTGGTATTGAAATAAATACTTTAGACACCAAAAATATAAATATATGTCTAGTTTATTATGTTTAAGAAAGACGTGAATATGTGATACCCTTTTAAAAATCAATTGATGTGAGTCGGCTGCTGGTTTTTTCTGCACGTTGCTTCATGTTTGTTAAGTTGTCTTGTGCAATGTCAGCAGCTGTTTTCTTTGGGAGTTAATATGCATACATACTGTCTTCACTTCAAAGTACAAAGGACATAAGATGATATTACAATAGTATAGAATTTTTAAGTCCTCTGAATATTTCTACTCTTTTAAGAATGCCAGATGATGATGTATTCACTTGGTAAATGCAGTATTTTCTGAGAATCTTCTATGCACCAGGAACATTGATTCTAAGAGTGCAACTGTGAACAAGACATTAGCCTAACATGGAGAAGCAAAAGTCTATATTTGACCGTGGGTCCACACTGATATTCATACTGAATGTCCCTTTACCTGCTCACAAACATTAAATGAGGTAATATATATGGAATTTTGTGGCACCTGGGAGAGGCTTAATCAGTGTTCTTTGATAACTGATTCAACTCACAATTCCATTTATTCTTCTCAACAACCCAATGAGGTAAAGATTACTACCATCCCTATAGACCATCCATACATTACTAAATATCTTGAACTCAGATTCATTGACTGTAAACTAGGTATATAAATACCTAATTTATGGGATTATTGTGAAGATTCAGGAAAAACAGTTATATGTGAGATATATAGTATTTGCATTGAGTGCTCTCCATCCTAGTCTTTCATTTTTAATTTTATTTATTTTAATTCCAGTGTAGTTAACATAGAGTGTTATATTAGTTTCAGGTGTACAATACAGTGATTCAACAGTTCCACATATTACTCATTGTTGATCAAGATAAGTGTACTCTTAATTCCCTTCACCTATTTCACCCAATCCCCTACCCACCTCTCCTCTGGTTATCTGTTCTCTGTATATTAGAATCTGCTTTTTGGGTTGTCTCTCTTTTTCCTTTATTCATTTGTTTTGTTTCTTAAATTCTACATATGAGTGAAATTATATGGTATTTGTCTTTTTCTGACTGGCTTATTTCTTTTAACATTACACTCTCTATACTCATCTGTATTGTTGCAAATGGCAAGATTTCATTCTTTTTATGGATGAATAATATTCCATTGTGTGTGTGTGTGTATGTGTGTGTGTGTGTGTGTGTATGCCACCTTTCTTTATTCATTTATCTATTGATGGACACGTGGGCTGCTTCTACACTTTGAGTCTTATAAATGATGCTGCAATATACATAGGGGTGCATATATACTTTCAAATTAGTGGTGAGATTAATGGGTCATAGGGTGGTTCTATTTTTAATTTTTTAAGAAACCTCCATACTGTTTTCCACAGTGGCTACACCAGTTTGCATTCCCACCAACAGTGCACAAGGGTTCCTTTTCCTCCACACCCTTGACAACATTTGTTGTTTCTTGAATTTTTTATTTTAGCCATTCTGACAGGTGTGAGGTGGTATCTCATTGTAGTTTTGATTTGCATTTCCCTGATGATGAGGATGTCGAGCATCTCTTCATGTGTCTGTTGGCCATCTGGATGTCTTCTTTGGAGAAATGTCTGTTCATGTCTTCTGCCCATTTTTAATTGGGTTATTTGTTTTTGGGGTGTTGAGTTGTATCAGTTCTTTATATATTTTGAATAATAACCCTTTATGAGATAAGCCATTTGCATGTATCTTCTCCTATTCAGTAAGGTGTCTTTTAGTTATGTTGGTTGTTTCCTTTGCTGTGCAGAAGCTTTTTATTTTGATGTAGTCCCAATAATTTATTTTTGCTTTTGTTTCCCTTGCCTCAGGAGACATATATAGAAAAATGTTGCTACAGCTGATGTCAGAAAAATTATTGCCTGTGTTCTAGAATTTTTATGGTTTTAGGTCTCACGTTTAGGTCCTTAATCCATTTTTTGTTGTTGTTGTTTTGTTGAGATGGGCATGTTCTTTTCTTTTTTATTTATTTTTTAAGTATTTATTTAAATTCCAGTTAACGTACGGTGTAATATCAGTGTCAGATGTGCAATGTGTGTACTGTAAGAAAGTGGTACAGTTTCATTCTTTTGCATGTAGCTGTCCAGTTTTCTCAACACTATTTATTGAAGAGACTGCTTTTTTCCTCATTGGATATTCTGGCTTCCTTTGTCAAAGATTAATTGACCACATAATTTTGGGTGTGTTTCTGGGTTTTCTATTCTGTTCTGTTGATCTGTGTGTCTGTTTTTGTGCCAGTACCATACTGTTCTGATCACTACAGTTTTATAATATAACTTGAAGTCTGGAATTGTAATACCTCCAGCTTTGCTTTCATTTTTAAAGATTGCTTTGGCTATTTGGGGTCTTCTGTGGTTGATACAAATTTTGGGATTGTTTGTTTTAGTTCTGTGAGAAATGCTGTCAGTATTTTGATAGGGATTGCACTAAATGTGTAGATTGTTTTGGGTAGTATAGACATTTTAACAGTATTTTTTCTTCCAATCCATGAGCGTGGATTGTCTTTCCATTTCTTTTTTCTGTCTTCAGTTTCTTTCATCAGTGTTTTATAGTTTTCAGAGTACAGATCTTTCATATTTTTGGTTAAGTTTATTCCTAGGTATTTTACTATTTTTGGTGTAACCATAGATGGGATTGATTCCTTAATTTCTCTTTCTGCTATTTCATTATTAGTGTATAGAAACGAAATGGATTTCTGTACATTGATTTTGTATCCTGTGACTTTACTGAATTAATTTATCAGTACTAGTGATTTTTTGATGGAGTCTTTGATGGGTTTTCTATATAAAGTATCATGTCATCTACAAATAGTGGAAGTTTTACTTCTTCCTTACCAATTTGGATGCCTTTTATTTCTTTTTGTTGTCTGATTGCTGTGGCTAGGACTTCTAGTACTATGTTGAATAAAAGTGGTGAGAGTGGACATCCTTGTCTTTTTCCTGACCTTAGGAGAAAAGCTCTCAGTTTTTTCCCATTGAATATGATGTTAGCTGTGGATTTTTCATATGAGGCTTTTATTATGTTGAGGTATATTCCTTCTAAATCTACTTTGTTGGGGTTTTTTTACCATGAATGCTGTTGTATTCTTTTAAATACAAATTTCCAGAGGATCGGGTGAAAGAGCCAGAACATGATGGCAGAATATGTTTTGTTTTTTTTTTTTTTTTACAGTTTAGTTATGTCATTATTCTCATAATTTAAGCATAATTTACTTTTATGCAAGTTAAGGCAAAATATTTTTGCAGTGTACTGTTGGAAGTGTTGGAATAGAATATACATTTACTGGTGCCAGGATTTTACTTTATGGATGATTATCAAATAAATCCCTGTTGTTGCATTGGAATTCTGTATTGCAAAATCATATTTCACATTTGGGCTCCATAACTTTTTAACAGCCTGCCTCTCTTTCAAAAATACCCTAAAAATAGGCACATACCACTTTAGACTCTTCATGGCTGCTTTTGACTTCTTATTTTCTTTAATATTCACGGTATCTAATTTTGGGACAGTGTTCAAGATGGATGGTGTGGTTAGAATGTGTAGACAAGGCAGACTTTCAAGAGCAGGCAGTTGATTTAGGAAGTTTGAGGAGTAGGATGGGGGAGAATGTGAGGGTGTGTCTATGAAGAGTTAGGTAAGCCTGACAGTGTTCATTAAACAGGAATCAGGAGCAACTGATCCTAGGGAGAAAGTCGCAAGGAAGCACTCACTGGAAAATTACTTTGGAGAGGGAATATTAGGTCCTAAGAGGATCAGCGTGACAGAGTTTTAGATCCAAAGTCTCTTGAATTTTGGCAATATTTCTAGATATGAAACAAGACATGTGTTAACAGTGATTCAGTTAATATAACTGAAATGAAGGCATTCTTCATGGTGAGTAAAATAATAGTTTGTCGTGGAACAAATAACAAGGTTGAAATGAAAACAATAGGAAATTTAGTTAATCAGCAGGTGTTTTTTTATTTCTGAACACGTGTCTCACATTATATTAGGCATGAGGAAGTATAAAAATGTAGTAGAGCATTGATTTAGCCTTCAAGAAATTTGTAATATAGTTGCAAAAATATCATTCTTCATTCTAGAGAAAAAAAATATTTTTAAAAAAAAGTTCAGAGAAGTATTTGTGACAAATTGTTTGTTTGCTCCTGAGACATATGACATCTGGTACATTATGTGAACTAAAGCTAAAAGAACAATTTGTTGTTCATCTTTTAAAAGTAATCTGAGGAACAAACTGAGGGCTTCAGAGGGGAGGGGGGTGGGGGAATGGGATAGACCGGTGATGGGTAGTAAGGAGGGCACGTATTGCATGGTGCACTGGGTGTTATACGCAACTAATGAATCATCGAACTTTACATCAGAAACCAGGGATGTACTGTATGGTGACTAACATAATATAATAAAAAAAACATTAAAAAAAAGTAATCCTGCCAGTTCATAAATTCACATCAAGTCAATTTTCCCAATAGATTTCTCCTTACATACTGTAAACCTGAGCAGCATTGAGAGAAATTTATAATTATAGTTTCCTTTGTAATTTGCCTTGTAAAATCTTCTCATTAAGATTCACTTTGTGGTACCCTGCCTGGATTGCTAATTCTTTTCAGTGAGAATGCTTTGGCTGAGTTGTGTTATTAATCAAAGTGTATACCTCCAAGCAACTTTTTCTGTGAGGGGCAAAGAAGTAGTGATGATACAAGAGAAAAAAGGAAACCATTAAAGTGAAATCTGTATACAATATTGCTCCTTTTTTCCCTGGTGGGAAAGGTAGTTTTAGATTTCTGGAAATAGTATTTACATAAAAACTTTCTTTGTGACTAGGTGACAATATTGAGATGACAAGATTATGACATATGATTTAGTCTCGTTGATATATCTAAGACTTCACTGTTTGCTTTGCCAGCATTTCAGTCCTCCTTGAACAGCTTTTTAAAAAGTGTTTACTACACAATGAGATGTGTAACAGGTCCTGTGCAAGAGAGAAGGTTCTGTTCTTATGGAAGAGGAATGTCATACACAGAGACCATGAGCCCTTTTTGTAACCATTGTGACAGATCAAGGTTTCTTTTATCTCCATCGCTTTATACATTTTCATGATGCTTGACTGTTTCCTTCTGGAATTAGCTCTGTGAAAGATCATGTTCACTTATGGTTTAAGTGGCTACTTAATATCACTTCAGCAATTTCAGGGAAGTGCTCTCTCCTCACGGATTGTAGAAAATGGTTCTTGCTTCCATGGTTCTGGAAGCTCCCAAACTAAGGAGATGGTGAGGAAAAGTCAGCATTTGGAAAAGAAAGAGTCAAACATTATTTTGAATGCATGTGCATGAGGAATAAAAACAAGATGACTCATAGCATGTGTGTGTTGTAAGACCAATGATCCTTCATAATGGACATAGTTTCCCCCAAAAGAATCCTTGTTCCAAATCATTTCTTTTATTTTTATAAGTATTCCTTGAATTGGTTTAGATTAACAAATATTCCATATGTTTATATATCCAGTTTTTTTCATGCATATCAGGGAAAAGAATCTTCATGCCTCCCCCGGATGATAGTTTGAAATGAAGAAAGAAAGATGGCCCTGGTTCCAGTGGGTATATTACTGGGCAGTTTCTCACAGAACTAAAACAGTCACTTCTCTGTACTCTGCAAAGTGAGCAGTCATAATTGAGCAAACCTCTTATAAGAAAAGAGACTTCAGAAAGCCCCAATTTTTTTTTTCGTGTTCTCTCTAAATTTTTAAATTTTTTCCTTTTCCTCCCCATAAATACCTCTGAGGTAGAAAACGCAGAAACGTGGACACTCCTAGAAAAGCCCTTGAGGCCATAAGACTTTCACGATAGAAATCACTTGGGTTAGAGGTAGAACAGAAGTAAATGAATAGGCTGAGGAGTCAAGCCAACCTCTGTAATTGTATTTGGGTTGAATCTAGCACCAACCAGCGTATGACTTCAATAGTTATTTTAGTTTGCTTGTCTGTAAAATGGTAACAACGATAGTACTTACCTTAATAAAATTGGTGTGGTGATTGATAACATAATGCTTATAGAACATGTCACATAGTACCTAGCATAAAATGAACACTAAAAAATTACTAGTCATTACCACAAGAATGAAGTGCACTAACAAATTCTATTTATTGTTTGAGAAACAAAAAGTCTGAGGATAAACTTGAAGGGGAAGAAAATACATGGGGAGTATAGAACGCAGAAGTACGAAAATGCTGAGCTAAGTACTTAAAGATGGATGTATCCAGCTGGTACATGACACCCTTGCAGATACAAGATCAGCGTGAGCAGGAAGAACAGCACATGGGTAAAAAGCTCCTCGGTGTGGGCATGGCACTACAAAATGGTTAGTATGGCAGGTGTGTCCTGTGTGAGTTGAGGGAAGTGGGAGATACGATTTCAGAACTAGGTAAAGGCTGTCTTTACTTATTTTGTGTACGTAGTTTATGCCTGTCCTAATGCAGAGCGGAATGCCATTAAGTGGGTGTAATCAGAGAATAACCTAACCTATTCTCCCAGACTGTTATGAGAGCAAAGATTTAAATAATAAATACAATTCTCTTGGTATAGACTCTTCTTGAAACTCTTTCATCGTGCTGTTAGTATTTTTTTTTTTATCTACCTTTTCTATCTAGCCATCCATTTTCCTCTTAGGTTCCTGATTTTTAAATGCATCCTGCACTCATGCATTGATTTTGATTGTACGCTTTTGTTATTTATCATTTAACAACAAACCTGTTTTGCTCCTTTTTATATGAGTGTAACTTTCCTGTAAGCAGATTAAAGGAAGGGTAGATTTGTCCTCTTTGTCATCATGCGAGCATTTAGATAGAAAATCATACTAATATTCAGATTACTTTGTAAATTAAAATTTTCTTATGAACTATATTGAATTTCTATTTAAAAGTGTATTCTCCACTTGTACAAATAGTGTTTATCAGTTAGGACAAAGATAGAACTACTTTAATAGTCCAATATATAACAGCAGACATGCAATCCTTGTATTCTGGAAAAATTGTGAACTTAGGATCACGACAAACGTTAATGTTTTTTTGTCCTCCCAGCAATGCCTCTCACCATGACTCTCCTATATAACTCATATTCTCTCTGTGTAGCAAGCATGATGATTTCCTATATGCCAACCAGAAGGGAAATTTAATTTTAAACTTCGGGAAATGGAAAAGCAATAGAGAGAGTTACTGAAGGGGTTTGAAAGTATACTAGAAACATCAAAGATAAAAACAGAACGATTTTGGTAATCCTTAGTGCTTGTTCTTAATACTAATGGTTGCATTCTGAAATTCAGCTAAGGAGGCTGAGAGGTGTTGAGAATGTTTCACATTGTGTTCCAGCAGATGGTTAAGTAGTGTTTTTTTCTCTAACTCATTCATCTAAAGCTCTTTCATCTGTATTAAAATTGTCCCAAAGGAAAAAATAAGTTTCAGAACTGTTTGTGATCCTTTATTTTGGGGGGAAAATCCATTTTCTATGATTTCTGTCAAGTGCAAAAACCTATTTAAAGGAATTAACTGTGATAATTCACTGCTTTGAATCGATTCCTTTTGTAGTATTGCTTCCCACACTTTCATTTTATTTCAATTTGAGCATCTTTATCTTGAAGTTTCATGATCAAAAATCTATACAAAATATGTATATTATGCGTATATCCTAAATACCAAAAATCTGCTTAAAATGCAACTTTCGAGCAACTCCTTTTATGACAGACTTCCCCATCTCTACTCCATCCTCTGATGTCCATCTTTTGCTTGCTCATTGATCATTTAAATACATTATACAGCAGGGATTATATCAACCCTTGTCAAAATTCTGTTTGAGTTCACTGTTTGAACGTGGTGTAGGTTGGGGGCGGGTGAGTAACACGCACGGCTTAAAATTACGTACAAGTGTTAAACAATTTTAACAAAGTATCACAAAAGGAAACTAATCAATATAAGGAAAGGAAAATTGGCTTGTGTTTTTATATACTGAGATTTGTTATTTGCGAATCTAAGAATCTGAAAGTTAATAACGTGAGATAGTAAGACTAACGTCTTAACCAGAAATTGTGCATCTCTCCATGTGTGCTCTTCAAGTAACCTCTTTAAGAATGTTTTCTCTACTTCTGGTGACACTTACTCAAGACTGATTTTGACATGTTTTGTAAGAGCCTATTTCCAAGCCCTTGGTCTATCTTAATCTTTATAGTCCTCTAATTTCACCAATCCAACCATGACTACAGATAGACTGCAGCACAGCTGCAGCAAAAATCAAAGGTATGGGTCAATATTCAATATTTACATAGTTCAGAAGAGCCATCTGAAGGATTTTTTTTTTTCCAATGACACTAATCTGAAAAACAACTGTAATGTCACTGGCACTCTGTACAGAATTAGGAAGCTATTTCAATAATGTGCCATAGGCTCTGAAGGTGCTTGCCAAAGAAGAGTTCCAAAAATATCTTGAGCAACAAGAGCATCAGTGAAATAAAGGGCTCAACACACATTTGGATGAACATATTTCAGTGTTAGCAAGAAATCTGGTATGATTTTCTAGAAATGTGAATTGGACCATTTTACTCCTCTTAAATTTTTTTTCAGATTCCCCGTAATCTATGTAGTGATTTAAACTTTCTAAAAGTAAATATCTCTAAAAAAAAAGAAGAGCAAACATAAAATTTCTTTGTCTTGAAATTAAAAATGTATCTGGAATATTTTATTTACTTCACAATTTAAGAGACTTTTAAAATTTTACTGTGAAACAAAACAGACCAAAAAATTGCATCATATTTCTCATGTATATTTTAATACCACACTGATTACCTTCAACATATATCCATTCATCCATTCTGCTTGTCCAAAAAATATTAATTGAATACCTGCTATATAATATAGAGTATTAAATGATGGGATTGTATGTATCTCAGTATATTTTATCTCTTTACATGAGTATCTCTCTTAATAAATTTAATTTGTTGAGATCAAGGACTCTCATATTCCAATGACTAGCATAATGCTCAGAACATAGAAGATGCTGAGAAAATATTGAATAAGTAAAAAAGTTTATTAACAATTATCTATAAAAGTTTATGATACATTATATATTGCTCTTTGGGTTCTTATTCCAGCATCATCCCCCTCAAATCTGCCATGTGTATTTTTATGAGTCACTTATCTTAAATGCAAATCCAAAACTCTTCCCAATTTGATATATTTGGCTTTTATCTGACTTTCCAAGTTTGCACCAGAAAGTTCAAAAGTCCACATCTTACGAAAGACATGTAAGACCTTTGATTTTCCCATGTTCTGTTCTCCAGTTTAAACTCCTGTGACTGCCATCCACTCCATTGCATTCCATTTTGTTTCACAACTCTTAATACACGTTTTTTTAAATTTTGCCTAGACTTTCCTTCTCTCTCAGATGTAGCAAATTCCTACTTTTTCTTCAATACCCAGCTGAATCATTTCCATGTTTATGAAAGCTTCCTTGACCCCGAGATGTAACCACTTCTCCTTGCATACACTTTGCCTAATTTATACTTCTATTGAGGTACTCCCCAAATCATGTTCCAAGGAATTTAGTTCTGTAGAATACTAACAAGTGTTATTGCAGGAGAAAAGGAAGTAGGGGATATCCTCTGCTCCGAAAAATTTTAAGAGTTGGGTGTTAAGTAAAGTTAAACAGGTGTTTTTATTACAGGAATAGTCAGAGCCTTTATAGTTCTTATATTAACTGTGAATTTTTAAGAGTAGACTAGACTATATAATATACAGTGTTTCTCATGTATATTTCTCTATGGAACCCATCTTTCACAGAATACTAAATGTCCCATGAAACTCAAGTATTCTACTAATTGTAGTTTATGAAAACTCTATTAATATTTTACTTATGATTATTTACTAAGAGATGGTAGGCTCCTTAAACTCAGGATCTCTGTACTATGTATCATTTCTTTTTCCTTTTTTTTTCTTACTATGTATCATTTCTTACTCTTAGTGGAGTGTGAATGATTTTTTTAAACGTAGACTTAGTTTACAAATGAAATACTCTAAATCACATGTCATTATGGAGATAAGATAAATATAATTTCTTCATCTGCCTTATTTGTTATGATTGTGTTTGAAGTAGTAAGTATGAACATTGGATGAATTAGTGATTAAGTGAAACATGTAAATAAGATGAAAATTAATTTTTTCCTGTACCTTATCTTTTTAGGAGTTAAAGTTTTTCATCTGCTAAGTTTCACCATTACATTATATTTTTAATAGTTAGGGGGCACCTGGGTGGCACAGCGGTTAAGCGTCTGCCTTCGGCTCAGGGCGTGATCCCGGCGTTATGGGATCGAGCCCCACATCAGGGTCCTCTGCTATGAGCCTGCTTCTTCCTCTCCCACTCCCCCTGCTTGTGTTCCCTCTCTCGCTGGCTGTCTCTATCTCTGTCGAATAAATAAATAAAATCTTAAAAAAAAATAGAGCACTTTAAAGGTAATACACACTAAAATGATGTTTCGGTAATAAATATCTGAAGTATTTAATGTTGGTAATTATTTAATATTTTTCATTATTTTGAGCATTATCCATTGGAATTTTATTAAAAAGGGTCAAATTATATAAATCATATTTAAACCTATATTTTAAATATTTATTTATTTATTTATTTTTTATTTTTTTAATTAGAGAGAGAGAGAGGGAGAGAGAGAATCTTAAACAGGCTCCAAACACAGTGTGGAGCCTGATGCAGGGCGTGATCCCACGACCCTGAGATCATGACCTGAGCTGAAATCAAACGCCTAACCTACTGAGCCACCCAGGCATCCCTAAACCTATATTTTAAAAGGCATGAATCTCTCTGAATTTGCACTCTTTACAGAAATATCTTTATATTATGAGATTTAACAATAAAATATGCATACAGATGAACAGCAAAACGGTGTTAAGGTACAAACATATGTACATAGATTTGTATTTGTTTTTCTTCCATTCTGAGTCTACATAGCTGATGAAGATTTGTTCTCATATGTATTGTAATGAGCAAATGGTTGAAAACATATTAAGACCATTGCTACTCATTGCCAACCCAATTTGTAGCAGTGTAAAGATTTTAGTAAAAAAAAAAAAAAAAAAATCCCAAAAAATGACTTTGTGTTGTGAATGTTAGTTGATTTGAAGGAATTTCTCTGGTTGTTTTATTTAATTCACTAATCAATTTGATGAAAGAAATAAAATATTGATTTTTTTTTTTTGCATACACTTTCTATCTTACTTTTTAAACATCATTTTCCCAGTGTTAGACCATAGCCTGAGAGGTCAGAAAAGCGTTCTATTATCATTTTTCTTCTATTTTTTTCCCTCTGAAATATGATTATTTTCTTGGCTATTATTTTAAAATCTGGAGAGAAAATAGTTTTGAGAGAAATCTTAGTAAGGAACATTTTAAGTGCATCACTGAAACCCCATCCCCTATTTGGATAGGGTTCTTACGAAACATAGAGGAGCATTAAAGCCTTGGAATTAATGATCAATCCTTATTGGTTAGGCACATGGATTTATATTTTTGCTGAGTGATTTGACACAAAATCCACACTTCCATTCAAAAATTTCATCTTTTTTCACATTGAAGTTGCAGTTGTTGTCTCTTAAACTGCTCTACAAATGCCCTTTTCAACACATGAAAATTTCATAAGACTGTTTCTTTTCAAAACAAAGGAGAGGACTCAGGCTTATTCATACTATTCACCTCAATTAAGTGATAAAATCAATGAGGATAATGGGCCATTTAAGTGCAAGTATTAATCATTCATTTTTTATATGACTTGACTACTCTTTTTATAATGAAGTAAAGTATAAAATAAAAACATCCAGACTATCTTCCAACAGAGTTAATATAACACATTTAAACATTCGTGAAAATGTAAGTTATGTTTTCCATAGTGGAAATTCAACTGACAGTCAAGAACACTATGCTCTGTCTAACATAATATATGGAGTATGGTAACAAAAATAGTTTTGGAAGAAGACAGACATGGCCAACAAGTACATGAAGTACATCACTAATCATTACAAATCAAAACCACAATGAGATATCGTCTCACCTGTTAGAATGGCTACTATCAAAAGACCAGAGATAACAAGTGCTGGAGAGAATATAGAGGAAAGGGAGTATTTATGTACTGTTGGTAGGAGTATAAATTGATACAGCCACTATGGAAAACAGTGTGCAGGTCCTTCTAAAAGCTGCAAATAGAACTGCCATATAATCCAGCAATCCTACTTCTAGGTATATATCTGAAGGAAATGAATCACTATCTTGAAGAGATATTTATACCTCCATGTTCATTGCAGCACTATTTATAATAGCTGAGACGTGTAAAAACCCTAAGTGTCCATCAGCAGATGAATGGATAAAGAAAATGTGGTATATTTACATATGTAATGAAATATTCTTCAGCCATTTGTGACAACATGGATGAATCTTCAAAGCATAAGCTAAGTGAAATAAGTCAGAGAGAGAGAGAGAGAGAAATACTGTATGATCTCATTTATATGTTAAATCTTAAAAAAAAATCAACCTCATAGAAACAAAGAGTAGATTGGTGGTTGCCAGAGGCTGGGTAGTGGGTGAAATGAGGAGTTGTTGGTCAAGGGGGTAAACTTTCAGTTGTAAGTTGAATACTTCCTGGGCATCTAATATACAGCTTGATGACTATCATTACCCGTACTGTATTGTATACTTGAGAGTTGCTAAGAGTAGATCTTAAATTCTGTCACCACACTTTAAAAAAAAGTAATTATGTGGGGTAATGGATGTGTTAACTAACCTTGTTGTGGTAATCATTTCACAATATATACGTCTATCAAATTATCGCGTTGTACATCTTAAGCTTACACTTAAGGGTAATATGTCAGGGTTATATGTCAATTATATCTCAATAAAGCTGGGAAAAATAAGATGCTTGTGTTAGATTTATTTTAAAAGTACACTGGTTGGAAAAACATTTAACTTGCATATGACTGGTCAGACTTCAGTGCTTAAATACTGTTTTTATTTGGGCATTTTCTGAATCTCAGAATTAAAAAGGAGCAAAGAGGCTCTAATCCAATCTGTCTTCCAAATTATTGACACCATTCTAAATGTTTAGGAATGAGGATCGTGCCTTCCTCCAAACGTACTCCAAATATTTTTTTTTTCCCATCTGACTAGTACCTACTTTCTTTAGCTTTCTTTAAATTAGTTACGATTCATTAAAGAGGCAACTTCTTATAAAGCAGTGATACTCAAACTTTAAAGAACCTAAAATTTACCTAGAAAGCTTGTTAGAATGCACATTCATAGGATACAATGCCAAAAATCTGATCAATAGGTCTTGGTTTTAACTTAGCAATCTGATTCTAAGGAACATCTAGGTAAATTTTGCAGATGCTGTACAGATCCTATTTCAGTAACCCTTCAGGAGACAATGATTGACAATCCAAGGAACAGTGTCCAAAGAGTATACAGTTCAGGTGTGTTTCAGACCATCCTGCAAACAGGAAATTTCAGTCCATGAGATGGACATAACAGGACGGGGGTAAAGATGATAGTGTAATTCATGAGTAATGTAGAGTGGTGGTCACTATGTGTCTGAGGATCCAAGAACAGTCCCACCCTCCCTCCTTCAACCCAAAGACCAGAGGGTAAGAAAAAGAGATTCAGCCACAGCCAACTTTCTAGGAGAGGCAGAAACTACGTTGGCTATTTCAGCCTGCTTTTGAAAGTTAATTTCAGGTCCCTTTGGATGGTGTAACTAAAATTACTTCTGTACACTGAGTCTCAGAACTGAGATTTCTCCCTTTTAAATATATTGCTCTTAAATATGTAGCAAGGCTTTGACTCTTCAGATAGATAGATGGATAGATGATAGATAGATAGATAGATAGATAGATAGATAGATAGATAGATATAGATGTGTAATTGCCATAGCCCACGAAATATGTTCTATCTCCTTGACATGCCACCTATGGCCCTACATTACTAGTGGTATTTCTTTTTTTTTTTTTTTTTTTTTTTTTTGGTTCCTTTGCTACTTTCCTTGATTTGCCCTACATTTCAGTCAAACTGGATAATTCACCTTTCCAAAACTCATCCTAGTTGTTACTGTAGCCATACTTTTCTGACATTCTTTCTTCTATCTGGCGTGCTATTTCCACATGTCTAATTCTACCAATCTTTCGAGACCTAGCTTAAATGCCACCTCTACCTGGAAGTCATTCGTTCTTCATGACCAGAGGGAGTTCTTTTCAATTTCCACAGCACTTTTGCTTTACTTTCTTTTCTGAACCTTTCCATGTTCTCTTCTCTATTATGGTATCTGCATTTAGAGCCTCTCCTTTTTGAAATTGTAAGTTCCTTGAAATCAAGAACTTGTGTGTGTGTGTGTGTGTGTGTGTGTGTGTGTGTGTGTTCCTCTCAAAATTTCCCTTAACATATAGATTTATACATATGATAAGTATGCAAAACATTTTATAATGGTTGCCATCCCCCCCCCAAAAGGAGGGAGAAAAAGGGGGGACTTGAAAATGTGAGACTTGAAATTTTATAGGCTAAATGCTTCCTAATCCTTTACATGTCTCTGTGTCTATTAATAAAATCTAAAATTGCATTACAGTAGTTTTTAAATAATTTTTGTGACTGCTGTTAACTTGTACTACCAGTCACATCATTGACCATTAAAAGCTATAGGATTTTTAAAAGTATTACCTTCTGTTTACCCAGACAAGTATTTCCTATTTTGTATTTGTACAACTTTCAAACCCATGTAGCATTTTAATGATATTTTTAATGTTGTTCTTTATTCTATGCTTTCCAGATACTTTTTGATCTTGATCAACTCTGCTAGTAAATAGGCTAGCTTTCTCCCTCACTGCCCCCACTTCCTCATTCTCAGCTCTGACTAATATGGTCATTAGAGAAGCTTAAATTTTCTGTCTTTAAGCAATTCATTGATAAAAATGAACAGGATAGGGAAACAAATAGAGAACTCTATTCTGATTGGCATCAGTTGAAATCAGCACATTTTGAATCCTCCAGTATGACCATAATCCTTCATCTTATCCACAAAGATGTAATGAGAGATTTCAGTATTTTACTGTAATCAACATCTATTCTTTTTATTTTTCTATTCTGTTAATTTTTCTGATATGCCTGGTTCATCACAATAAAAAGAGGTGAATTCCTACAGTAATCAAGTAACTTAAAGCTCTGTGGTATTAACCAATTAACAATTTTGGGCAAATTACATGGTGTTATCCAGTGTTAGCTATTTTTTAATCAACCCTTACACACAAGACCCTATTTATTTTTTTTAAATAGTGAAAACATAATTTTACTCTAATATGCTAGGTTTATACCAAATAAGCAACTTGCTTCTAAGTGATTATTTTGGTCTCTTTTGTCCATGCTTTCAGTAAGTGTTAAAAAAGCAAAAATAAGTAAATAATTAATTTACTAGGTTAATACGAATTGTACCATGAGAGGAATTTGCAGACATTTAAAATTATAATTTTAAAAATGCTATCAATTTGGAATCCCTTCTATATGAAAGGCACTGTGCTCAGTGCATTAGACATATCACATCAGTCAGCATCACAATCTTATGAAATAAGCATAAAATTATTATTATTATTATTATTATTATTATTATTATTATTATCCCATTCCACAGAAGGAAACCTGAGGTTCACAGTTCCATTCATTTATTCAGTGGTTATTGATGAACTATCTGTTATGTTTCTTGCACTAAGTTGGCCCTATTTACACAGTTTCTTGTTTATACAATTTAATTGGATTTATGTTTTGATGGGAGGTGGAATTTCCATCAACTCACTAGAGAAATACTAACCAAGTAATTAGAGAAAAAATCAGTTGGTTTCAATTATGAGAAGCGCTACAGAGAAATCCAGAAGGGGTATGAGATTATGTAGCAGACAAACCTGATCTAGTCGGGGGGGGGGGGGTCAGGGAAAGTTTCTCAGTCCAGAAGCATAAGAGTAAGGCAACTAAGGAGAGGTTGGCATGGAGTTGGGAGAGAAGGGCAGATTATCTGAGGCAAAGAGAGGAGCATCTAAAGGTTCAGAGATGGGGAAATAGTCTATGCTTTTCAGAAAATAAAGGGCAGCTAATGTGGTTGTCGTGCAGAGTGAGAGGAAGCATAGGAAGGAGACTTTGGATCTTACAGGGCCTTCCTGCTGGCCACCTGTTAATTTTAGATTTTAGACCTAAGGGAATGTGAAGACAAAAGGTTTACTTGCTTATTTGTACTTTGTTTGTTTGTTTTAATTAGGAGTGAGCTATAATCAGATTTGTTCTATAGAAGATTATTCTGGCTGCTCTTTGGGGAATGGACTAGAAACAAGCACAGAGCAATGAACTAGAATACCATTTAGGAGCTTTTGCAAGGGTGAAGGAGAAAGATAACAGTGCCTTGGAGCAAGTATGGCAAAAAGGATAGAGACAAATGACGTAAAGAGAAGTCGAGGAAATAGAATTGGCAAGACTTAGTAATTGATTGAATGAGGTGATGAGTGAAAAAGAAAAAGCCTAGGCATGTCCAGCTGGGTGGATGTTAATTAAATGGTTGCCCAAGGATAAATAGTTAATAAGTATTAGGGATTTGGACCTTATTCAAAATTTGTGCTTTTAACATTGTGGTCCTCTGCAAGCCAGCTTAACGTGGCCAAGAGTTCCAGTATTTGAAATTTTACAGTAAGACTTCAACAGTATAAATCTTATAATATAAATGCTTGGACATATATGATCACATTCTGGAGAGACACATGCAATGCAAAATGGACTCTGGAGCAGATTCAAATTCTGTAATTCCAAATTTATTGTGGTGATTCTTCAGAGCAGCTGCAAAATATGGGATTCTTTTATTCGTGTTTCATTCTCTAAACTGCTGGTAGCAATAATAAGCATAATGAGGTAATTCAAGGTAAAATGAAAAATAAACATTCCTTAGGATCCTTGGATGAAAGAAAGATTTTTCTCAATCATAAAATCATATAGTTTCTGTATAATTTGTCTTGTTGAATAATACTAAAATTTTGATGTGTCTTCTCAAATACTATGTAACCATTTGTTCAGATCAGGAGAATTAATTACATCTGAGATCAGGTAGAATGTCTCTTTTTTTGAATGCAAATACCCTTAGTAATGTGAAGTAGTAAATCACAACTCATAATGTTCTTTTCCCTTCTGGTTAAAAGTTAATCCAGAAAAGAATTATAGCCACAGAATTTCATCTTTAAAAATGTTGCCACCAAGAGGTAACTTTGTCACTAAGCAGAAGTGGTGCATTTTTTTTTTCCCTTTACATCCTTAAGTTTTTGGATTTGCTTCCAAATATTTGCTTCCAAAATGTGTAATTTCAAGTTTCTTCCACAGCTCTGAATACTATGCCCTATGTAATGTATTAATTTTTAAAATGTAATTACATGTGGACACTGCACACTTTATTGAGATGAAACAAAGGGAATAATAAAATATGTGTAATTATTTTAAATGTTTCTAGAGCCCCACAGATGGTGACATAGTTTTTCTCCTTCACAAGCCTACCCAGTTTATTCCTTTTCCAACAGAGGCAAATCAAATGATGCCAGATTATGCCAGATCCGTGGAGGATGAACTAGGTCATGGCTTTAATCGCAATCCTCATTGTGGCCAAGCACTGGGGGGCACTGGGAGGAACATGGCAATTATCAAGTGAAAAGTAATACGTTGTTTTGCAGAACAGAAAATTTTTCATCCCTGTTGATAAGGGGCTCAGCACTGAGTAAATTAAGAACTAATGGTAGGTTCTGAAAGTAAAGGTTAAGAAGTAGCACTTAAGAACATATGCTTTTGGGGTATCTGGCTGGCTCAGTTGGTTAAGCCTGTGACTCTTGATTTCACCTCAGGTCACGATCTCAGGGTCATGAAACTGAGCCTCGCACTGGGCTCTGTGCTCAGCCTGGAGTCTGCTGGAGATTTTCTCACTCCCTCTTCCGCTGCCCCTCCCCCTGCCTGATAAATAAATAAATAAATAAATAAATAAATAAATAAATAACATATACTTTTATTGAGAAAATCATCATGGTGGGGTGGTTAAGAGCACAGGCTCTGGACTCTGAGCTTCCAGCACCATCACTTACTAGCTCTATGCCCTTCGCCAAGTTAATTTAACTTAAATGAGGTAATCACAGGGCTGTTGGGAGGTTTAAATGACATAACCTATAGAGTTCTCAGGGCAGTGCCTGGTACATGGTTCGCATTGGAGAAATGTTACCTGTTATTATTATTATTGTTACTCTCATGAACTTGCCCAGCCACACCCTTCAGTAATAAGGAGACTGATGAACACTTGGTAGAAGAGAGACAGGGTAATTGGTACAAGAACATACCTTCTTTTTCATGTTTCACCCATTGTCTATTTGATCTATTAACATATTATTTTTTCCTCTTCTACTTGTACATATGTCATGGTCCATATAAAATTATAACTGGGGTAGTCCTTAATTTATTTTTTAAAGATTTTATTTATTTATATGAGAGAGAGAGCATGAGTGAGGGGGACGGCCAGAGGGAGTGGGACAAGCACACTCCCTGCTGAGCAGGGAGCCTGACGTGGGGCTGATCCAAGGATCCCAGATCATGACCTGAGCCAAAGGCAGACACTTAACACACTGAGTCACCCAGGCATTCTGATAATCCTTACTTTAAAGCTCATCAGTGCATCCATGTGGGGGTCTCACCTTTAGAAATTCTCAATTTGTTAAAAAAAAAACCAAACCCTACATTGTTCAGGCTAATAATATCAAGCATATCATGTGTATTGAAGTATATATTATATAATGAAGTTCTACTAAAGAAAGCAAATTTTCTACCACAAGATTTATATGCCTTTGTAACCATGGGATTATGATCGCAACTAATGAAAGGCCATGAATTATAATTAAAATATATGTAAATGACATAAGAATGCACGTGTAACTGATAGCACTCCGGAAATATAGATGGGCCTAATTATTCAGCAGAGGACCCTGGGCTCTCCTGAACACAATCCCTTGGTGTCCTTGCAAGGTGAGTCTATGTTTTAGAAAGGAAAGGATATGAATGCATCTAATTGAAACATTTGCTGCTTTGGCTCTAAAAACAGGGAACTAGTGAGGAAATAGAGAAAAGGAACTCCTAGTGCACTGTTGGTGGGAATGCAAACTGGTGCAGCCGCTATGGAAACTGCATGGAGGGTCCTCAAAAAGTTAAAAACAGAGCTACCATATGATCCAGCAAGCCCATTTCTGGGCATATATCCAGAGGAAATTAAATCACTATCTCAAAGTAATATCTGGATCCTGTGTTTATTGCAGCATTATTCACAGTTACCAAGGCATGGAAACAACCATATGTGTCCATCAACAGATGAATAGATAAAGAAAATGTGATGTATATCTATAATGGAATATTATTCAGCCATAAAAAGGAAGAAATTCTTCCATTTGCAAAACATAGATGGGTCTTGAGGGCATTATGCTCAATAAAATAAGTCAGAGAAAGACAAATACTGTATGTGCTCACTTATATGTGGAATCTAAAATTTTCAAACTCATAAAAACAGAGACTAGATGGGTAGTTTCAGGAGCTGGAGGGTTAGGGAAGTGGGGAAATGTTGATCAAAGGGTAAAAACATTCAGTTGTAAGATGAATATGTTCCAGGGATCTAATGTACAGCATGGTGACTGTAGGTAAAAATACTGTATTGTATATTTGAAAGCTGCTATGAGGATAGATCTTAAATATTCTCACCATAACAACACCAAAAAAAAAAAAAAGATAATTATGTGATTTGTTAACTAAACTTGCTGTGATAAATACTTGCAATATATACATGTATCAAATTATTAGATTTGTGTATTTTAAACTTACACAGTGTTATTGCCAATTATATCTCAGTAAACATGGAAACAGCAACAAAACAGGGAGTGTGAGACAGAGGAAAGGTGCTTAGAATTGAAGAAGAACACAGGGAGACAGGAAAAAAGGCAGATTACAAAACATGAAGAGAATTGATCTTTTTTTAAATTATATGTACTCTTAGCATAAAAAATTTTAAAAATATGTAAACTAAACATTTAACAGTGGTTACATCTTGATGGTAGGATTTGGGGATGGTCATTCATTTGTTCATTTTTTGCTAAATATTTTCCAATTATTCTACTATGTATTTCATAGTCCTTAAAGAAGAAATAAACAGAAATGCAAAGTAACCTGAAGAAATGACAATTAGTAGGACCCATTTATTTTTATAATCTGTAAAACTGAACAATGTTTTTATTGTGTTCAGGAAATATTGCAGAGATTCCTAGGAAAATAAGAGCCTGCAGAATTCACACAAGTCAAATAGAAAGAGATACATTTGTACAAAGGTATTCCCAGTGGCAGAAAAGTTCTTATAAAACAATAAAGCAATAATAAAATGGTCTGATCAATGTAAATTTTGAAGAGTATTCTCAAGAAACATTGAATGAAGTCAGAGACAACACATTCTTAAACACAGTAAGTTATAGCAGTCTAATTTTTGCAAATTGGACACTTCTAGAGAGTTATTTGCTTGCAAAAAATCTCAAATAATAAGTGACTTGAATAATAAATGGTTTACTCACTTAATAAAAAATGAATAGTTGACTCTTCATCAAGGAAAATAATAGGATAAAATGTTCTCTTCTCCTTTGTTGTTAGAGAAGAGGATGTTTATGAAAAGCACGGTATCTATAAATACACGATGAAAACTCTGAAAATTAATGTCCAATACCTTTGTAAGATGTCAATGACCCTGTCTTGGGCAGTGTTTCTCAATAGATAATGACTAGACCTGTTGCATCAGAAATAACCTAGGAAATTTGACCTCAGGCCACCAAATCAAACTTTCCAGAGTCACAGAGGCATCTGTGTTTTCAGTAAGTGCCCAATGTAAATGTGATGTTCACTGAGTTTTGAGAACGTCTAATGTGAACTGTGGGCTAAAATCCATAAAAGATTAGCAAAGTGATAGATTACACATTCCTCTTTAAACAAAAGCCTTCTTTATTAACTGAAAATTAGTTTAATATGTAAACTTCCAGATGAAAAGGATGGGTTAATATACCACAAAAGGGCCCATGAGTTTATAATGCTGTGCTTGTATACAGACTTTTTGAGATATGCCTCTAGGTCATTTTTATTCAAATCATTTTATATATTCTGAATTAATATGCAAACTGGGAAAACCTTAAAATACCTTGTTCTCATTTGCATAACTGATAGAAATAAAATATTCTTGTTAATCACTGAGGCATATGTAGTATGTTTCAGCTGATTAATTTTGTTTTAATGTGATCTCTGTTTTTTTCTCCACTCCATAGAGCAGTCATGGCTGAAACAGAAAAGCATTCTCTGAGATATTTATGTATTTTAATTATATCCAAAGGTAAATTACTTTTATTTTCAGAGTTTCTGCTTTTTTGTTCCTCTTCTGTGGTCTTTTTTTAAAAGGCATAAGTTCAACTTAAAAAGCTCTAGACAATTTAAGAAGCCAAAAAAGAGGAGGAACTCATTATGCTGATAATATGAGAATATCAGAAGTTTACGTCTGATAATTTAGGGATTTGCTTTTCCAGGGTGGCAATATTTCCAGATTCCTCTGAGGAGCTATAAGACATTTTTCTAGAAGCATAGTTTTGGAAATGCCCTTGTATGTTTCCTCGAAAGTACACCTGTTACTTTATATAATCCTACTATTCACACTTCTTTTTTGAATCTTTGACTTATGAATTATAAACTAATCACTTAAGTATGCATATTTAATATTCCAGGAATTTTTTGAGCCTTCTATATCCCATATATATCAGTACATAAAATGTACATACTCCTGATGAGTATATTACTGCTCTTTAAAAATAAAATAATAAAAATCAAGATTTTGAGGATAATGAAGTGTCACTGTGTAGAAATAAGATATTAGTGATACAGGCTAGTATTCTATCGTCATTATGGGCTCTGTTATGCCCTGGTAACAAATAAGACCAAATTTCAGAGTCTCAAAAAAACCCTGGGACTTATTGCTTGTTGATGGCAAAAAGCCATCATGTAATACTCAATTCAGAATCTCGGCTGTCAGAGAAGCCACTATCTAGAACATTGTTTGGCCCCATGGCAGGGAGAAGGAGATAGCAATATGAATCATACATTGGATCTTAAAGTTTCCTCCCAGAAGGGATATAGATATCCCTGGACAAAACAAGTCACATGGCCACACCCATCTACAGTGGGCAAGAAAGTGCAATGATACGACATGCTAAGAGAACCACAAATATTTAAGAAACAGCCCTGTGACTACCACAAGGATCTTGGAATGCGGGGCATTTGTATAACATTTTCCTTTCTTCTTTTCTTCTTGCAGACATCAAAATTATCTTTCATACCTGCCTTTCTGAAATATAAGGCAAAGGTGTCAACCTTCAGTGGCATTAGTGAAGACTTATAAGCTCAAATTATTATCGCTATTTGCTATTTAGCTGCCTTGAGAGAGAAAAAGACTAGCTAGATGATGTCACTTTTCAACAGGGATAGAGCTCCCTAGGATAAGAAAGGGGGTCATCATGAAGGCCCTGGGCTTTTGGTGGAGCAAGGAAAGGAGAAAACTAGATTACTGTAACTGAAGCCAACATTCCAACTTTGTCATTTTGCCCATATTCCTAAATCACTTGTCTTGCAATTCTTGTATAGAAAGTTTTTTTTCATTGTTTTGAATATATCTGGAAGAGGAAGAGGTAGTTAGCTAGCTCTACAGTGTTAGCAATGAAAATTTAAACTGTTAAAAACAATATGAGGGAAAACAAATGAATTGCCTGGCAGCCTATATCATGCTGCTTTGACAGATACAGAAGGGTCTTCTGAGCCAAATATGTTATGTTTGTCCTTCAGAACCCCTTTTCCTCCTCCCCTACCTCTCTATACTCCCTGGAAGTCTGACATGTGTGGCTTCCTTGCTCTTTGGCTTTCTGAGTTTAGACAATGGAGGCACCATCAAGGGATGAGAAGTAGGAAGAAGAATGAGATTGGGATATTTAATCCCCAGCTCACTCTCTGCCAGGTCTTCACAGGGTGGCTTCCTGCCTTTACTAAAAGTTACTGCTCCTATCAAGTGGCCCTATCCATAGAAGCATGCTTTCAAGGTCCCAATAATCATTCCTTAATCTTTCTTCTTTGGGCCTCATGGTGGTAAGGACTTCCTGCTTTTGCTAGACCTGGATTATTTCAATATCTCTTATTTGTTTCTCCCACCCTGTCACATCTTTATAAATATTCTTCTTAATTTTTCTCCCCCTAGACAGACTGTCCCGTGTGTTTCCTGCTAGAGACCTGACTGAGCCAGTCACTATTTCCAGGTGTTACAACATACGTTTAGATCCAATGCCAATAATCAAAATGATTAGGTTACAAAGATCTTGGCAGAAACTAATCTCCAGTAAGATTTTCATATTCTTAGAGTCTCAAAAGTATTTACTGTTCTATAAGGAATGAATTTAAGTCTTGACTTTATCAAGTTAAAGAAATGTTTGAAATTCTTGCAATTGCAAGTTGTTACTGTGGATAATTTGTTCAAAAGCTTCTGAGATACTGTAGAGTGGGCTATTGATTATGTTGAGAACAGAAAGGGGGACTAAGCATTAATAAAACTCCAAGTTGAGAATCTTAGTAACTGCTCTCTACTGTGGATCATTGCTGGCGGACACAATAAAAGTCCTAAGAATGAAGTAAATGGCAAGAATGTTAACCAACCTGTCAATCAATCAGTAAGTATTTACTCCTCTGAAACCTCACACGCTCCCAGTCCACTGTTTCTATTGATTTATCTAAAACTTTTCCAAGTTTTGTTCATTCTATCATCTTTTATATTGATTTTCATTACTCTCTATTGACCCTGTTAAACATAATAACTGCAATATTACTTGGTCTTTTGTTATATCACTTTCCACCTTAGTCTGATTCTCCATTCTCCAGGGAGAGAACTGATTCATGCACAAAAGTAGAAGGCATATTCTCATTATAACCCTATAAATCAGTAATGAAGATCAAGGGACAGATATATAACCGTACATTCCAGCAACCAGTCTACATTGTTCATCTTCCATTACCTTCTCATTCTTCATTAAGTTCATTATTCCATTACAGAAATCTTGAAGTGAGATGGAGTGACAGTCATCAACCTTCTTGGTGATCTCATGAGAAGTTATGTGGGCAACATCTGTTTATCCATTGTCTCATTTAAAATTTCCATAGACTTGGAAGATGAGGCATTGCAGCTTTTCCTAATTTAGGAGTTTTCCTGGCAGCAAAGCACAATAACCCTACTTCTTATACATAATGATATCCCTGTCATTGATGTGATAGAAGTAATTCATGTTACCCAGTCCTATAACTTCTAGATCATCAAATTATGAAACGTAGTTAAAATTACTTATGATAAACAAGAATTGAGTTACTTTACAATAAAATTTAAAAGTTTTCCCTTTAATTCATTTAACATTTAGTGCTTATATCCTATAGAATTTGGTCTCAAATACCTAACTCTTCTCCTCAGTGATTTTGTTTTAGTATTTATGAATCAAATGTTCACCCTGTGTTTTTTATTGTAAAAGAAAAATTCTACATGTGATATACTTCTTTCCCCAAAAGTCAAATTTGCCAAAGAAAAATTGTCAGCCTTGATAAAGGGGAATACATTTAAAAAGTGAATGAAAGTGTGAGAAAAGAAAACTGTAGAGGTTATATTTGTTCAAGAGAGAGTATGGAATGGTCTAAACAATCCATAGAATGATAAAATATATTCTTTGTATGTTATACTAATGCTTTTTCCTCCTTTTTTCTTTTGTGTAAAGTTCAAACGTTTACATAGAAAAAAAGGCCAATAAGCATTTTAAAAAGAATAAAGAAAATGAATATCCAGGCTATGAATGAAAGTAGAGAATAAAATAATGGTGGGTTCAAATGATGGATCAGAGAAAGTAAAGAGAAACGTTCATATCAGTTTGTTTTAACTTTCCCGTTTGAAGACAATACATTGAAAATTTTGGACCAGAGAGCAGAAGAAAGTAAGGCATTTATGGATAATGTTGAAACAGAAGACCTCCAACTTGATAGAAGCCAAAGGCAGGAAGGAAAAAATAGCATTTCTCAAGTCTCTAATCAAGATTACTCCATTCACTTTTAGAAATAGATCTCAAATCTGTATCTTCCTGTCACCATCACAATCTTATGCTTAATGAGTTCTGTCTCCTTTTGCTGGGCCATAGGACCTTAAGTAGAGAGGCCAGTCTGACTCAGCACAGTACCTGACATATAGATTTGCAAACGATGTCTGTGGAATAAATAAGAAAGGAAAGAGCTGTAGGGACTAGTCTTTGCATCCATTGGCCTAGATCTTCCCATTTATATAGGTATGGAGTATGGTAACTGGGAGAGGAGGACAGAGATGACTAGCTTGGGTCTTTTTTCTTTTTTTTTCTTAATTTAGAAAGTCTTTAAGATAACATATCATATACTTGCTAAATCCGAATGCTTAATTTTATTCAGTGATGCACTTTCATCAAACTATTTTACCATTTCCACCTGTTTATAATGCACTGCTAATTTAGAGAAATGATAGCCATTTTGATGCTCAAAAGTTATGTCTAGGAAAGCTAAATTGTTTTTTAGTTCTTCCTGCCCCTAGATTTTTTTCAGGAGAACCAAGATTGAAATTTAAAAAAATGTATATTCTTACTGGGTCACTTCCCACCTGTTCCAACTCTCTCTAGAAATTCAAACAAGACTTCATACAACATTTGTTTTCTGTGAATGGAATTGTGATTAATCTTCTGTATATTTGGCTGTTAAGTTGAAAATATAGTTAAGCTGAAGTTAACATCTCTTTTATCTGCATGTTCTATTATGGAAATTAATCAGAATTAAATATAAACATCAGAATCCTTTATCTTAAGAGTGCAATTAATATAGTTAAAGTGTATCTTAGAACATTTTCCTATTCTACTCTCATGATTAATGTGACCATAAATGCAAGGAAAATGGAGACAGAATTCAGGTCTGAAAGCATTCAAACTGTCCTTTATTAGTTCTGAAGCTACAATCAAATTAACTCATGTGAATAAATTTATTGTTTGTACATTTAAATTGCTACAAAATCAATCACAGCTAAACCGAACTGGAAACTATTATGGTTGCTTCTGTGAGCAGTGACAAGGAAAGTTTTGCTTTGTGATTCTTCCATCATCATTTTCTTTTCTTTTTCTTGAAAATGCAATTGAAATGCTCCTATTTTATATGGAATAGTAAATATTTTGTTATTTTACTAAGTAAATCGATGTTGATTAGGACAGACTAATTTATTGGAATCCAATACAACTTCGGCTCAAATAATGTCTTTTAATGTCAAAGTGGGCTTTTAGTAAAATTCAGTAGATGTTTCAGGAAGTTTGACCCAAAACTAAATTATCTTTCTCCTATTACTTCTTCCTTTTAAAGAAAATGGCAAACCACTGTATACTTTCTTTCCCATTATTAGAGGTCTATATCATATCTTATGTGTATGACCTTCTGACTTTTCCCAGGCAAGGATAATTACCCTTTTTCTGTGACCCTACAGTACTTTGTATGACATTATTTCACATTATATTATGGTTATTTCACATTATAGTACATTCACATTATATTATGGTTATTTGGTCAGATGGCTATCTTGGTGTATATACACTGGATTCTGAGAGCAGGGACCAGATTTTAATCACTTGTGTTTTCCCATCGTCTACATGTTTAAGAAGAGAGAGAAGGAATGTGTGAGTAGGAGCTATACTTCAAAGGGGAACAAAAGTCACATCAAGTACTTTGAAGCAGGAGACTGGACACTTTTCTGTCTTGCATTTGAGGAGAAATCAGCCTAAATTAGAATTCATTTTGGATGAAACATTTCAGATAGCACATTTAAGTTAATTGAACTTCTGTTTATCACATAAAACTGCATCCATAAATGTCAGTGTTTCAGCCACAGGGCCTTTTGGAAGAGTCACAAACTATACTACAAGGAACCTCCATGAACTGGGAGAATGAACATAATTGGTCTTTTTATTTCTTTTTTTTTTTTAAAGATTTTATTTATTTATTTGGCAGAGATAGAGACAGCCAGCGAGAGAGGGAACACAAGCAGGGGGAGTAGGAGAGGAAGAAGCAGGCTCATAGCAGAAGAGCCTGATGTGGGGCTTGATCCCAGATCTCCAGGATCACGCCCTGAGCCGAAGGCAGACGCTTAACCACTGTGCCACCCAGGCGCCCCATGCCTATGAACCTTTAAGAGTGGCAACAAACTACCTAAAATTAAACACACACACACACACACATTGTGGGAGAGCACTCTCCCTTCTCCGTCACCTTGAGGATTACTTACTCAGAGTCCTTTCTGGTGTTTTTTTGGGAATCAGACATGTACATCTAACTCAGTGGGAGGAATGTGCAGATATATCTAACTCATCCTTGTAGGTGCTCAGGGGAATTGCAAAGGCAGTGATTTAATATATGTTTGTTGAATAACCGCAAATCTCATTACACCCTATCTAGGTTACCTTCAATTTCTTGCTTCTCTCCCTCTTTGCTCCACTTCTCAACTTAAATATATGAATTTAGGTCCAACTGAACACCATGGGCAGCATTTTTGGTAAGGTTGAGAAACCAACAAACAGAAATGAAAAAGCAGAAATACTTTAGTGGTGGTGGGGATAGTAATGAACTAGTTTTGTGTAAAAACTCAAAGACTATTTTTACTACCAATTTCTACTCTAAAGCTAAAGGATCCCTTAGGTTATTGCAAATTTCTAGCATTTCAGGGTTCCCAGCTGAAAAAAGAGGGAGACGTTGGCCTATTGAACAGCCCCATATAATGTTATCAATTATGCAGAGCTCCATATTATTAGTTGGCCACTACATATTAAAGAATGATTAAAGAGACGTGGATCTTACCCACTGAAGAGAGAATGATGTTTCTTGATGCAACTTTTTAAAAATCTGACATTTAAGCCAGGGGAATATATCTTTGGAACTAACATATTGCCCTTAGTCCATAGTGGAAAAAGAGAGAGCTTTAATATCACTCTATCACATTTTTGGCCTAACATTAAATCTCCTGTGAGGTTTAGGGAAGAAAAAAGTTGGGATATGCAATGTATTCTTAACGCGCAGTGCCTTCTCAGTGTGTTCTGCAAGCTTGCAGAGGCAGGATAATAGCAGAGAACTCTTTATTTCTATCTCATTTTTCTTTAAACAGATAAAAGTGCTAAGCCAACATTAAAAACTTACTGAGCTGTTAAGATGATTTATTAGAATAGTACCATTTCCATTTTCCACTGCTATGATACAATTGTCAAAAAAAGTATGTAAGTAAACACTGTGCTTTCTTTCAACAAAAGTTATTTAATGAGTTAGACAGATAGTTAAGGCAGGATAGAGAATCTTGTTTTCTCCAGCCACCTGCTTGTCTTAGGACTGCCTTTTTGATCGCAGGATAACAGAACTAGGACATACTAATAGTTCACTACTTCGTATTACTTTACATTATCCCTATATGCAGTAGATATTAATTGCATTATTATACAGTTGAAGGAACACATCTTTGAAAAATTCAAGTGGTGAAAAGCCATTCATAAATGATAGCGTTGGTTTCAACTCTATGTCTGATTCTAAGACTTGTGCTTCCTCTGCTATAACCAATGGCAACTACATTTGAGTCCACCATGGCCCTGTTGAAAAGCAGAGTCAAGCTTTATCACAGCCTCACATCTCTGATTAAAGCTGAATAAATCACCCATTTTTGAGTCAGTTGAGGTTGATGACTGAAAACCCCACTGCATTTCCAGGTAGTTGATAAGGTCCAGTTGTTCTGATCAGATGGCTTTCTCCACAATTACCCATTCTGATGAACCAGAGAATTGATTAGACATGAAAGTAGCCTACTTTTGGAAAATGAAAACACAGTCTAAACCTCATAGTTTCCTTCCTTTATGGAGAAGCAGCTGTTCTGCTTTATCAACCAGAGGGTTAGGGCAGACAAGATCCCCATTCCACCCTTGCTTATTATTCACATTGTGATTTTCTTAAACACTTTTCTCAAAGATTGCCCAAAGAATCCTCTCAAATATCAGAAACCCTTGTTCCTGATCCTGAGATGAAATATAAAAACCAAATAGATGGCTGTTTTGTTTATTGTTCTGTGAAATTACATTATTAGGAGAGGCATCATTTTAAATTAGGAAGTGATGCATGACTATAACTGGTTTCAAACCGTTACCTTTTTATGATTAAGGAATATTTTGCCATGTTAAAAGATCCTGGGGAAATGATTGTATATGTTTCATGCTGCTCCTGTCCTGGGTGTACCTAACTCTATTACACACACAGAGTCTGTGCAAAGGAAACACAGACGTGACATTTATTGTTTGGGGAATGAGAATAAGGTTTGGAATGTATTATCATGATACTTATCTTGGATTGATTTTACATTCCCTTAAAAATCCGTGGAATAGGATCATGATGTGCTTGGCAAGAAGGCAATTTTAGAATAGAAATTCAAAATCCAAGGTTTAAGAATGGGACAAACCTTTGCAAAATCTGTCTCTATCACTTATTAGTTGTTTGAATTTAAGCAAATGACTTAACCTTTATAAATAAACAACTTCAACTTCCTTGTATATAAAATGAAGATTCTTACCTTGTAGGGTTATGGTGAAGATTAAGGAGAGAATATTTATCAAGTGCAAGGTACATAAAGGATGCTCCGTAAGTCACGGTAGCTATGGTGAAGAGATCCTATTCACTCACATAGGCCGACAGGAGTAGAAACATGTATAATAGCAGGTGGGCTAAGTAAGTTGCAAGAAGCCCCTCAAGTTTCCCACTGTTTACTTATAGCAGAGCCCTGAGAAGAAGGGAGCTTTTAATGAGTTTACCTTCTCCTCTGGACTGCATCTTTTGGTGTTTTAACATCTTTGTATCCCTTTAAGTATGTAGGATAGTGTCTGGAATACAGGGAGGATTCATGTGGAGTTTTTAAATGAAAGAGAAATAAACAGGAAAGGAAAAGAGGATTCCTTTGAAATCCAAAACCTCTGAGAGATTAAAAACCAGAGTGCAGGTTTTCTACAACACCCGTTGTGTGCTAAGTGCCGGTCTTTGTTTATGTACCACAATACGTGATAGCTCCAAAGACCCCTGACAGACAAGACCCTTCTTGACCCCCCTCCCCACAAGACAGAGGATACTTTGACATGTCATGGAAAGTCTTTGCTAGTTAACAGTGTGGGCTGAATGATGGCAAGAAGCAGACCCTAAACTCACTTGTTCACATCCTTCGTCCCCAAATAATGCTCCATGTTGTAGACCTGTCAACCATGTGATGCTGTTTGCAAAGCTGTACTCAGTCTTTATTCAACATGTATTGAGGCCCTACTACACAGCATGCTTCGTGTTAGAACAATAGGCATTCACTCTGCACTTCAGTGATGAGGAATCTCTTTCCTACTTCCTGATCATGTTCTATCTCATTACTAAGCCTTTTCACATACTTTCCCCCCTGCCGTTCATTCTACAAATCTCATATTAAATGTCCTTAATTACAAGAAACTTTCTTGAACCCTCTAATTACATTAAGGGTTCTCTCTCTATGATCTCATAGCACTTTACTCTTCATAGTATATATAAGATAATACAGTGATCATATATATACGAGTCAGTTTTCCCAGTTAGATACAATGTCTCTTGATAGTGCAAACCGCTTTTTAAAAATTTTTGTGTCATCAGTCAGTTATTGGTAAAGTACCTGGCTTATAGTAAGTGCTCAACAAGGATTTGTTGGATAAATGGATGAGTCAATGAGAAGAAAATGTAATCTCCTTGTCCTCAGAAGGGATACTAATATTACAGAGAAAGCTAGGGTGAGAGCAAGAGCAAGATATGGAAGGGGGGAGGAAGGGGCGGAGGGAGAGAAATATAGAGAGAGGATATCTTTAAAAAAGAAAATTATAGTCAAATATAATACGAGTTCCAATAGAAATCTGAACTTTATGCTATTAGATCATAGAGGAAAGAAGGGAAGAAGTAACATCTGAGCTGGGTCATGATTGTTAAAGAAGAGTTTGGCAGGTAAAGGATGGTCTGTGTTCTTGTTGCTGATAAGAATGGAAACTCTAGGCATAAAATCAATGTCCTTGGTGTCATTTCCTTTCAAACACCCTCAGATGATGTCTGTTGAGCCTCATCCTTCCGGATGGGCCTTAAACCTCCATGTAAGCCCTGTTCTTCTCGGGAGCAGCTTCTCTATCCTCATCTTTTACAAATATGGCAAAGTATATAAAAATTCTCACAACATACTGTATATTAAAAAAAAAAAACTTCTATTCACTCCCTTTCAACTAACAAACAACAAAACAAAATAAAACATTGTTTTGGGTTGTTTCTGTAGCAATGGTGGTAGAATTGTGCTATTCCATGCAAAATATTTCCCATCTTTTCCATCTTCTAAATTGATATGGTTGTAAATGTACCTTTTGATTCGCTGAGCTTACAGTTTTATTTAAAAACATCAACAACAGTGTTACTTATTTTTCAGATATATGAGATCAGTCCTGGTATTACAAGTCCCATGTATATTTCAGATGACAGTGTTTTTCCGTAAACTAGGCAGTTACTTATCCTCTAGAAATATAGAGTAAATAGACTTTATTTCCAGATTTCAGAACTGTCATCTACTTGAGTTTTAGTACACTTTATACACCATTGTAATTGGCCGTCTGAATTTAATGAACAATTTTGGTCGCCTTCTAAAGTTCAATTTAAAAAATTGGGAGCAGGTACTTTGAATTCCTGAACTGATGCCAACTTTTTAGGTATATTTTCTAGCTAGCTAGCTGCACTTCCACTATTTTATGCAAATGAATATGCACATATGTCAGGTGTTTTAGGAAACCTTATGTATCTCATTTATAGCCATATAAATGTAGGCACTTTTATTTGGGGGGAGATGTTTTTCAAAAATGTTTGTTGATATGATAAACTATTATTATTGTATTATAGGGTGTGTGTGTCTATTAATCTTCCATTTGACCTTCCTTAATGGCAAAAAGAAGAATTTCATTTTGAGTAGTTGATTTCAGAGATACAGTTCAAAGTATCTTAAATGTGCTCAACTTCAAAATAAATGACTCTATCTCCTCTGAAGCAAAGCAAATTATAGTCATAGATGAATTTAATCTTGAAATGAAAATACGGCTAAAGTGGATCTTGAAAAGAAGCAGGCTGAATAGGCATTTCAAAAAGAAAGTAATTTATCTGCATTTAACAATAACAACAACCAAAAAAACCATAGTCAGAGTCTAAAGAAATTGCTCTTGGAAGGATTTCCCTTTTTGACTTCTTTGGACAGCCCTCATGTTGTGAAAATATATTTGATGGGGTGCCCGGGTGGCTCAGTCGTTAAGCGTCTGCCTTCGGCTCAGGGCGTGATCCCGGCGTTCTGGGATCGAGCCCCGCATCAGGCTCCTCTGCTATGAGCCTGCTTCTTCCTCTCCCACTCCCCCTGCTTGTGTTCCCTCTCTTGCTGGCTGTCTCTCTCTGTCAAATAAAAAAAAATTAAAAATAAATAAATAAATTATAAAAAAAAAGAAAATATATTTGATTATCTCAGGTTGTAGGCAACTAGTGCACTGAGTATGAAGACATTACTCCTTGGAGAATATATCTTAGTAGCTAAGATCCCTGATTTTATTATTCTGAATCATTAAACACAATTTTCCTTCTGATTTGCTTCTGATTAGAAAAATGAATACCCCCCATCCAAAAAAATGAAAAATGTTATCATGTTGGCTATCACCGTATCAATGCGATCACATGATGGGAATGTTCCAGGTCATGATAAAAGGAAAAAGACCTTTAGCATTGTACACTATTGAGAATCTATTGTGATCATTTCTTTCATAAATAGTAAGCTCTATATGAGGTTTTTTTTTTCATTATGAAGGCACAGTATATAAAGGCATTTAAAGAAAGAAACTGTGGGAGTTAAAGGAGATGAATAATACTTTCATTATATATTAATCAAAAACATTAGGGCCACTGCAATGTGCTAGAAAAATTAAAACTAAAAGTCCATAAAACATTAAATATGTTAGTTTCTCCGTACTGCAGCCTTATGAGGTAGGTATCATTCTCATTTTTAAAGGAAAAAAAAGAAAAAAAATTACTTATTTATCCAAGATTATAGGCCCAGTATGTGATGGGATTATTTATCCAAGATTATAGGCCCAGTATGTGATGGGAAAGATTCCAAAGAAGGTCTGTGTGATGCTAGGACCTGACCACTTAACTACTAAATTCTTGAACAATCCCAATGGTTACATGTGGAATTCATTTACTTACCCTCATCACATAATGAGGGCAAGTAAATAGAGAGCCTGGTTTTACAGAGAGTGTAAAAGAGACATCTAGCTTGGTTGTTATTACTGGGAAGCCAGGTGAAAGTATGGTATAAAACTGTAGTAGCTAATTTGCTGTTATGTGGTTGTGCTACAATGACATGGGGTTACATGTCAGTTACTAATTGCTTTGTGAAATCCTACCCCCAAAATACTGTGGCTTAAATGCACCTACCATTAATTTAGTCCATGATTTTTCTGGGCAGTTCTTTTGGCTGGGCTCTGCTGGTCCTAGTAGGCTTGATCATATATGTGCAGTCAGTTGGTGTGTTAAATGGGAGCTGACTGGTCCCAGATGATATCACATGTATGGTAATTGTCTGGCTGTTGGCTGAGGGGCCTTCGTTCTCTTGCACCTAGTCTCTGCTCTAGCAGGCTAGCCAGGTTTATTCACCTAGTGCACAAAGAAAGGGCTCTTGAATCCTAGGGTTGGGATTTATACAATTTTACTCCCTTCATCTTCTTTTAGACAAAGTGAAGGCCAGGCTAGTTTCGATGGTGAGGCAAGACATATCTGTTCTTCATGAGAAGAACTGATAAGTATCATTACCCTTTTTTGCAATCTGCCATGGCTTATATGGAAGTGATACTACCAACTGGCTTAATTTCTTTGTAAGTTAGCAGGGCAGACAAGGTGGAAAAGAGGAGAAAGCAGTCAATATAAATTAGTGGCCTGGGTGCTTGTAATCAGCCTCAACACTACTGTCAGAGATCTGGGAAAGAGAGCCCCCCTCTGGCCAGGATATTTCTTGATGTTTCCATTGAAACTGAACCAGCAGTCAATGCACCTGTTTTTTCTGTGTTTTTTTTTTTTTAAGTTTTTGTTTAAACTCCAGTTAATTAACATACAGTGCTAAAAGATGCACCTGCTTTTGAAATTAATGCTTGGAAGCCAGGAGGAAAGAAAAAGGCGTGAATTCTGTGAATTAAATCCTGAAAAGGAACAAATAATAAATATTCTACACCTCTTTGCCCCTTTCTGTAACTTGAATTTCGGTCAGTTGATGTTAGTCCTCTAAATCAGATATCCTGTGTTTGTAAAAAACATAGAGTAGAAAAAAAATAAAGTATTGCCAGTCAGGTTTTTTCACATGTGACTGTTTTATAAATATATATAATTATTATAAGATTTAGTCCCTCAGAATTATCTTGGGTAATTTTAAACCATGCCACTACCCATCCTGGACATTTTATTTTAAACAGAGTGTCAGCTCCTGCTTGTGCTCGCTCTCTCTGTCTCTCTCTGTGAAATAAATAAATAAAATGTTTTAAAAAGGGAGGGGGCATCGGGGTGGCTCTGTTGTCCGTTAAGCGAGCTTCTCCCTTCCGCCCAGGTCATGATCCCAGGGTCCTGGCATCAAGGAGTGTGCTGCGCTCCCTGCTCAGTGAGGAGACTGATTCTTCCTCTCCCTCTGCCTGCTGCTCCCTCTGCTTGTCCATACTCTCTCTCTTTCAAATGAATAAATAAAATCTTTAAAAATATATAAAAAATAAACAGTGTCAGCTAATGTAGTGACAGCATCATTAATTGATTTAATTGTCAGTGATGAATATATAATTCTTTAAACATAACTGAAAAGCCAGAAAGGGGATTCACTGATGGTTCTGTTTCATGGATTCATTCTTTTAAAAATAATTTTAGGCTGTTGATGACTAACTTGGATAGTCCATATCTTTTCCAGTGCCTCAGGAGAACTTAGAAAACATGGAGTCAGGTTGTGACGTGCAGAATCTTAGGTATATTTTCTTAATATAGGGGGGTATACTCTATTACAAGCTCTCCTCAGAAAGGGAAGTTTTTACAAAGATTTTATAGATTTCTACATCATCTCCAAATTGTCTCTAAATTCTGCACTTTTCTATAACCATAATAACCTTTACTCCATAGCGATCAGAAAATTTGGGGCAGAAGAAAAGATACTTGATATTTGCCATGAGAAATCTTAAATTGTAATTTGATGATGTATACCATCAACAAGTACATCTTCAACAATTCCAGAACCCTTGAAATGTGAGTCGTTTTTAGTCTTTTGCAAGCATTCATACCTCAAAGTCTTAAGTCAAAAAGGGCTTGAATATCAGATGAGAAATTCTGCTTCCTCTCAATATGGCCATAAAATAATGATGAATACAGGAGAAGATATTCCAAATTGGTTAACCATACATATCACAATATAGGGCTATTTTCCTTTGTGAGAACCTAAGGATCTGACACAAACAAAAAGAGGCAAGTGGAAAGAGTAAAGTTTCCTGAAATTTACAGAGTTTACACTTACTCTCTTTGAAGTGGTTCACATTTCCTTGATAGAGAACAGTGACTTTATGGTCCAGTCCTGTGACCGGCAGCCCGGCAGTAATCCCCACCTCACCCCAGCCATCGCAGTGAATGTAAATAATCCCTTTGCTCTGCCTCATTCTGTCGCTCTTTCAAACAGTGACACACGTGCTCATTAATCAGGAAGCAGTATCTATGAAAATGTAGTACAACAGATGAAGCAAGGATTTATAGTGAGTCAACAAGTTTAAATTGAAAATTGTGTAATTATGAAGGAAGGTTCCTATTTTATCTGTAAAATGGTGTTGACGAATATCAGGAAAATGTCACCTGATGTTCCCTAAAATTGACTTTGTAATTAAAAAGAGGCTTTATTAGTGGTTAGGTTTACATAAGAAGTCTGAACCGTTTTAAAAAATAAAAGATTACTTCTAGAGTATTTGGCCACTCTCTGCTTTATGTCTACATATCATTATGTTTGGATATTTAGGGAATGTGATTTTATTTGGGCAGCAAGATTTTCTTTGTGAGGTTACAAATATGGAAATATGAGAACTATAAGAAATTGCACAGAAAGACTGAGTGATTTACTCCTCAATTTGAGGCGAGACTTTCTTAACTTTTGACTTATTATACCATTACCAAACCTGCAAATGTGTCATTTGGTGTTGATTTAATTTTTTTCCTTTATAGTCTCATTTTTCCACAATGTATTTATTTTATATTTTTTAAAATTATGGTTTACTAACATGTTCTATATTGATAGACAGCTTATCTATTACTTTTTATGATCTTTGTTTTCTTCCCATACTTCAAAAAATTTTAAAAGAATTTTACATTTACATATAAAATTTATATATGTATATAATTTTGTTCTCTTATTACTGGCAATATTACTAATTTAGTTGCCTTAAATAGAGATTTATAAACTGCTAAATTACTTTCTGAATATCATTTTTAAATTGCTGAATTTCGTTAGTTTTTCTTTTGCTAAACGTGGTTTATTTCAAAATTGCAAAATTAAGAAGCAGTATTTTTCCCCCATCCATCTCCATACTTGAATCTTCATTCTTAAAGAACATTGTTCCATTTTAGATTCTGTGATTAAATATAGGGTGGTCTAATGGAGTCAGACTAGCCTATATTTAAATCTTATCTTTTCAACAACGTAGTTTAAGAAAATAACCCCTCTGAATATGTTTCTAAGAAGTAGGAATAATACTAACTATAGATGCGTACTGCAAAAATAACGTATGTGAAGTGTCTATCCCTCAGTAAATATTTAATAAGTATGTATTTCTTTGTGTTCCTATGACGTACATTTGAAAGAAAACAAAAGTCAGGAATAAGTTTTTAAAAATAAGCAAACACAAAGATCAAACAGTTTTTATATTGTTGGCCAAAGAAAAAGATGGAATCTCCTCTGTTCATTTTGGTAACCCTGATACCAAAACAATTTAAACTATAAAATAACACAAAAGACGACAGTAAAATAACAGTTGAAAACAAAAATTCAGCAATTTAGTAAAAGAATAATATACTTTAATCATGTAAATGTTAGGGTTAATTAAAAGTGGAAAATGACTTGTGTTAATTCATCACATTTCTAGATCAAAGCAGAAAAATATATAAATATGTTGATTGGTACTAAGAATGCATTTGTTGAAATCAACAATATTTATTCCAGATTTAAACATTTTTTTTAATTTAAACAAAAACTTGGAAAGAAAAAAAAAAAAGAATGTGGCTGATGACCTGAACCAAAACCAAGAGTTGGACGCTTAACCGGCTCAGCCATCCCCAAAGATAATTCTTTAACACAAAGAAAAAGGCTATCTTAAATGAATATTAAAAATTATACTGAATGATGAAATAGTGCAGACATTTCCTTTTACAATCAAAGTTTCCTTTGTAATCAAGAAATTTCCATTATAATCAAGAGGTTATGGACTCTAATTTTACATTTGCTAAATATTTTCTATGTGCTAAGCACTGAATCCAAAGGCTCTTTTAATCCCCTTGTGTATTTTAGGAGAGTAGGTATTATTTTCTCCCTTAGTTTACAGATGAGAAAACAAGGCAAGTATGTGTCAGAGAGGTAAAATAAATTGTCTAACATTATGTAGTTAATAAATGGCAGAGTTAGGACTTAGTCTAATTCCTCTAATTTTAGGACCCATTCTCTTAAATACTCAGTGCTTTCATTCCGGGCAAGAACACTAAATACAAGCTCAGGGCACCAGCAAATAAGGAGCAACAAATGTAATATTGAAAGAATTTGCTACTTGCTAATTTAAAATAGCAGTCATCATAGGGGAAAAGAATGGGAACTCTCTTACATTTCATTACAATTATAGCTCAGTATAGTTTTCAGTGCTTTATGTCTAAGGGTCGTAATTCAATCCTCTTCCTCCTGTCAAAAGAGTAGTAGAGTTATTAGAGAAGATAACTACAAATTAATTCATGTGTTTATTGACAAACATCTATTCAGAAATTGCCTTGCACTACACATTTTCTATTACACAGTATCCAGGATGAGGGATATAGAGATGAGTGCAATTGAGTCCTTACTCTTAAGGTGCTCACAATTTAGTGGACGAAACAGGAATATATACGTCACACAGTATAATATGTGCAAAAATGGGAAATCACACAACATACACAAATATCACACAGGAGGTAAATGATAAACTATCTGAAAGTAAGGGTATGAATTGATTATTTTTAAGGAACTCTTGAAGGAAGTGATATTTAAGTAGAGTTTTTCAAGATCGATAAGATTTCACCATGCAGAATGAAACAGCAGCTTGACATTTTTTAAGGGAAACATAAGCCATTTGTTACATAATTAAGGGATTTTTTTTCCTTACCTTGTGGAATCATCATCCTTTGATAATTATGTAATACATACATTTCCGTATTATCAAATTAATCAAATGGTCATTTTAAAGCCAATACCATATTTCAAATATAGGTATCTCTGATAATAAAGCCCAAATAATATACGTTAAAGTGACCTGCTTTTATTTTAATCATTGTGACGTTTAACTATGGCACCACATTTAAAATAAAGCATGCTCTACAATAATTAACTATAAATAATTAGATAACTAAACAAATAACCGTATCTTTAATATGTCTTGAATTGCCATTGAATTTAAGTTTTGGAAGGGATATAGAATGATCATGTGGTTATTTTCATTGATTTTGGGTAGAGAAGAACTTGCTAAAGGTCATTCAACCAAGAAATAGGCAGTGGAACTTAAAGTCAAATCTTTCTCTTTCCCTTTTTTTCTCTTCTGTATCTTCTCCCACAATGCCTAACTCTAGCACTTACGTTTAATAAAATTTATTATAATATACATGAATATTAAAAAATATTGTCCAACAAGAAAGTAATGGAGAATTTTTAAAGAAAATATAATTAATGCTGTAGCAATTTATCATTTATGTTACTAAAGATTTAGCCAACTACAAATGCAAGAGACATAGTCTAGATGTGGTAGAGATGACTTCCCCTTGCAAAGTGTTTGCCACTAAACTGCTAACTTAGGAAGACTAAGTGAGGGAGGAAGGAGCACTGCACAGAGCAGTGTTTAAGTGTGGTCTGTGGTCAGAACCACCTGAGCAGATGCCTGACCTAGCCTGGGCTCGCTTAAAAATAACTTCAAAGAATAAGCCTGAGAATTAGAACCTCTTCAGAGTGACTAAGCATGGACCTTTCCCTGGAAATCTTCATTTACTTCAGTTTGCTTTGTGTCAACTCTATGTAAGTGTGTTCAATTTCTGGGTATGTACCGTCACTTGTGATGTGCCATAAATATAACGGGAAGTTACTCAAAGCTGTGCAGGAAGATTTGGCAAAATTATCTCCATTCTTTTTTAAGTATATGCATCCTTTTCAAGTTTCTTAAGTACTTTAACTGTTCTCTTTATATCAAATTCCCTAGTATACTTTTCTTTTCTTTTTTTTTTTAAGATTTTATTTATTTATTTGACAGAGAGAGACAGCGAGAGAGGGAACACAAGCAAGGGGAGTGGGAGAGGAAGAAGCAGGCTCCCGCTGAGCAGGGAGCCCGATGAGGGACTCAATCCCAGGACCCTGGGATCATGACCGGAGCCAAAGGCAGACACTTAAAGGCTGAGCCACCCAGGCGCCCCTCCCTAGTATACATTTCTGATAGGAGGCACTGAGCCACTTACTATACATAGTTGGTAGTCATTGAAAGGATTGTTCTCCAGAGCCTTCTATTTCTTTTCTTTCTTTTTTTTTTTTCTAGTCTACAATTTAACTGTTCCAATACCACATCTTTATTTGTGCTTTATTCTAACTAGAGCTAGTTTCTTTCTCAATTTTTCTTGTGGCTCATCTTCAAATTAATCTGAATGTTTACTTTCTCCCATATACTTTGATATCTTTTTATCAATTTACTTCTTTTTGGGAAAGAAAAAAAAAAGGAAGTTAAGGAAGGGAAAGAAAATGCATGAAAAATATGAATCCCAGGAATCTCTGCATGTTGGTGATTTATCTACTTGATAGGTCAGTCTGGGAGTTTAAGATCTGAAATCTGTATTTCAGACTTAAAGCCTTAGGATACCAGCTGTATTTTATTTATTGCCTTGTATGGCACCAAACTCTAAAAGAGCTGAGTCAGATGTTGGCTCGTTGGCATTGGTAAACCAACACCAAGTCTTGAGATGTCAATGAGGACTATGTGTGGCACCTCTGAACTCCCTGACCCTGATAGCTGGAAGAGAACATAATTTGTTTTTTTCATATTTTAAAATGTCTTTAAAATCCAAAGAAGAGGAAAGTTATGGGAGCGTATGTCAGAAAATTTGTTTCTTTCTCTATCATTCTTGGAATCACTGAAATAGGATAGCATCTGTGTTTTGTTCATTCTTCCCTAACTTTCTGCCTTGCTTGGGATGAATAATGAGAAAGTGGAATATTTCTTTACCAAGTGTGTAATTATATGGCTACATCTTTGCTCTCTCCTCAACTTTTCTTTTCCCCTTAAAGTATTCTTTTCACCCTTAAGAATCTTACATAAATAACTTTATGCAGAGCAACCCTGTAGGAACATATTAACTCCTTTCTCCTACAATGTTGATAACTTACTTCTTAGTTCTAAGTTTATACACAAATCTATAATTCATCTTTCCAGAGCAATTCCAGATTCCAAACCTATCTTGTTATGTGGTACACTGCACTATAATTATCTTTATGTATTTCCATCTCTCCCTGTGAGACTGGAAACTCTTTCAGACCAGAGTTGGAGACATGTTCATCTCTATATGACTAAAGCCTAGGACTGTGTTGGTTTTAATAGTATTGTCTGTTAATGGAATAGGACTGAACTACAGCCATCCCTAATAGAGCTTGGTTTAACCTAACCATTGACTTAAAATTTCCCTCTCCACCCATTCCATGCTCCAGAAAATCAGGGGCAATTTGGCTTTATCAGACTAATCATTTAGTACAATTAATCACAGACTAATCATTTTCCCATCTGATATCTTTTGTAAATTTAACATCAGTATG